>NC_046664.1:127677948-127691084 GCF_010883055.1 Belonocnema kinseyi | reverse complement strand
TACCTTAAATTTCGTTTTAAAACACTATAAATCTGTAAAAGTATATATGTGTTTTAGCTACAAACTGTATATTAATTAATACAATATGTAACTGATAAACATATGTTATAATAGTTACTTAATTTTAGCGTTTTAGAGAAAAATTTAAGGTATTATAGTTGACAATATACTATTTTTTTTTGTTTCTAAAGAAATCTGAAAATTCTTTATAAAATGGACAAATTGGCTTTATCCTCTGCTTGATTTTATACAGAATTTTTTATTTTGTTAGCATTCAACATTTTAAAGAGAAAAATGTTTAGCTCTGTCATAATTAAAATAAATAACACTTATCAGTCATTATAAAATAGGTGAAAATAAAACTTTTTCCGGTGATGTATTAAAATTATAAGTAATAATTTATGATTTATAGCATATAAATAGCTATGTAATTATGTATAGATATAATATTTAAAATTTTAATTTTAAAAATAAATAATTAGTTTTCATTATATAACTACTCACTAATAATTGTGAATCGTTAGAATAATTATATAATAAACACTTAATATTCGAGTGGTAAATAAATATGCAGTACATCATTTACATTTATGGTAACTCCTGTAATTGTAACTGCGGTGGTAACTCATTTTTTAAATTTTCTAACTTAAGCAATTACCGACGCGGAACGTCTGAAAATGCCGAAAACTGCGAAGTAACTCTGAGGAGTTGACCCACAAACCAAGAGGGCGCTTTTAGCAGTCGGATTTTGACGGAGTCTCTTATTTCATTACATGAGCAATCTCCCAACTCATCTCTGGTACTATTACTGGCAGTAGTTTTTTTATGCGTTCGGAAATTCACCGGCAGAGAAATTTTAGTTTAAAAATTCTCCGGCAGTGTAATTTTAGTGTTACCAACTGTGGAATAAGTGGACAAGAGTATAGAGGCGCAACGAATCACATTCAAATTCAAAATTGTTTTAAAATGGCTTAAATGGAAGCTGGAGCTGTCAATGTTGTGAATGATTTAGCTATTTTATTTAAAAGCCGTGACAGTAGTGATAGTAGCGATGATGAATTAGCACAAGCTCAAATGCTCTTGCATAGACGGCATAGGAATTTGCGAGAACCGTTGCAGCGAATTCCTCATGTGGAAAACTTCGTCACGGATGTAGTGAGGTTATGGGAGGATTCGCTCAATATCAGCATGATACAACATTTTCTTAAATGCTTACATGCAAAATATTTTAATATCCATTTTCAAATTCAAAAATAAAGTATCAGTAAAATGTGAAGGGCATGTGATACTTACAGTTTCCCCGGCCTCTTTTCCACAAAAATGAAAATGTTTAAAAACAGAATTCGGAGATGCTATAAAATATCATAACGGACGTCGCCAGACTCTTTTTTGAGGGATAATAGCAAAAAATGTATTGAGCTAATTAAAAATTTTATGCATATGCATTATTTTGAGGTTACGTCGTTTTTCATTTCTGCCTTTCCGATAATCTGGAAATTATTTATGAAACCCTACCGAAAGAAATCTCTGAGTTTTCTTTAGCGAAATCGCTTGGCCCATTTGAGTCTATAAACAAAGTCGATTTGAAACAAAATAGTCTCGGAGATAGTTTGAGAGATTTGGGTGCTTTTCAAGATCCTTTTATTGGTCATTTTAAGAGTGGTGCGGCGGTAATATAATGTTCCTTTTGTATGCGTCACGTACCGGGCGGGCAGAATTATTTACAGTAGTTGGTCGTGGCTAATCCGCTCCCCCTTTTTAAATTTCTCTTCAAATTATTAACACTTTTTTTTAATTGATGAATTTTCTCATTATAATTATTTATAATTATAACTTATATACTGATATACAATTTCCTAGTTGAATTCAAAAATGTTGTCTTTTTTGGCGTATCTCATTCCATTTACGAGAAACGTTCTATTAATTCCAATTTTAAGCATTAAAAAAAAAGTTAGATATCTGAAGTCATCGAAACCCGTAGATTCCGAATTATTATGTCTTAGGCTGTTAATTATGAAATAAAAAAAATCTACTTCTAGATTTTAATCCTAAAGCTTAACAAAGGACCCTTGAGTGTCGGCTACTCTAGTGAGATAGCCTCTCTGCTTGTTATTTATGATCGTATTCTTATTTCAATTTCGAAAAGGATATTTTAAAGCCTTCAGACCATTTAAACGAGCTTCTTTGACCCAAAGAATTTTTAGTATATACTAAAAGATTCTTTTAGGTAGGGAATAAACTTTTTTGATTGCTGCAAACAAGGTTAGTTCCGGGAGATTAGTTACTATGTTTGTTTGTAAGTCCAAAGTTTTCGACCAAAAATATTGTGTAGTTTGGAAGTAACGCTCGGGTGAATTGTAATACACATAACCTCGAAATATGCACGCACGTTGTTAGCAATATCAACAAAATGTTGATAAAAAAAAACACACAAAAAAGTGTGCGGGGACGTCCGTTAGCATGTTCGCTATCATTTCCCAGATTTTTAAGGCAAAATATTTCTTATCCTAGGAAAAAAGCCGGGGGAACCTAACGCTGAAAAAATCGATAGTATTTCCTAAGCGCTATGCAAATTAATCGCATTTTACTGAATTAAAACTTTTTTGAATTAAGCTACAAAAAAAGTGTATGGGGACGTCCGTTAGCATGTTCGCTATCATTGCCCAAATTTTCAAGACAAAATATTTATTATTCTAGAAAAAAACCGGGGGAACCTAAACTTGGTAAAATCGACAATTTTCTAAGTATCACATGCCCTTAAGTACAAACAAAAGAAGTTGACTGGTGAATGTACTCCAGTAATTTCAAGTTGAAACATAAGCATTGATAAAAACGATTCATTAATTCGAGGACAATATTGAAATTTCTATTTGTAAATAATTTTAAAAGACAATTGAAGACGAACTTTGAAATCGAGCACAAATCGTCATACGCGTTAATGTTAGGTTAGGTTCATTAGTTGGATCCCTGTTAAATGTCAAAAAATAATTAAGAACGTACGCATTTCGCGTGCATCGTTTCAGTGTACATTTCTAATTATTTCTTGAAAACCAAGATAGATCCCATTTTGATATTTATGGGGATTGTAGAGGACATTGTAAGCCATCTATAAAGAAAATAAAACCTTTTTTTCTTTAGAATTTCAGTTTATATATTGTCTTGTAGGGCAAAATTTAAAAACATTGGCAATGAAAACTATTTGCCTTTTAAGATCACGGTTCCGAAATTAAAAACAACTTCAGCAGCCTATAAAATTAATGTTTAAATAGAACGAAAAGCGTATTAAAAACCCGAAGAACGGAACTTTAATATCTATATCAAAATTATATATGGGCATATATATTTCAGATTTGACTTCGATAATTGCCGAATTCTTCAAAAAAATTGTTTTAATTATAATAAAATTGATGAGAATCTTTACACTCATTTATACATGCTTTCTTTTATGAAAAAAGTTGTAATACGATTGTTTTAATTTCAAACCTGAGGCTTTTGCGAACTAAAATAAAGCGCTCCCAATTACTCAGGCCAGTTTCCGAACTGAAATTGATGATAGACGGTTCTACTTGAGCGTTCAAACCATGGGCATAGGAAACAAGGGACTAGGCATGCCATTGCGGGGATGATACAAAGAGGGGGGAGGTCCGCCACCTTTTGATGTCCCGCCACAAACATGGTAGCTCCCACATGTTTATATTTTCATGCACAGTTTGTCGGCAAAAATGCTTAGTCCCGTGTTTCCTATGTCCATGGGTCAAACAGGGCGGAATTTTTCCAGTTTGGCAATGTCGGTAGAGAAGATCAGAGTGGGTAATTTCGCATATATGGTCTATATTCTAGTTCGCAAACTGGATAGGTGAATTTTGGATGCTTTGATTAAAAAGTTTACATAAAAGAATCTGAATGATCTTGAGCGAATTTTTAAAATTATGCAAAATTAAACATTTTGAAAAAATTACTTTTTTTTTGGTATTTAAAGATTAATTTTGGAGCCTATTAATCTAAATTTTAATCATTCTTTTAGTACATAAACTGAGCTATTTAACTTGTCTTTTCAATGCTTGAAAATTAATCTTAGTATAAAATTGATTTTTTGTGTTACAAATGTAAGTTGTTTTTAAAAAATATTTGGTAAATTTTCGGAAATATTTTTTTTATCACTCAGAATCTTTTAAAATTTCTAAATGTCTCAAACGGAAGCGAATTTTTCTTAAAAGTTAAAAAAGTATTTAAAAAATTTAAAAACTTGTCTTAAATATTAATATTGTCTTAAATATTGTTTCATTCTATTAAGCCTTTAAAGTTTAAAAATATTTTGTAAGCATGTAATTCAAAATCTTTCAATACTGATTTTTTTTCAATAATTTGTTTAATGTTTTTTTTGTGTGGTGAAATCGGAAAAATTTATTAAAGTACACTTCAGTCGAAAGGCTATACGAAAGGCATGAATGTTGATTTAGAACACAAATGGGACATAACGTAAGTTAATTATTTCTTTTACACAAAACCTGGAAGACTTGGCAGGGTCATTGCATCTTTTAAATGTCGTGGAAAAAGTGCAAAAATCATGTAATCTTGCAAATAATGACAGGGTTTTTTTAATTGAAAGATACTTTTTTTTAGAATATTTAATTATTTCTAGAAAATTCGTCGTTTTATAAATATTTAATAAATATTAGGAAATCTTTTAAACTCCTAAAATATTTTTAAACACTTCAATATCCAAATTTTTCTTACAATTTTTACGTCCTAAAAAATTAAAAAATTGCTGACGATATTATGGATTCTTTCTCAGCATTTTTAGAAATCTTTTAAAATTTTTTCTAACAATTTATTTTAAAAAACAAGAAATCCTTTCAAACTTTTTGTACGAATATGATTTTAGTGGATGTTTTCAGTTTGTTATTTGCTGAGATGTCGACAAATATTGAGTGAAATATAGATTTTTCAATATTTCGAAAGAAAAAGCTTTTTAAGAATTTTGAAAGATTTGAATATTATAAAAAAGTTTTCTTAAGTTTCCTAAAAAATGTAACATTTTTCTTATTTTTAAAGTTCATTTGAAGAGAATACTTAAAGAGATTCCGAGATTTTAAAAGAAAATTGTAAAAATTATCAAAAAATAATTTTGAGAGATTATTCTACAACTTTTTTAAAACATTTCAAGAAATTGCTAAAAATGATTCTGGACAATTTTAATATTGAGAAGATTTTTAAAAGATGAAAGAAAATTTAGATTTCTGAAGATTTTGAAATAAAGTTTTGGATTCTATTTCAGAAATTGGAAAGGATTTAAGAAATTAAAAATTTTTGGCCTAACATTTTGGGGAGAGTTGTCATTTATTTTTTATTTAAAAAACAAAATTTTTTAAGGAAAATTGAAAAATACGTTGAAACTTTTTAAAACATTTAAAAACTGCGTTGACTCATGAATCCGGTAAACAAAAGTATCATCACTCAGAAATTTCCGAAAAAGTAAATATGATTTATCGCGTATATGCTTGGACTGGTGTCATTTTTAGATGATGGTTGCTAACAGTGGAACCAGGCGGTGGTTGTTTAATCTTTTTCTTTAAATTTTCGTATGCAATATTGCCTAAATTCATATAAATTGATGTAATATTTAATTTTACTTTAATATTTAATTTTTAATATTTAATTTTAATTCAAATATTTGGTTAAAAATTAATTTCTTCATTTACAATTATTGATTTAAAATTGAAGTATTCAACAAGTCAAATTTCGTAGTTCAAACTTTAACTATTCTATTTATTTTTTATTAGTTAAAAATGAATCTTCATAGATGAGAATTCTTTTTTTATATAATATTTATTCTTCAACACCTAAATTTGTTTTAAAATTTTTACGTCTTCAAAAATTTTTAAAATTGCCGCAGATATTTTGGATTCTTTCTCAGCATTTTTATAAATCTTTTAAAATTTTCTCTAACAATTTATTTTAAAAAACAAAAAATCCTTTTAAATTTTCATATGAATCTGAAGAATATTCTTTCATTATCTTTCAAAATTGTCAAAGTATTTTTAATTTGTTTAAAAGCCTGACTGGTTACATTCTGCATGTATATGATTTTAGTGGATGTTTTCCGTTTTTTATTTGCTGTGAGGCCGATAAATGTTGAGCGAAATATAGATTTTTTGAGATTTCGAAAGAAAAATCTTGTTAAGAATTGTGAAGATTTGAAAAGGATAAAAAGGTTTTCTTAAGTTTCATTAGAAAATTTTTTATTTTTAAAGTTAATTTAAAGAGAATATTTAAAAAGATTGCAAGATTTTTTAAGAAAATTGTCAAATTTATCAACAAATAATTTTGAGCGAATATTCTACAATTTTTTAAAACATTTAAAGAAATTATAAAAAAAAATCTGGAAAATTTTAAGGTAATTTTTATAATTTTTCACAATTAAAAAATTGGAATAACTCGAATTTATTAAAAACATAATTTTGAAACTTTAACAAATAATTTTAATATGGAGAAGACTTTTAAGAGATAAAAGAAAATTCACATTTCTGAATAATTTGAAATAAAATTTTACATTCTTTTTCAGAATTTGTAAAGGTTTTAAGAAATCAAAAATTTTTGGGTTAAGATTCCGGGGAAAGTTTTTATTTGTTTTTTTAATTAAAAAAAATATATTTAAAGAAAATTTAAAAATATTTTGCAAATATTTAAAACATAAAAAATGCGTTGACTCAAGAATCCGGTAAAACAAAAGTATCAACACTTAAAAATTTCCGAGAAAAATAAATACTATATACCACCCAGTTCACGCTCGTGAAACGTGGCCATAGGTGTGATTTATCGCGTATATTCTGGGAACTCGTGCCATTTTTAGCCCATTGTGTATTTCATTTTTCTGACCTCTTTCAAAGTTTGAAAAGTTTATAAATTGTATACTACGATAGAAAAATGCTGAGAACAGAGTTATTTCCTATAATATTAGAAAACCCATTTGCAATTAAAATTTTCTTTTGAATCAATAATGCTTAGAAACAGTTGGAAAATATTTGATCATGAAACGAAATTACTTAATTGAAAATTTCCATTTACAAAATTGATGTTGCGGTAAACTCGTAGTATTCATTAATAGATTTAATTACAGACGGTTTCCTTAAACAGTATTTTTTTTAGTGACTCGCGAAATTCATAGAAATTGAAAAAATCAACTGCAAGAATAAAAAACGAACATATGTATCTTATTATTTTTCATATTAAAAAAATATTTCGACACACCTTAAACTTTTTTTTAAAGATTTTTAAAGTACTTTTGAATTTTTTTTAAATAACCATGCTGAAATTTTTGTAATTCTCTAACATTTCTTAAAATAATAAAAATAAGT
The DNA here is from genome assembly GCF_010883055.1 of Belonocnema kinseyi. NCBI lineage: Eukaryota > Metazoa > Arthropoda > Insecta > Hymenoptera > Cynipidae > Belonocnema > Belonocnema kinseyi. Next base: position 127,683,726 of record NC_046664.1, on the reverse strand, counting down.
TGAAAATTCCTTGACATCTTTTAAAACATCCTTAAATATTTAAAATCTTTTGTAATCTTTTGAAATCTCTTTAAATTTTCTGAAACTCTCGAAAATATATTGAAATTTTAAAAATACCATGAAATATATCAAAACCTTAAAAATCAAATATTAACTTACCATAATCAATTACAAATTCCTTGTAATCTTTATAAATTTTCTCAATTTCGTCAAATCCTTTAAAATCTTTAGAAATATCTAGAACTTTTTTTAAAGATTTCTAAAGTACTTTTGAATTTTTTAAAATAACCCTTCTAAAATTTTTTTATTTCTTTGAAATTTCTTTAAATTATAAAAACAAATTGAAGATTCCTCTACATCTTTTAAAGCATCCTCAAATATTTAAAATCCTTAAAAATCTGTTGAAATTTTGTAAAGCTTCAGATTGAAATTTAAAAAAAGAAAAAAGTTCCAAAACATTAAATATTGAAATATTTGTAGATTAGAGTTTTGAAAATGGGATCAATAAAACTTCAAAGCTTTGGAAATCTAATTTTCAAAAATTATCAACTATTCAATAAGAATAATTTTTAACTCGATGGGATTCAAGTCTTCAAATTTTGAATTGTAAAATTGAAAGTTTATTCATAAAAGATTAATAATCGTGGAATAATTGAAAGCGTTAAAAATTTAAACGTACGTTTTTCAATTGGGCAATCTCTAAATGAAATTATTTTAGACTGAAATTAAAAAACAGAAAAATTTCAAAATGTTAATTTTAATGTTTGTAGATTAGTTAAAGTATTAAATTAAAGTGTTGATAGAAATTACTCGAGTTAAAGTTTAACTATTTCGAAATCGATTTTGATATATAATTTTCAAAACTCTAATCTACAAAATTACAATATTTAACGTTTTGAAATTTTTCTTTTTTTCTAAATTTCAATCTGAATCTTTTAAAAATTTCAAAAAATTTCAAAAGATTTTTAAAAAGTTTAAATCTTTGAGGATGTTTTAAAAGAAGTCAAGGAGTTTTAAATTTATTTTTATAATTTAAAGGAGTTTCAAATAATTTTAACAATTTTAGCAGAGTAATTTAAAACAATTTCAAGGTATGGTAGAAATCTTTGATGGGTGTCAAGGTAGGTCAAATTTTTTGAAGGTATTGACATATTTGAGAGTATTTCAAAATGTTGCAAGGAATCTTCAATTGATTACGGTAATTTAATATGAGGTTTTGAAAGATTTATGATATATTAGGATATTTGAGCAGATTCCAAGGAATTCTCAATTGATTTCAATCATGTAGTATCATATTGTAAAAGATTTGAAATACTTTAGGGTTTTTTTTTTAATTTTCAAGGAATTTTCAAGAGGTTTCAAAAGATTTAAAAGGATCTTAAATATTTGAGTATGTTTAAAAAGATGTCAATGAATTTTCAGTTCATTTTTATAATTTAAAGGAATTTCAAAGAATTTTAACAATTATAGTAGGGTTGTTTAAAAAAAACTCCAAAGTACCTTATAAATGTTGAAAAGATGTCATGGTGATTCAAAATATTTTGAAGGTTTCGAAATACTTGAGAGTATTTTAAAAGGTTCCAAGGAATTCACAATTGCTTACAGTAATTTAATATGAGATTCAAAGGATTTGATATATCTTAGGATATTTTAATAGATTCCAAGGAACTTTCCATTGATTTTAATAATTTAGTATGAGATTTTAAAGCATTTAAAATATTTAAGGGTATTTTTAAAATTGCAAGGCATTTTCAAGAGTATTGCAAAATTTCAAGAGATTTCGAAGGATTTTAAATATTTTAGGATGTTTTAAAACATTCTAAATATTTTCAATTAATTTCAATAATTTAAAGTAATTCCAAAGAATTTTAATTATTTTTAACTTTTCAGGTTGAAATTGGAACTGCTTTGTTAAAAATGTAGTTTTTTTTTTGGTTGGTGATGCATCAATTTAGTTGAAAAAATTTGTTTTCTGAAAATGTAACTATTTATTTAAAACATTTAAACGAGCTACCTGGAGCTTTAAATACATCTACCTGAGTGCCTGCGGAGAATTTCTCAGAGTTTCTCAGACCCTTAAGAACATGCTGATCAACAAAAGAACACTACCTCTAACTTACGTCAATTTGACAAACTTTCTCACTCGAACACTTTTCCATGTACAGGAGGAGGATAACTGCGCATATGCGCACGGAATTTTAAGACCATTCTGTATTGTGCCTACCACTTATGGTGTATTTACACGACTGTTTACTGGTCGCCAGCCAGCCGAAAAGTCATAAGAGTGAAAGAGACAGAGAGCGGGAAATTGAAAGAAAAGTACTCTCTATCTCTTTCACTCTTATTAGTTTTCTGCTGGCTGACGGCCAGTCGACAGGCGTGTAAATACACCATTACGGCAATGTTTCTATTGCCAGTTTCAAATGGCTTCCCACTGGCAGTTGGGTCTCCTTATTATTCCTTCGTGTACGCGCTATACTCTAGTTACCATTACTCTGTGAACGCACCCCATATCTGCAGCCACGTCTGGCCTCTAGAGCAACCTGTACTGAAGGCCTGAAGCTGAACTGCACACTACCCATTTTAGTCTTCGGTAGCGAGAGTTTAATCTTTAGATTGCAAAATCCCAACCCTAATCATGTCTTCAGGTAAGTTTTGCAACTCGTGCTGGAATTTTGTATTATTCATCTTTTCAAAACTTAATTTGACTTTCAGAAACCAATGTCAGTTGCAGTTTCATTGTTTAATTGCACACATAACCAAACATTTTGCAGTGCTTACAGCATGCTTTCAATATTGAGATCATAGTGTCGTGATGTGATCTTTTAGTGTTTTTTTCTATTGCAGGTAAAAAAGGGAAAAAAAGTAAAGGAAAGACAGTAGCTCTTCATGATTTTTTGGCTGATACTCCCGGCGGTCTTCCTAGTATACCCCTAAAATCAACCAATTGGGCAGACGATATAGAGGAAGAACACGGTAAGTGCTGGGTGAATATCAAATAATTTTTTGCGCGTGATTTGTTAGTCATGTTCTTAACCTTTTTATAACGTTTGAAGTGCGGCTGGGTTTAAGCGAATCGAGTAAATCTCAACTGGCAGAAATATAGATATCCAAACTGTATATAAAATGCCAGCATAATTTTGAATCATTAATGGCATGTGATACTTCGTCATGTGGTCAATTGGGTACAGTTCTCCCGGCTTTTTGCACAAAAATGAAAAGTTTTAAAAACTGAATTCGGAGATGCTATAAAAGATCATAACGGACGTTCGCGGACTCTTTTTTGAGGGATAATAAAAAAATTAATTGTGTTAAATAAAAATTGTATGCATATGCATTATCTTTAGGTTACGTCGTTTTTCATCTCTGCCTTCACGATGATTTGTAAATTATTTATGAAATAAACTTTTTTGATTGCCTGCAAACCAGGTTAGTTCCGGGAGATTAGTTACTATGTTTATTTGTAAGTCCAAAGTTTTTGGCCAAAAATATTGTGTAGTTTGTAAGTAACGCTAGGAAGAATGGTAACACACATAACCTCGAAATATACATACACGTTGTTAGCAACATCAAAATTTGCTTGAAAATAAAAAATCACAAAAAAGTGTGCGGGGACGTCCGTTAGCATGTTCGCTATCATTTCCTAGGTTTTGAAGACAACATATTTCTTATCCTAGGAAAAAAGCTGGGGAATCTAACACTGAAAAAATCGATACTAATTCCTAAGCGCTATGCAAATTAATCACATTTTGCCAAATTAAAACTTTTTTGAATAAATCCACAAAAACGTGTGTGGGGATGTCCGATAGCATGTTCGTTATCATTTCTCAAATTTTTAAGACAAAATATTTATTATTCAAGAAAAAAAGCCGGGGGAACCTCAAACTGGTAAAATCTACAATTTTTTAAGGATCACATGCCCTTAAGTGTAATATTTTAAGAGGCCAAATATAGGTGTATTTTTTACGCGAGGAAATGAGAAAATTACGTTATTTCGTCTATCAGGAATGTACAAGACAAGCCCGGGATCCGAAGAGGAGGAGGGTGAGTTTTCATTTTAGGTCCTGATGGTCTGATGATTGAATCTTGTGCAGAATGTTTTTCTGATTCCGAATATATCGAGTGCATATAGCGAATTCCTGGTCGTTCTGATTTTATTTGACATTTTATGTGTTTGGATAAAACATGTTATCTTTGAAAATTATTCAAGTTTTGATAACAGTTTTTCATATTCATTTAAACACTATTCATTTCATTAGAACACTATTTTATTGTTTTCTCGAAAACTATCAATTAAATCAACACACAGCATTAATCAAATTTGTGCATATCACACTTCTTTAAATGATTATGAAAAAATTTAAAAACTTTCAGAAATGTGACATTTTTTATTTAATAATTGAAAATGTCAAATGAAAATAAAACGACCGGGAATTTGCTATGTGCACCCGATATATTGGGAATAAGGAGAATATTTTATACACGACTCAATCATCAAATTATCAGGATCTAAAATAGACACTAAAGTGCTCTTGGATCCCAAACTGATTATTCTTCAACACTAATCAGACTATCCACAGTGGGCCAGAAGACCTGGTTCCGTGGCCAAAAGTCGGAAAACTCATCAAAATGTTCAAAAATGAATATCAAGGTTTTTATTAGATATATGGGATTCAGGTAATGCAATACGACACAACGTTTATTCACAGCAATTATTCTTTTATTCAAAGGTCTATACTCTTTAAGAGCTATCGAAGAACTAACTAACCAGATCAGCCTAGAGAGACGTATTCAAACCTCAAGTGAAAAGGTTCTTTGTCTCAGTCACGTTTAATTTACACTTCGTATATAGTTTTTATAAACACTGCCAGACCTCACGCATTCTCGTTCTTAGGTTCGTACATGTACTCATAACATTCTATTCTAAAGAGATTCTTATATTACTGAATTATTGTTGCTCATATTCCAACACTTGCACTCAAAAATAATCATCTTTAATGTCTGAATTTGTTTTTTTTTTTAATTTAATTTGGAGAATATAGACATATGCTACGCGCATTGGGATAAGTCCCATATTTACTAAAAACTAATCCGATTGACGGTGATTTAATATGAACAGTTTTATAAAAGAGACGATATAAAATATTTATGTATTATGAAAGCTTTGAGTTACAATTCTTCCAGGCCTATTTGTTACCGGATTTTCAAAAACTGCATTGTTTGTAGCGGCTTTTTGAAGACATCCGTTAGTTGTTCACCTGTTTGAATATATTTCAAGGTTATTAGCTTTCGTTCAACCTTTTCTCTAGTAAAGTGATATTTTACATCGATATGTTTGGATCGTTCATCATCTGTGGGATTGTTAGCTATTGTTACAAAGTTTGGGTGGAAGGGGTGAGTGGAGTGTGAGGGTGGAAGTCCAGGAGGTGAGTACGGTTGTGAGGGGTACATTGGAAAGATAGAAATTAATTTACATTGTAATTGGGGGGGGGGGGATTTGACTAAATAGGGAAAGTGAGGTTAGGTTTGCAAAGGAGCGGGGAAAATTTTAGGCCGGTAAGCGGCAGCAGCCTTAAGATACATCTGTGGGCGGCAGTGAGTACTTTTGTGTATGGATAGGTTACAGTTACCGACGGACGAGCGGGAGGTGGGCAGCGAGAGTACTGGCAGTGCGGGTAGTGAAGTAGGCGGGGAGGAAATTTCCAGAGGGACACTACAGCCAGTCGTGCGTGGCCCGGTGTCAAGTGGCGCGTCAGGGAGGGGGAAGAAGTGATCAGG
>NC_046664.1:127669130-127677848 GCF_010883055.1 Belonocnema kinseyi | reverse complement strand
AGAGGGTTAAGGGAGGACGTAAGGGGGGCTTGGAGTAGATGGAAAGTATGAGGGAGGAATTGAGGGTAAGAGATGGGGGATGGGAAAAAGAACTATAAGAGCTGAGGGGAAAAGTAGAAGGATTGCAGAGGGAGTTGGTGTCGGTAAGGAAGGAAAAAGAGCATAAAATAAAGTAAATGGAAGAAGGTATTAGGATGTGGAAGGAAAGGGCGGGAAAAAGGCTGGAGAAGGTGGAGGGCAGGTCGGGAATGGAAGCAGTGGACAGGGGGGGGGGGGGGAGAAGCAAAGTATTTGGGAGAAAGTGGAGACCATGATAGAAGAGAAAGTGGGAGAGCATAGGAATGAAAAGGAGGAGAGAGCGGATAGAGAAAGGATAAGAGCAATGGAGTTGAGAATGGAGAGAAAAGAGAAGGCAGATAGGAGAAATAATATAGTGATAAGAGGATTAAAGCTCAAGAGCGGTGAAGAAAGGTACGGGGTGGAAGCGCTGCTACAGAGCATAGGGTGGGTTAAAGGCAAGGTAGGGAAAGTTAGGATGGAGGGGAGAAAGGAGAATGAAGTGGCGGTGGTGGAATTGGAGAGCTGGGAAGATAAATTGGGAGTAATGCGTATCAAAAATAGGATAAAGGACAGTAAGTTTTTTATCGATCTAGATTTGGCGAGGAAGGAAAGGAATGTTCAGAGTATGCTAAATGAGAGGGCTAGGAAGGAGAGGAGCGAAGTGAGAGCAGTGACGAGGAGAAGGAGGTGTTGAAGGAAATGCAGGGGAATATGTTTCGGGGAAGTAAGGGGATGGCAATAAAGCAGGGTGGAGGAATGTTAAAGGTGTTTACTGGAACGTAGCAGGGGTAAAGAAGAAAGATGAGGATTTCTGGAGGTATATTCAGGAATTTGATGTGATTGGACTGAGAGACGTGGGTAGAGAGAAAGGAATGGGATAGAGTAGAGTGAAAGTTGCCAAGGGGGTATAGGTGGAGACTACAGGAGGCGGTCAAAGTAAAAAGGAAAGGAAGGGCTAGTGGGGGAATTATAACAGGGGTTATGGATGGATTAGAGGAAGAAGTTCATGGAGAGGGGGAGGGCGTGCAATTGAGGGCTGTAAAGATAGGAGGAGTGATGTATAAGGTGACTGTACAATAAGGATGGAATGGAAAAGATTAAAGAAAGGGTAGAAAACTTACTAGGAGAGAGAGATGAGGATATGGTGGTAATGGGGGGAGACTTTAATGTGAGAATTGGGCGGGAAGGGGGCCTGTACCAGGGATGGGAGAGTTTTGAAAGAAAATCGAAGGATAAAATAATAAATAAAGAGGGGGAGATTTTAAGAGACCGGATGGAGGATAGAGGGTGGGCGGTGGCGAATAGTATAGTAAAAGGGGACGGAATTAGACCATGGCGAAAGGCAGAGTGGGGAAGAAGGGTTGTTAGGGGAGAGGGTGTCATGGACGAGAGAGGCGATAGAGAAGTATCAGGGACAGTTAGGTAACGTAAGCTTTGATGGGGAGTCCGTGGACGAGTAATGGGAGGATCTATAAGAGAAAGTGAAAGGTTGTTTGCAAAAGAAGGTATTTAGGAAAAAGAAGAAAGGAAGGGTAAAGCCGTGCTGGGATAGGGCACTTAAAATGATTAAGAGAAAGGTGAAAAAGAAGTACAGGAAGTGGAAGGAAGGAACCGCGAAAAGGGAGGAGTACGTAGAAATCAGGAAGGCGTTTAGGGCGATGTGTAAGAAGAAAGAGCAGGAAAAAGAAAAAGAGCTGGAAGAGGAGTTGAGAAGTGTTGAGACAGAAGGGGAAGTGTGGAAGATAATAGGTTTAGGAAACGTAGGGTGGGGATAATTGAAAAGATAGGAAGCGACGAATGGAGGAAATTTTTTAAGGATTCATTTCAGAGGTCAGATACTCAAAAGAGAGATGAGGGGATTAGAAAAAACAGAGAGGCAGATGAAGAGGAGCTGAACGACGAGGAGATAGAGAAGCAGATAGGGAACTTGAAAAAATCGAAGACAGCAGGAATTGACGGGGTAGAGAACGAAGCGTGGCTGTTTGGCATACAAGAGGTAAGACAGAGACTGAAGAGGGTATTGAAAAAAGTATGGAGGGGGAGGGATTCCCAAGAAAGTGAAGAGAGGGGTTGATCGTACCACTGTATAAGAAAGGGGATAGGGAGAGGCAGAAAAATTGTAGAGGAATTACGCTCATGAATACTGCGTACAAAATATACGCGATGGTGTTAGCAGATAGGCTGCGAAAGGATGTTGGGGGGAAAGGAATATTGCCGGAGACGCAGGCGGGCTTTAGAGAGAGAGAGAGAAGGAGCACTATTGACAATATTTACGTCTTGCAACACGTGGTGAATAGAGAATTAACCAAAAAGGGTGCCAAAGTGTATGCGTTTTTTGTAGATCTAAAGAGCGCGTTCCCGCCAGTTGATAGGGGGAGGTTGTGCGAGACAATGGAAGAGAGGAGAGTGAAGAGGGGCCTGGTCAAGAGGGTAAGGGAGGTATATAAGGAGACGAAAGATAGGGTGAGAGGAGGGGAGGGAATCTCTGAGGGATTCGGGATGGATGGGGGGTTGAGGCAAGGGTGCCCGCTTAGTCCAACGCTTTTTGCAATTTTGATCGCTGATATGGAAAGTAAGCTAGCGGCGGGAGTTGTAGGAGGAGTCAGGATATGGTTACTCGCATATGCAAATGACATAGTGCTGTTGGCAAAGAGCGAAGAGGCTTTAAAGGAGATGATGAAGAGGTTAAGACGTTACTTGGACAAGAATAGGTTAGAGTTAAATACGGACAAGTCAAAGGTTATGGTGTTCAGGAAAGGAGATGGGGGAGTGGAAGTGGAAGGGAAAAGCGGTACGGGAGATAAAAGAGTTTGTGTACCTGGGCTTCCTGTTTCAAAGAAATGGGGGAGTGCATGGTCATATAAAAGAGAGAGTGAGAAGGGCAAATGTGGTGTTGAGGCAGGTGTGGGGGCTGGGGAAGAGATTGTTCGCAGATGATTTTGAAAGAAGAATGAAATTGTTTGATTCGCTAGTGATGAGTGTCTTATTTTAGGGAGTGGTGCTGTGGGGTTGGAAGGTAAGTGAGGAGGTAAATAGGGTACAGGAGAGGTATGTAAAGTGGATACTGGGGTTGGCAAGGAATACGCCTAAGTATATTGTCAGGAGGGAGACAGCAAGAACGAGTTTAGGGATTATAACAGGGAGTCTAGCGTGTAAATATGAGGAGAAATTTTTGGAAGAGGGGGGAAGTAAGTTGGTTAGGGAGTGTTGGTGGGAGAAGGAGAACAGACGTAGCGGTGCAAAGATGGAGGTGGAAAGGGAAAGGTATTTTAGAACGAATGGATTGTAGATGGATGAAGTTAGCAGAATGCACGAGGAAGGAAGGTATATGAGTTGGTCCAAAAGAATGGCATGGAGAAAGAGAAGGCAGAAGGAGAGGAGAGAATAAGAGAGTCAAGGTATAACGGAAACTGTAGATTATGCCAAGGGAGAGAGTGTAATATTTATGTAAGAAAGGAGAGCAAGGAAGTCAGGAACTTATAGCGAGAATGAGGTGCGGTTGCATGGAGAATTATATTAGGTTCTGGCTCTCTAGAGAGAAGAGAATGTGTGAATTGTACGGGAAGGGGGATGTAAAATTGGAGTATTAGTTGGAGGAATGTGAAGAGGTGGAAAGCAGGGGGATAAGCATGGAGGTATTGTTGCATGAAAGGGGTGACAAAAGGGCAGTAGAAGGGGTGAAGGGGGTGTTGGGTAAAAGGTAGAGAAGAAGAGAAGGAATGCAGGAGAGGAATGGAGAAGGAAAGATTGTAAATAGGAGAGGAAATAGATGTAAGAGAAATGTAAATATTGTAAATAGTAGTTAAGTATTAGGTGTTAGCCGCGGAGACAGAGGCTGGTAATGCGAGGCGTAGCGACAAAAGAGCGAAATGCGTGCAAGGCGAGGCGCAGCGAGGAAGTTTAGGCTATAGGAGCGAGCGGATTAGTTATAAGGTGTGGATGGATAGTACTTTGTATGAAGGAGTTGTAAGAATATTCTGTAAAAAAATGGAAGTGTAAACGAGTCAATTTTTGCAGGCCAGCAGGCCAAAAAATAAACGTTTATTTATCTAGCGGCTTTGTGAAGACATCCGCTAGTTGTTCACCTGTTGGAATATATTTCAAGGTTATTAGCTTTTGTTCAACCTTTCCTCTGATAACGTGATATTTTACATCGATATGTTTGGATCGTTAATGATCTGTGTGATTGTTAGCTATTGTGATACATCCATTATTAACTTCACGAATAACTATGGGTGTTATAATCTCAACATTTATACTTCTTAAACGAGATTTCAACCAGCACGCTTCTTTTACGCCTTCATACAGAGCCATATATTCGGCTTCTGTAGAAGATGTGGCTAATGAATTTTACCTTCTAGTATTCCAAGATATCGTATTCTGATTAAATAATTGAAATAAAAACTCAGTTTTACTTTTACGATCAAGTTCATTACCTGCCCAATCGGAATCTACATAGCCAACTAGCGTTTCTTTATAATCAATCCTTTTATATATTAATTTTAGTTTCAACGATCCTTTAACATATCTTCAAACAATTTTCAAGCATTGCCACAATTCGTGATTATTTTTATTTTGAAACCTAACCAAGAAATTATGAGCTGTGGACAATTCGGGTCGAGTCTGAATTTAAGCAGCATAATCTAATTCAGTAGGCAAAGGAGTACTAATTCCATTGCAATCACTCATGTTGAACCTTTTTAGAAGTCTCTGAAGGTATGCGCTTTGATCTAAAGTAGTAATGTTGTTTTTTTCTCTCAATATTTATTCCTAAGAAAACCTTCGCTTCGTTCATATCTACCATAGAGAATTGATTCATTAAATATCGTTTGAAATTTGGCATGGTGTTTTGTTCAAAAGTAACTATCAAAATATCATCAACGTACACAATGAGATAAATATTTCTATTTTTATGGGCTCTATAAAAAAAATACGAACAATTCTCTACTGAGGAATTTTTAAAGCCTTGGCTTTTGAGAACATTATCAAACTCTTTAAATCAAAATCGAGCAGATTGTTTTAAACCATATATTGTTTTATTTAGTTTACATACACTATTTTTATCGGATTTTATACCTTTAGGTATTTGCATAAAAATTTCCTCTTCTAATGGACCATTTAGAAAAGCTATTTTCAAATCCATTTGGTGAATTAGCAAATTGTTCTGATAAGCAAAAGCTAAAAGAAATTGAAACTTAGTGATTCGCGCTGTTGATGCAAACGTTTCATTGTGATCAGAGAGATACTGTTGATTAAAATCTTTAGCTACTGTCTTCGCTTTATATTTAGTTAGATCATTTTAAATTACTGTAATCAAATGAAAATTCCTTGGAACCTTTTAAAATATTCTCAAGTATTTCAAACCTGCAAAACCTTTCGAAACATCTTGACACCCATTAAAGATTTCTATCATACTTTGGAATTGTTTTAAATAACTCTGCTAAAATTAAAATTTACGAAATTTAAATTAGACCAAAATCTAAATTAAAAATCCCATTTAACGTCCAATTATCAAATTGATGCAAAATCCTGTTACACAAAACAAGAATCCAACGACCAAATTTGGACCACAACGAATAAACGAAAACCAAAAAAACCTTATTGTAAGGCAGCCAACCACGTAAAAAATTATTTAAAAAAATTTTTTAAAATAAAAGTGTATATATATGTGTATATATATATATAATTAAAAATTTGTCATGAGGATAAAGGCAGGATTTCGCCGGGAGCGGGTGCTAATCTGAAAAATTGCACCCGCTTCCAGCGAAATCGCGGTAAAGTTTCAGCCACAACCACGTCTCACAACCGTGAGATAGGTGGTTACAGTCTGTGAAGGAATGAATACGATGACACAGCAAAAGCCTTGTGCACCCTAAGAACACGGAGTGACCCAAGGACAACCGCCTTCTGCATTTTTCCCGCAAGTGTTTTAGCATATTGTTGACACGCAGGTTTAACAGAATATTCCGGGTACAATCGTTGCACCTCCCTTATAAGGTCTCGATACCTATCTTTCTTTTCATTCTCCTTGGCTATGATGTTTTTATTAGCTGGTGCCGAAAATTCGATAACGAACATGGTTCGCTTCTCGAAGTCAAGAAGAACCATGTCAGGCCTCGAGTGAGCAACAGAAACAATTGTCGAGAATATAAAGTTCCAGTATATGCGGCACTTCCCATTCTCGACAATTGACTCAATTTGTCTAGGAGCATTTAGAGGAGCGATATTAAGGTGAATGTCGTAGGAGTGACGGAGATGGTAATAAAGAACTCTTAGTGCCGCATTGTGCCTTTGAATGTAGGTCGTTCCCGCGTGTGTTGGACAACTACATAGTATGTGAGTTAAATGCTCGGGGTGTGCATGGCACGCCCTGCAGCTATCATCGGGAATGTCTTGGCTCAAAATGTGGCGACGGTATGTTAAGGTGGAAATGACACTGGCTTGGCATGCCAAAATGAAACCCTCTGTACCAGACTTCAATCCGGGCGATTTAAGGAAAGCAAACGTTAGCTCACAAGACATTAACTGATCCTTCACATTTCTGTGAAAGATACCGTGCATCCTCTTATCGAGGAGCTGTTCACGAAAGTTTTTCGCTTGTGCTTTCTTAATCCGGGCTTTCAGGAGTGAGTACTCGAGATGGATAAGATTTGATGCATTTTGCTCATCCCCAATACTGAAGTTAAGTTCGAGTGTTTCAGCAGCCTCCTCCGCTGCTTTGTACAGAAATCTCTCCTTTGCCCACTTCTTCATGATTCGTGACCATTTTAAGAAGAGGGTCTCTTCCATTTGCAACTCTATGTGCTGTACCCAGAATAATCCTGTTGTGAAGACATTCAAGACTCAATATTCCGCGACCACCTTGACAGCGTGAGATGTACAGTCGCGGAACGGAAGACTTAAGATGCATACTTTTTTTCATGTACATAACCTTTCTTGTCCCGATATCAAGCGATCTGAGCTCGTCCTAAGTCCATGGAACTACTCCAAATGAATAGAGTAGTACCGGGACGGCAAGGATGTTCGTTGCAGATACTTTGTTCCTCGCCGACAGTTCGGAAGACCAAATCTGCTGGATGAGACGCTTGTATCTGCTTCGGAGAGTATCCTTTATAGATATCACATCCTGAATGCGGCTCTGTGGCACGCCCAGGTATGTATAAGTCTCTCCAGCGCAAAGGTGTCGTATAGCGCTTCTATCAACGAACTCAGGATCTTCAGGGATGCCATTAATTTTTCCTCGCTTCAAATAAACCTTGGCGCATTTGTCTAACCCAAATTCCATTCCCATTTCCTCAGTATATCGTTCGACAATCCCTAGAGCTAGATGTAGTTGCTCTTTGTTTTTAGCATAGATTTTAAGATCATCCACGGAAAATACATGAGTGACCTTGTACTTTCGATCTGCAGGTTTGCTGCACAAGTACCCGTCGGAATGGCGAAGTGCTAGAGATAGTGGCAATAATGTAAGGCAAAAGAGGAGTGGGCTCATGGTGTCGCCCTGAAAGACACCTCTCTGAAAGGTGACCTAGTTAGTTGTCACACGATTTTTTCCAGATGAGATAGTAAATCTGGTTATCCACGGCGGCATCAATCTCTCTATGCACCTAACTATTTGCGGATGAACCTTTAAGATTTCCAAAAGACATGATAAGTCTATGGGAGGTCGAATCGAAAGCTTTCCGATAATCAATCAAGGTTATCGATAGGTCACGCTGGTACAATGCTGCATCTTTGCAGACACATCTATCGATGAGCAGGTTCTCCCGACATCTCGCTACGCTTTTCTTTGAGCTTCGTTGTTCATACATTTCTTGCCACACAGGTTCAATTGCCCGAACAATCCTATCATGTAGGATAGCTGTGAATATCTTATAAAGTGTGTTCAGATAAGTGATTTGCCTGTAATTCTTCGGGTCAGCTAAATTGCCTATTTGCGGCAGGAGTATTGTGCGCCCTTCCACCAACCACTCCGGAATCGGCTCTTCCGACTTCAAATATGAGGTTAAAATACGGGCCAAATGCTGATGGGTTGAAGAAAACTTCCACCAGAATGTTTTGATACAATCTGGCCCCGGTGCGGAATAGTTCTTCATCCCTCTTAATACTTTTTTCACCTCCTCTGTAGTTATGGGTGGGCATTCTTTATCAGGTGTTATGAGGGCAACACATAACTCCTTGAAGCTATTTATATTTTCTGAGTCTTCGTCCAGTCTATACTGAACTTCGTAGACTTCTCTCCAAAATACTTCGACCTCCTCTGGTTTGGGCGGGTGTTCGACAGTAACTGGAGGGTCTTGGAAGAGTCGAGATGGGGCAGAGAGAAACTGTTGATTTTCTCAGACCCACCTCTCCCTACGCTCTAGACTTGTTTTAGCGTCAGATAGTATCCGTATTCTCTCAACAATATGCTGCCTAATAGTCAGCAGCTTTGACTTGTTAAGTGTGTGATAACGGTTCCGGAGATCGCGCGCAACCTTTCGAACCTTGGCGGTAAAATTCCTGCCAGGTGTGATGTAGTCAATCACACACTGAATGCGGGACGCGTACTGTCTTGCCCAGTCTATCTTTATGGCAAGTTGATGTGTTCGTCTTTTGGTTTTATGATCAGCCGTTGGTTTTGTTTTACGGTTCGTAGCGACCGATAATACCCGATAA
>NC_046664.1:127659373-127669030 GCF_010883055.1 Belonocnema kinseyi | reverse complement strand
TTACACCTCTGAAAATTATCGGGTATTATCGGTCGCTACGAACCGTAAAACAAAACCAACGGCTGATCATAAGACCAAAAGACGAACACATCAACTTGCCATAAAGATAGACTGGGCAAGACAGTACGCGTCCCGCACTTAGTGTGTGATTGACTACATCACATCTGGCAGGAATTTTATCGCCAAGGTTCGAAAGTTTACGCAAAATACCCGATAAAGCACATTAGACAAAATAAATTAACCCGATAGTCGTATCTTTGTCCAATGTCCTCTATCGGGTTCATTTATTTTGTCTAATGTGCTTTATCGGGTATTTTGCGACTTATATACAAAATAAATGAACCCGATAGAGGAAATTGGACAAAGATACGACTATCGGGTTAATTTATTTTGTCTAATGTGCTTTAGCGGGTATTTTGCGACTTATCGGGTCTGACCCGATAATTTTCAGAGGTGTAACAACCCTTATCAGCTCGCGACCCAATAAAAGCCAATACATGGTTTATGCTAATAAAATACGTTTAAATAATTTACATGCGCCCAATATTATTATATATTGCATTATTTATGCAATGAACATCTTTTAAATACCCTATATAATTAATGTGAATAGAATTAATTTTTATGTACCGGGTGGCCAAATAGTGAAACTCGTCAACCATATACAGCATCAAAATAAACCAACGTATCAACAAACTTCCGGTGGTGAAGAACATCGGTAAATATAAGCCACACAATAGAACAAAAAATTAAGGCTAATGACTGCATTTAACATGAAAATAAGCATAAAATGTTGACGACCCGATAATGGACAAAAGACCAATTATAAAATATTGTCTATTGGCATTTATCGGGTCGAATGGTTGCTTTGTAAAAATAATTCCAACGAAATAAAAATATTTCATCTATATTTTTAGACACACTGGAAGATTTACAGTTGATACTGCTGAATATCACGAAATAAAACAGTGGTCTTTCGAAGCTAGCAAATAGAAATAATGCACCCGACCCGATAATAGCCAATCCGCAAAAACTGTGTTCCTAATAAAACCCATTACGTCGACGTACATTTATCTGTCAATAGTATAAGATTTTTCAACCATGTTGCGTTAGTTAATTTGTTTTTAATTAATTGAAAATTATTGCTAACCGTCCCTAAATCAACAGGATTCGAAATCTTAAAAGAATTTCGGTATCCATTAAAGTTTTCTATATTCTCTGCAAGCTTTTGTAATATATCTGTAAAAACAAATTGAAACTCTTATCGTTAACAGAATGTGTCGTTCTTTGAATCATAAAAATAATGCTGATTCAATGAAAATATTCCATGTTCTCTTTTAGACTCTGGGAGTTTTCTAATTGAAGATGTTTAGTATTTCGAACAAACCTATGGCCTATTGATGTTAATAAATCGCAATAAACTATCCGACCCGATAATAGCCAATCCACAAATATTACGTCCCTGATAAGACCACGTCGATGTATATTCAATAAACATATGCTATTCTCCTACCAAGTTGCGTCAGTTAATTTGTTTTTGATTTATACAGTTGCTTTTAAATTCGCTTTCAAATCTTCACTTTTAAATATTCTTTCTAACTAATATTTCTGAATTTTTCTCCATAATGAGAGTATTTGGGAAATAAATTGCAAACCTTGAACTGACGAGAATTTTGTTTTATTTCACTGATAAAAATAGAACATACTGAATCAAAATGTTACCTGTATTCTTCTAGACATTTTGAGATCCTCCAGATTGAAAGTGCTTATCTGCCATACTTCAAATTCAGTCTCTCCTTATTTATAAAAAAGTTAGAAACCTCTATTTGAAAAATTTTTAAAATACAATATTTAAAAGCTAATTTCAAAGGAATTAAATAAATTAAAAAAACTTAACTGATGAAACTAGGTAGGAAAATTGTATATGATTATCAAATATACGTCGACCTAATCGGTTTTATCAGGGACGTAATTTCTGTGGATTGGCTATTATCAGGTCGGACAGATAATTTAAAATTTGTTAATATCAACAGGCAACTCGTTTGTTCAAAATATGAAGCAATTTTAATTATAAATATTTAATAGAGTCTGGAAGAAAAGGTGAAATACTTTTTTTTAGTTGGCGTTATATTTATAATACAACCAATGCCAAAATCTGTTCACGACAAAAGTTTTAATTTGTGTTCATAGATACATCGCAAACGTTTGTAAAGACTGTAGGACATTCCAATGAATCCCGACATGCTTTTCGGTTTTCTAATCTTGCAGATTAGGGAAATCATGATTGCTCTTTAATTATGAAATATAAAAAATAACGCATTGCCAAAATGTCAGAATTTCAGAAAATTCGAAAAAAAATCAAGATTAAGAAACGGTATAGAAAGATTATTAATCAACTAGAAAGAAATGTGCTTATAATTTTAAATAAAGTTTATTTATAAATTGAGGACATAGGATATTACAATTCGAGTTTTACAACTTTGCAGATAATGTTTGGTTTGAATGTCGATAAAGTCGAGATTAAGTGACTGATCGTCGGACCCGCGTTGCCTTTCGCCCCCGGGCGAAATTTTATTTTTATTCTTAGAATTGTTTTACACCGTACAAAAAATTTCACTAGAAAACTTTCTTCGTAATTATAAAAATTTTGATATGTACAAACGTTCCTTAGTGCTTTCGATATAATTTCCTAAATCCTGAACACGATATATCCATCCGAGTGGACGTAGTGAGGACCGAAAAAATGAAAATCGTTTCATTCTCCATACAAAAATTTTATAAATGAACTTAGTCACGTGATCTCGACTTTATCGACGTTCAAAGTTTCTTTTTCTCTCCGCTAGAAATAGCTAAAAATGCTTCAAAAATAATGATCGGTTACGTATATGCAATTACTTATTTGTTGATTTGCAACGAATGTGCATATTTTATTGCTTACATTAATTTTTTTAAAGATTTAGACGATTTAGTCCAAAATTGCTGTCAGAGCTCAATATACGCGAACCAAAAAATCTGAAATGCATCAAACCAAAAATTATCTGCAAAGTTCTATAACTCGATTGGTAGTATCCTATTTCGTCGATTTATGAATAAACTCTCTTTAAAACTGAACATATTGATGTATACAAACGTTCTTTAGTGCTTTTTAATCAATCTGTCAAATTTTAAACACGATATCTCAATCCGTGTGGACACAGTGAACACCAAAAAAATGCTCATATCCGGGGACTAGTTTAGTCACGTGGTCATGAAGTTGCATGCCCTGAAATGTAGATCGACCTAATGGGTTTTATCAGGGATATAAGTTTTGTAGATTGGATATTATCGGGTCGAGTTAATTAATTAATTTTGTTACATTTTTTATATATTTTTTTATATATGTTACATTTTTGTTCGAAATACTAATTAGTTTCAGTTATAACTCTCCCTCAGACTCTGGAACAAAAGATAAAACATTTTTATTCAGACAGCGTTACTTTTGAGAATCAACCAATTCCACATTCTGTTCACCACAAAATTTTAAATTGTTTCTACATATACAACGCAGACGGTTGCTAAGGCTGTAGAAAATTTTAAATTATCCTTAAATTTTTTTAAGATTTCCAATCCTGCAGACTTTCAAAATCATGATTGCTCCTTATTTATAAAATAAAAAAAACTTCTGCATTAACAAAATATTTCCAAATTTCAAAAAAATTGCAAAGAGCTAAAAATTTAGAAGCGGTTTAGAAAAATGGTGAATACTTTAAAACAAATTAACTAACTCAATTTCGTATAAAGTGGCATATTATTATTAAATTTACATCGACATAATGGTTTTTATTAATATCGTAATTTTTGTGGATTGACTATTATCGGCCAGCATAAATTAATTGAAACTGTTAACATTAAAAGACCAGAGTTTAGTTCGAAGCATTAAGCAGTTTCAGCTATAAATTTTTAAATTTGTCTACAAGAATAGATGAAATATTTAGATTCAGGTTGTATTATTTTTTTATTCCAAGAATGTCACATTTTAATCACGTCAAGAGTTTGCATTTGTGTTCTAAGATATATCACTGACGCTTCAAAATTTTTTTGGGAATTGCAAGAACTTCAAAAAATTCTGTTAAAGGTTTCGGAATTATATGCATCATTCGAAATCACTTTCGTACTGTGTTGAATAAGTTAATTTGCATTTTAGTTTACGAAATCTTTCTCAAACAACCTATGCAAGGTTGAGCAATATATCTGAATTATGGAAATAATGCTAACTGAATCACACAATTTCCTCCACCCATATAGTCTCTTTGGGAGTTTACCAGGCCAGTGATGCACCCAATTAATGTGATTATTAAACAATAATACCCCATAGTTAATTTATAAAAAATTTAGAAATCTCCATTAAAAAAAAATCTTTAATTCATAAGATTTCAAAGCTAATTTAAAAGGAATTAAATAAATTAATAAAACTTAACTGATGTAACTAGGTAGGAAAATAGTAACTTTTGTGGATTGGCTATTATCGGGTCGGACAGATTATTTCAATTTGTTAATATCAACAGGCAACTGATAATCTGGAAGAAAGCGTAATATATAAAAAATAACATATTGACAAAATGTCAAAATTTCAGAAATTTCGAAAAGAATTGAAGATTAAGAAATGGTATGGAAAGATTATTAATCAACTAAAAACAAATTCACTAACGCAACATGGTAGAAAAATACTACAGTGAAATACTTCAATAGCCCTCCCTTCTATAGCCCTTCCGAGAATTGACACCGCGCCGTACGTAGGAGTAACAGGAGCTGCGCGGTGTACGAGGGGGCGCTAGTTGTCACTTAGGCGAGCACTAAAGCGTCAACAAACAAAAGCGGAACGGGCTATAATAAGCTAGTTCGCACCCACCGTTTGCCTCGAAATCGGTGCTACAGAAGAGTTTCCCTATATATGATTTTTCACTAATGTACATCGACGTAATGGGTTTTATAAGGGACGTGATTTTCGAGGATTGGCTATTATCGGGTCGGATAGAAAATCATAACTTGTTCACTGCAACAGATCACAGGTTTGTTCAAAACTTCAAGCAGTTTCAATTGTAACTCTCCTAAATAATCTGAAGCAAAGGTGAAATATTCTGATTCAGTCAACGCTACTTTTGTGGTTCAACCAACTTCACATTCTGTTAACGACAAAAGCTTTAATTTGTTTTTACATATATATCGCAAACGGTTGTAAAAGTCAGTGATGCACCCAATTAATGTGATTATTATAAACACTAGCACCCCATAGTTTTCTTTGAAGTATTAAGCAGTTTCAACCTGTAATCTAAATAAAATCTAAAAGAATGCATCGAATATTTTGATTCAGATTAATTCATTTTATTATGTACATAAACCAAAATTCTTGTCACTTCAAGAGTTTGAATTGATATTCCCAGACACGTTGCGCACTCATGTAAATTCTCTCTTATTTACTTTCTCTCCTTATTTATAAAAAAGTTGGAAACCTCTATTAGAAAAATCTTTAAAATGCAATATTTAAAAGCTAATTTAAAAGGAATTAAGTAAGTTAATAAAACGTGACTGATGTAACCAGGTAGGAAAATAGTATATGGTTATCAAATATACGTCGACTTAATGGGCTTTATCAGGGACGTAACTTTTGTGGATTGGCTATTATCGGGTCGGACAGATTATTTCAATTTGTTAATATCAACAGGCAACTGGTAATCTGGAAGAAAGCATGCAATATTTTAAATCAGTCAGCGTTATATTTATTATTCAACCAATTCCAAATTCTGTTTACGTCAAAAGTTTTAATTTGTGCTTACAGATACATCGCAAACGCTTTTGAAGACTGTAGGAAAATTTAATATATCCCGAATTGTTTTTAGGATTTTGAATCTTGCAGACATGGGAAATCATAATTGCTCTTTATTTATAAGATATAAAAAATAACATATTGACAAAATGTTAAAATTTCAGAAATTTCGAAAAGAAGTGAAGATTAAGAAACGGTATGGAAAGATTATTAATCAACTAGAAAACAAATTCACTAACCTAAAATTATAGAAAAATTGTACCATGAAATACTTCAATAGCCCTCCCTTCTATAGCCCTTCCGAGAATTGACACCCCGCCGCACGTGGGAATAACAGGAGCTGCACGGTGTACGAGGGGGCGCCATTTGTCACTTAGGAGAGCACTAAGGCGTCAACAAACAAAAGCGAAACGGGCTATAATAAGCTAGTTCGCACCCACCGTTTGCCTCAAAATCGGTGCTATAGAAGAGTTTCACTGTATATGATTTTCCACTAATGTACATCGACGTAATGGGTTTTATCAGGGACGTCATTTTCGTGGATTGGCTATTATCGGGTCGGATAGATTATCATAATTTGTTCACTGCAACAGATCACAGGTTTGTTCAAAACCTCAAGCAGTTTCGATTATAATTCTCCTAAATAATCTGAAGCAAAGGTGAAACATTCTGATTCAGTCAACATTACTATTGTGATTCAACCAGCGTCACATTATTTTAACGACAAAAGTTTTAATTTGTTTTTACATGTATATGGCAAACGTTTGTAAAGACTGTAGGACATTTTAATGGATCCTGACATGCTTTTCGGATTTCCAGTCTTGCAGATTAGGGAAATCATGATTGCTCTTTAATTATAAAATATAAAAAATAACACATTGCCAAAGTGTCAAAATTTTAGAAAATTCGAAAAAAAACAGGATTAAGAATCGGTATCGAAAAATTATTAATCAACTAGAAACAAATTAGCTATCGCAACGTGGTAGGAAAATGGTTTATGGTTTTCAATTAAATGTAGATCGACAAAATGGGTTTTATCAGAGATATAAGTTTTGTGGATTGACTATTATCGGCCACCATAAATTAATTAAATTTGTTAACATTAACAGACCATAGTGTAGTTAGAATTTTCTGTAATCTTTGCAATCGTGTTCGATGTACCTAAAACAATAAGTTTAATCTCTTCACGTGACTATAATATAACATTCGTTAAATCATAAAAATAATTAATATTACAAGATTATCCCATTCTACTTCTGGAGAATTAGTAATTAACAGCCATTCAAAATCATAATTGCTTCTTATTTATAAAAAGTGAGAAATTCTCAAATTTCAATAAATAAAAACAAACTTAGTTATCTTACAAGTTTGAAAATAATCTTAAATGTTGCAGCTATTTCCCAAATCTTCGAAAGGATTTTAAAATTCTCAAGCAGTTCTCTTAAAGTCCTCGAACGCGCATGCGATGTGTCTGGGAAAAAAATTCAAACTCTTGACTTGACCAGAATGTGGCACTAGTTGGTAAAAAAAAATAATAATGTTAACTAAATCAAAATATTTCATCTATTGATTTATATACTTTGGGAGATTTACAGTTGAAAGAGCTCAATACTTTGAACAAAACTGTGGACTATTGGTCCTATCTAATTGGGTTAATTTATTCGACCAGATAATAGCCAATGCACAAAAATAGTATACCTAATAAGACCCTTTACGCCGATGTACATTTGGTAATCATATACCATTTTTCTGTCAAGTTGCGTTAGATCACTTTTTTTAATTCATTAAAAATCGTTCTACTCAACATCTAAATCTTCAATTCTTTGCGACAATATTGTCAACGTTATATTCGGTGCTGCTTAATATTTATAACTAAAATTTGTTCTATTAATGTTGAAAAATGTAATTAATCTATCCCACCTGATAATAGCCAATTCACAAAAATTGTATACTTAATGAAACCCGCTATGTCGGTGTACATTTGGTAACCATATACAATTTTCCTGTCAAATTGCGTTAGATAATTTGTTTTTAATTAAATAAAAATCGTTCTAACCAGCCTCTAAATCTTCAATTCTTTGCGAGAATATTGGCAACTTTGTATTTGGTGCTGCTTAATATTTGGAACAAAAATTGATTCTGTCAATGTTAACAAGTCTCATTAATCATCCCACCCCATAATAGCCAATACGCAAAAATTGTATACCTTATAAAACCCATTACGTCGATGTATATTTGGTAAACATATGCAATTTACCTGTCAAGTTCCGTTAGATCATTTGTTTTTAATTCATTAAAAATATTTAAATTTATCTGCTATATCATCAGAGATTGTACCTTACCGACAGTAGATCAACCCTCCAAACCATGAAGGCAGAAAATCTACACAATATCGATCAAGTTAAGAATCTTCAGTAACAGAAAATGCTCAACGTCTTAATAAGACTAGATGGAAAATAATATTTTCAAATTAAAATCATTTCTTGAAAAAAAGATCCTACTCCATCTTCACTCCATTGCGAATCGAACCACAAAACTTCTGATTTCCGGTCAGGTGCTTTTCCAATTAAGCTATTAGAGGGATCAGATTAAGAACTCCTAATTCTAGAAAATAACGCTAATTTTTAGCTAGGTGTTAGTGGTACAAGTAATTATTTTTTGAATTTACCTGCTATATCATCAGAGATTGATCTATTGATATATGTATATGTTCTTTTTGTGGTTTGGTAATTTCATAGGGAACTAGATGTAATTGGGTGTTTTGTAAAAAAACTGTTACAAAAACAAAATACAACTTATGCTATGTTTATTAATAGTACAAAACACTGTATATGGAATGGAGGATTTATATTAGAATTATTTGCTACTGGAAAATAATTTGTTAGGCTGCCTATGCAACGAACTGCATAGGTCAGATGCTCATTAGAGACTAGTTGACGGTTTCGGTATTGGAGATGACACGATCTCGATCGCTTAGAGTGACCGGTTCACTTCCGATCCTTGACGGAAATCCACGAAGTGGAAAACCCTGAGGGAAAAACCCCCGAAGTTGAAACCCAAGGGTCTAGAGGCCCTTGGTCACATGGTTGTCACACCTTGGTCACATTTCCTGTCTAATGACAGGAAAGTTTTTACAGCTATTGGCGATCGTGCCTTCAGACGGTTTAGGCAGCTTATTGCAATAAAGACATAAAATAGAAACTTTAGGAATTTTCGCTTCTAGTAAACACTTATATACACAATTTAGAAGTTAGGATGTTAAAGACAGCTGTTCCTAAATATTATTCCCAAAGTAACGTCAAATAAATTTTTGCCTTTCGACGAATCGCATAAAAATAAGTATAATATAATTGTTCCGACGGAACATGCCGGCCCACTTGAACTATCTACGTTCAATAAAATAGAATATTACAACGTTGGTAGAATAAATCTTAAATGAGATATTTCGGTGAATACAAAATACCTCTTAACCATGACCTTAAGACTAGTTTTATAACATTTCTATTAATATAATTCAAACATGGTGACGTTGACTGTATAAGACTAAATAACTAGAAACGTAAAATAGAAGCCTATTGCTGAAAATAACAAAGTGAAAGGAAACCGATGTTTGAAGATATCCAATGATACTTATTGACATTCTGATGATTGAAAGAAACTCGAAATTCTTTAGTTGTAAATTGGCAAAGGATAAACTGACTTTAAGGATCGTTTGTAGATTCCGGAGATACTTCGTAAGGTGACAGAGCGTAAACTCCATCTTTTCCTGGATGCGTTTCAGTGATGCGACCCAACTTCCACATCATAGGTGGCAAATTATCTTCTTTAATAACCACGAGCGTTCCAAGTTTAAT
>NC_046664.1:127653467-127659273 GCF_010883055.1 Belonocnema kinseyi | reverse complement strand
TACCGATGAGGAAGTGACCTGGGGTTAGAGGGAGGAAATCATTGGGATCGGGAGACAATGGAGTAAGAGGGCGAGAGTTGAGTATCGCTTCAATTTCAGTGATGTACTTGTGAAGTTGTTCGTATGTCAGCAATGAGTTACCAGTTCCCCGTGTAAAATGAAGTTTAAAGGATTTTACTGAGGCTTCCCAATGACCACCGAAGTGTGGAGCTATAGGGGGTATAAAATTCCATGTTATTCCCTTTTTAGTCAAGTAGTTTTGTACCCCTTCATTTTGTTCTAGTGACTCGATTTGTTTACAGAGATTCCTTAATTCATTATTTGCCCCAACAAAATTGGTAGCATTGTCAGACGAAATTGAACTAGGCAAACCTTTGCGAGAGAAAAAACGAGACAGACAAGCAATAAAGGCCTCTGTCGTTAAATCACTTGCGATTTCTAAGTGCACTGCCTTTGTTGCTAAGCAGACGAAAATCGAGACATACGTTTTACCTTGGTACGATTTCTGTGGCGATGTTCTTTAACAAAAAACGGTCCACAATAATCTACTCCTACATGCTCAAAGGTTCTTGTAAAAGAAACGCGATCTTTGGGTAAATTTCCCATCAAATAATTCGTCTCACAAGGTTTTGCGCGAAAGCATGTTAGGCATTGTCTAATGATGTTTCTCGTCATATTACGACCATCAATGGGCCAATACGTTTCACGAACTCCGTATAGAGTTGCGTGATGCCCGGCATGAAAACGTTTTATGTGTTCATCGCGAATGATTATTGTCGTGATATTATGATCTCTTGGAAGAACGATTGGGTGCTTTTTCGAATCAGGAATATTCGTGTGAACGAGTCTACCTCCCACTCTTAAAACACCGTGATCTAAAAATGGGTTTAATCGAACAAGAAGACTCTTTAGATCGACACATTGATTACGCGATAAAGCACGCAATTCTTTCAGAAACGCTTCGACTTGAGTTAATTTAATAATCGCCTGTGATGCCGCATCAAGTTCCGTTTGTGAAAGTCTACCTGATTTTCTCGTTAATTCAGCCTTGTTTTTGAGATTATTGAAAAATCGAAAACAGTACGCGATTATGGATTGCAGTTTTTTAAAGCTACTGACCCTTTCCAAGATATTTGTTCCTAGTAGTGTGATTTTTAATGACGTCATTGGTGGACCTTCGCGGACTTCCGATCTTTCATGATTTTTTATGTTTAATTGAGGCCACGCATAATCTTTTTTGGTGAGCCAGTTAGGACCGTGGGACCAAAACTTATTGTTTAATAACTCCTGAGATTCTTGACCACGAGAGATCAAGTCAGCAGGATTGTCATGAGTAGGTACGTGTCGCCACTCATGACCTTCGGGTTTTTCTTGTATTTCGGCTACCCGATTGGCTTCAAACGTTTTTAGTGTATGTGGAGGCGTATTTAACCAATTGAGGGCAATTGTGGAATCAGACCAAAAATAGATTTTTGAAAATTGCAATTGCAAAGATTTTACAGTGGCGCTATATAGTTTCGCCAACAAAAGAGCTGCACAAAATTCCAACCTTGGCAATGACGTAGTTTTTAAGGGAGAAACTCGTGACTTAGAACAAATAAGAGCACAATGATGATTGCCTTGAGTGCCCGATGATCTCAAATAGAGGCAAGCGCCATAGGCCTTCTCACTAGCATCGCAAAACCCATATAGCTGAATCTCAGTTGAATTTGGAATCATGATACAACGATCAAACCTGAGATCATTTAACAACGGCAATTCATTTCGGTATTGGATCCAAGCCTTTCGAACCTCGACTGGAACAGGTGTGTTCCATGTGAATTTGCATTTCCAAAGCTGTTGGATCATAATTTTTGCGGACAAAACTACGGGCCCTAATAAACCTAATGTGTCGAATAACTTAGCAGTTTGAGATAAAATCACTCGCTTTGTTATTGTATCGTTCGAACTTGGCAGATTAACAGTATATAAAATGGAATCGGTTTTCGCATTTCAGTTTATGCCTAATGTTTTTATTGTTTCTGTCGGGTCGAGGGATCGGTACGTAATTGAGGTTTCATCCGACTAATCATTGCATAAAGTGGGATGATTTGATGCCCATTTTCGCAGATTGAAACTGCCTTTATTTAAAAGAGTACTTAAATCGTTTCGAAGTTCAAGAGCCTCTTGAAGTGTATGCGCGCCTGTTAAAGAGGTCATCCACATAGAAGTCGTGTTTGAGAATATCCGACGCAATGGGATACGACTCGCGTTCGTCATCCGCGAGTTTGTGTAGTGTACGAATTGCAAGAAATGGTGCGCAAGCTGTTCCGAAGGTAACCCTATTCAATGAATAAATTTTGATAGGTTCGGAAGGGTCTGGCCGCCACAAGATTTTCTGAAAAAGACTGTCGTCTTGCGCTACACGAATTTGCCTGTACATTTGTTGTATGTCTGCTGTCATGGCATACAAAAATTGTTCTAAATCGAGCAAGAATGGAAAACAGATCCTCTTGTATAGTAGGACCAACCATGAGAGTATCGTTTGAAGAGATACCATTCGAAGTTTTGGCAGATCCGTCAAATACGACTCTAGTTTTTGTAGTAAGGCTACTTTCCTTCACTACAGCGTGATGCGGGAGAAAATAGCCCTTATTTGAAACTAAGTGACTGGGAATTAATGACATATGATTTTCAGTGAGATAGCCTTGCATGCATTCGGTGTATTGAGATTTAAAAGAAGGGTTTTTCTCGAATTTACGTTCTAGCGCATAGAATCTTGGAAAAGCTGTATTGCGAGAATCACCAAGCGAATCTTTGTTATTATTAACGGGCAGTTTGACTACGTAGCGGTTACTATCGTCCCGCGTAGTATTTTTCACATAATGCGATTAACACTCCTTTTCTTCCCGAGAACGAATTTTATTTTGATTTTCTGGTTCTAGTTCCCACAATATTGGTAAATCTTGAAATTTCATAAGATTGCAAGAAGCTTGCATCGGACTTATCGGGGCAGTACGAGGTTGGGTGTAACGTCCGGCGACAAGCCAACCTAAATCGGTTTCTTGCAAAACGGCTGATTGACCTGGGAAACGAATTTTTCCTGTCCCTAAAAGCTCGTAATAAAATTCAGCCCCTATTAAAATATCTACGTCTGCAGGTCGGTGAAATTCAGGATCAGCTAACGAGATGTTTTCAGGAATCTTAAATAGCTTTCGATTAAGTGTAATGGACGGCTTTCTACTAGAAATTTCATTGAAGACGAGAAATGACATTTTCAAATTAAGATCATTTACGTGTGATTTGATGTTAGTAGATGTAGTATATTTGACATTCGTTTTTAAGTTGTCTACTCCTCTGAGTTGCATGTCAAGACGATGTTTCTTGAGACCGAGAGCGGAAGCAAATTTATCGGTAATTGAAATGCACTGAGAACAACTATCGAGAAGAGCGCGGCACGTATGATATTGATCTTTATTGTCTAAAATTTCGACTAATGCCATTCTAAGAATTATTTGCGATGGTAATTGTGCATGAATGCTGACCAAAGTGGTAGAAGAGTTTACAGGTTTCGAAACGTCCTGCTCTGGGATCTTTTCAGGAAAATGTAAAAGAGAATTATGTCGTTTTTTACATATGCGACAAGGACCTTTGCGACATTCACGGGTACTATGATGAGGGCTAAAATAATTGTGGCAGATAGATGCCTTTTTCACAAACTCATATCTATCTGCTGCTGACATCTTCGAGAACGTTCTACACGAGTAAAGTAGGTGCTCCTCTGAGCAAAGTAAACACTTAAGCTTAAAGGTTGCATCCTTTAAAATCGTCGCGGACATGCATGATTGTGATGGCTTAAAATTGAATCGCGAGTGTGTGACGTTTTTTGGTGTATTTTTATGGGACTGAGTAGGTTTCTGAGAAGATTGGGTAGATTCAATAAGCGCCCTTTGTTCTAGAAAGGACGTCATATCTTTCAATTTTTCCTTTACTATAAAAATAAGCAAGCTATCCCATTGATCTACAGGCTGACTTAACGCTTTAAGAGCTCTAACGCGTTTTTGAACATTATCCAATAGCGCGCGAACTGAGAATTCCTTTGAAACTGTATGAATTTCAAATAAAGATTGATATGACTTTCAACAATAAATTTTCGATTATCGTATCGTGTTATTAAAAGGTCCCACGCTATTGGATAATTCGCGGCAGTTGTTTCAAGTGAAATAATTACTTCTTTTGCGTCACCCTGTACGCATGCCTTGAGATACATAAATTTGTTGATCGTAGGGATATTCATGTTGTCATGGCACATAGCCTTAAAGGAATCATAGAACTCGAGCCACGTATCAAACGTACCATAAAAGGTAGGAGTTTGAAGCTTTGGTAATTGAAAATGAGATGAATTTTGATTAGGAAATTGACCCGGATCTAGATTCTTTGTAAGCGAATTTCGAATTAAACTAGAATGATTACTGGAAGTAGATTATGCGAAACTGCTTCCTGA
Organism: Belonocnema kinseyi; assembly: GCF_010883055.1. Lineage (NCBI taxonomy): Eukaryota > Metazoa > Arthropoda > Insecta > Hymenoptera > Cynipidae > Belonocnema > Belonocnema kinseyi. The sequence goes on along the minus strand of NC_046664.1, from coordinate 127,654,790 downwards.
CAAAGAGGACAGTTTTTGAATGTATTTTTTTGCAGTGCCACTTATCTCGTAGAATCGATCCTCGAATTCCAACCGTTCTGACTCGTGTACTGAGACGTCGTCATTCGGTTGTAATTCTTCGATTCCCGTTTGAACTTCGTCAAAGGATTGCCAAAGTTCATTGTGTCTCGAAAGTCGCCCTTCTAAATCGAGCGAATATAAATCTGTATTATCTTGTATTTTCTTGAGAATAGTTTCAAACCTTGTAACTTGAGTTTTAATAGTTTTTCTTTTAGTTTTCAAAGCCTCAAGTGTCAATGCCATAACTGAAATGTATATTTAACCACTGTACTACCAAATTTCACAACGCATTATAATATCGACGCGATAGGATATACATGGATATGGAAAATCGACAAATCACTGGACTTACTTTGATTCGCTGAGACTTGCGTTGCAGATGATGAGACGTTGATTTGCAGTAGAAGTTCCTTCTCTGAAAGTAGGAAGGACGTCTGAACTCAGTTGGAAGCTCTTGTTTTCTCGTAGATGTAGCATTGACCACAGATATAGTATTGACAAATGTAGTGCTAGAAATCCTCTTCAGTAGTGGTGCTGGTTTGCTTTTGTTAAAAATGTTCTTTGAATCATTTCTTTAAAACTCACAGAAACGGAATTCACTATTCAAAGTCACTAGTTTTAAAATCAATAGTTCATTGAATTCACAAAAGCAATGTTTCACATTTTTACCGAACCGGCGCGATTTTATTTGAAGCGCGTTTACTATGCAAAACATCCGCGACTCGCGAAGGACCAAACTGTTCTTTTTGTGTTTTGGTAATTTCATAAGGAACTAGATGTAATTGTGTGTTTTGTAAAAAAACTGTTACAAAAACAAAATACAACTTATGCTATGTTTATTAATAGTACAAAACACTGTATATGGAATGGAGGATTTATATTAGAATTATTTGCTACTGGAAAATAATTTGTTAGGCTGCCTATGCAACGAACTGCATAGGTCAGATGCTCATTAGAGACTAGTTGACGGTTTCGGTATTGGAGATGACACGATCTCGATCTCTTAGAGTGACCGGTTCACTTCCGATCCTTGACGGAAATCCACGAAGTGGAAAACCCTGAGGGAAAAACCCCCGAAGTTGAAACCCAAGGGTCTAGAGGCCCTTGGTCACATGGTTGACAGATGCATAAGTAAAGACAGGCAGGCTAACGATTTAAGAACCTTGAAAATAACGTCTAATGACAGGAAAGTTTTTACAGCGATCGGCGATCGTGCCTTCAGACGGTTAAAGACAGCTGTTCCTAAATATTGTTCCCAAAGTA
>NC_046664.1:127644408-127653367 GCF_010883055.1 Belonocnema kinseyi | reverse complement strand
TATTTTTTTTTTTGATTCCTCTAGAATCAAACCGAAGGGCCTATGATAAAACCACCGAACGCGTCCTCGGGTTGCGGATAGAGGGTCCCTGTACCAAGGGTTTCTGCTTAATATGGTTACAAAAATAAATAGGCAGTCGCGGACAATTTTCCAGGGGTGGTCCCAAAGGAATTAACCCCCAAGCGGAGGTGTGAAAATCGTGCCGAAAGCTGAATGGCACCTGGGTGAGGTGTCTAGAACGGTGACTCTGGGATACCGGGTGACCTCCCAGAGTACGCAGCCTTATCCTTGCATGCGGGGCTCTACAAGGATGGACGAACCCCTTTCCCTAGCTTCTCGTGGGAACAACAATGACAACGCCAAACATAGTTGTAGTAAGTGCGGTTCAAAACAACAGAACGCGCAGGGCTCCCGACAATGGGTCGGCCAACAATGCCGATCAATCTAGAGCTGGGGGAGCCAATGAAAATGGATTCAATGCGATGGATCGGCGGGATGTCGCAACCTTTGGGTGGACGGAGCGACTGAATCACGACTTGCTAGAGTGCTACGATGCGAGTGTGGCCCTTGGACCGGGTTACATGGCATGGCTGCATGCTCTGTGGTGCAAGAAACACCCGGAGCTATCGCACTTTTGGCAGCAACGTCTGCGAAACCATGCTGAACTATTCCGTAAAAGGAGCTATGTAAGTGGAACGCCTACTGTACCACAGCTAGAGCAAGCCGGCAACAGAGAAAGAGAGGCGACACTAAGACCAACCGCGGGCAGGCATCCAATAGATGAAGAGCGATGCTTTACGACCCGGAGAAACATCAACACCAAGGTTTCTCTCAAGCCTAAAGATCTGGCTGAAATGGATGACGAGCTTCGTGGACATTTTTCCGGAGAATCCGACCTCTGGGCTATCAATTATTGTGTGTACAATGCAGCGAGAGCTTTGGTCGATTCGAACCGTAAAACAAAACCAACGGCTGATCATAAGACCAAAAGACGAATTATAGTTCGCGCGCGAACTCCTGACCCGTTATCACACACTTAACAAGTCAAAGCTGCTGACCATCAGACAGCATATTGTTGAGAGAATACGGATACTATCTGACGCTAAGAGAAGTCTAAAGCGAAGAGAGAGGTGGGTCAGAGAAAATCAACAGTTTCTCTCTGACCCATCTCGACTCTTCCAAGACCCTGCAGTTACTGTCGAACACCCGCATTAACGGCATTAACCTTAATATCGCTCCTCTAAATGCTTCTAGGGAAATCGAATCAATTGTTGAGAATGGGTAGTGCCGCATATACTGGAACTTTATATTCTCGACAATTGTTTCTGTTGGTCACTCGAGGCCTGACTTGGTTCTGCTTGACTTGTGAAGCGAACCATGTTCGTTATCGAATTTTCGGCACCAGCTGACAAAAACATCATAGCCAAGGAGAATGAAAAGAAAGAGAGGTATCGAGACCTTATAAGGGAGTTGCAACGATTGTACCCGGAATATTCTGTTAAACTGATCGTTCTTATCATTGGCGCTCTTGGAGGTGCCAAGCTTTCATTTGCTAATCGCCTAAAAAGCATCCCTGCTTGTCAACAGTATGCTAGAACACTTGGGGAAAAATGCAGAAGGCGGTTGTCCTTTGGTCGCTCCATGTTCTTAGGGTGCATGAGGCTTTTGCTGGATCGTCGTATTGATTCCTTTACAGACTGTAACCACCTATCTGACGGTCGTGAGACGTGGTTGGGGCTGAAATTTTACCGCGATTTCGCTGGAAGCGGGTGCAATTTTCCAGATTAGCTCCCGCTCCCGGCGAAATCCTGCGCTTGTCCTTATGACAAATTTTTAATTATATATATATATATACAATTAAAAATTTGTCATAAGCTCAGCGAGGACAGAAACCTCGCGTAGAGCAAAAGGGCAAAAGCTGGCTTGATCTCGATGTTCAGTATGCATCGAGACTGCGAAAGCACGGCCTATCGATCCTTTTGGCTTGAAGAGTTTTTAGCAAGAGGTGTCAGAAAACGTGCCGAAATGTGCCGAAACGTTAGTGATTATTTTTTACAAATGTTTTTAACATGTAATTTGATAATTATAAGAAAAAAAGAAGACGAAAGAAATAACAAAGAGAAAGAAGGGGATTTGGTGGGTTGCCTTCTCATTTTTCTTTCCTCTTTTTTATTTCTGGCCAGCATGAGGGAAAAGTTTTTTTTCTTTTTTAGGAGGAAGAAGTTTTTTTTTCTTTTTTAGATTGCAATGGGAACATTTTACGGTGTTCGTCCAAATTTGGTCGTTAGATTCTTGATTTTATTTTCAGGAATTCTTCACATTAACTTGATTATTGGACGTTAAATAGGATTTTAAATTGGATTTTAATCTCATTTAGATACCTTAAATTTTGAGTATCGCCAAAGTCGCTTAGCCATGAAAAGTACCCGAAAACCACCTCCCCCCCCCCCTCTTCTGAGACGAAAACTATCCGTTTCTCTGGTGGGATTAGGGTTTGCTGGTTAGGAAATTGTAGACTTAGGGTTTCTGGGCTTAGGGTTTTTGGGCTCGTGGGTAAGGCGATAATGTTTTTAAAATTTGTGGGTTCGGGATATGAGCCGTTGGGATTCACAGGCTCTGGCTTAGTCAAGTTTTAGTGGCCAGATCAATTACACACCAGGTACTTAAAATAGAAAAAAATATATAGTGCACCAACTGGACTTCGTAGTTGACCAACCTGGACACTTGGATGTATTCTAGTTACATGAAAAAGAGAAAAAAATATAGCGGCTGAAAAATTATAAATTTGTGAGATACGTTTCTTAAACTGCGAACGAAATACGACGTATCGTAAACAGCGGGCGATGTACGTCTTCTGAACAGCGAACGAGATACGTTTTTTGAACGGCCAAACAAGCACGACGTCTTCTGAATAGTATACGAGATACGGCGTTTTTTGAACCGCGAGAAAGGCACGACGTCTCTTGGACTTTATTTTTATTCTTGGACTCTTTTGGACATTATTTTTAAAATCATATATACAAGTTTACTCATCATAATCGATATTGTCCCCTTCAAAGTACTCCCCCTCGACTGTAGCGCACTCGTGCCAGCGCTTGATCCAATCCTCGAAACATTTTTTATAATCGGTTTTCGGTATAGCCATCAGAGCCATCTTCGATTTTCCCATGACCTTGTCTCGGGTCATAAATGCAAGATTCACAGATTTCATTCGTCGGATTTATATTTTATAATTCTCTGTTATCTATATACATATTATTTCTTTTAATTTCTAAAAATGTTGACTTGCCCATATGACCCAAACATTCGTGCTAAAGTTTACATGTGCTTATATTTGCAATTGTATTACTGCACATTTTATTTTGTACAACTAAATCAACGCTTATCAAATTGTTCATTGACGTACCCGTTGTGATGATTTTGTAATGCTGTTCAATGGTTGTTATCCCATTTTCATGAAAAATAACTCACATCAGCTTACTTTTTGTCACCAGTATTGCCTCTTTCTTCTTTGCGACACTAATCTTCATCGGTACTGATAAATCAGTTGTATCTGAAAAGGAATCTTTTTGGTCAATTAGATAGTCGGTTGCTCCTAAGTCAAGTAGGAATGTCAACTTATCTTTTCTGTTAAATAAATTCTTTGATGATAGTCCGACTCCACCCATGAATGTAAAGCCAGCCTCAGTGTTTTCCATTTGAACAGTTAGAATTGTTCGTGATGGTCTTCCGGATTTTGCGTCATTTTCTTGTAATAGTAACAGTTCTTCTTTTCATGGTTTTGTCGTCCGCAGTCTTTAAACTTTAGAGTAAGTATTGGAATTATTGAAATGATATTTCTTGAAATTTTGATTCCTCTGCGATTGCTGGTTTTTGAATCCTTGTGTGTATTTATTAAACGGTTAACTTTTCAAGTTTGGTCGACGATTGTTGAATTTCTTTTTAGCCCCCTTGTTTCGTTTTTGTAATTTATCCTGTGGTTGAACCTCTGTTTGTAAAACTTCCGCTCGTGTCATTTCATAATTTTATCTCGTAGTCTTGCAGCCATATTTTTATAAATACTAAAGTTAGTTTATCGTCGGCTATTGTCTGAATTGCTGTGACTATAAAGACTATAATGTCTGAAATAATTAATCTCTTCTCTACTGCTAGTTGAGTCGCCAATCTCTGCCTCTTGTACAATGAATCCATTTTACCAAATATACTTCGTGCGGTGTCATTGCTGTGGTAAATTCAAGTGATGCATCACTTCAATATTGCACCTTTTGCTACTCTTTCCTTCTTTTTGTATTCATCAGTCATTATACTCGGTCGGTCACTATCAAGCACTTTTGATGCATCTTCTTCCTCGATTAATGCTCGAATTCTCATTTTCCATAAGCTGTTTTTCCCCATTAAACGGTGTCATGTTTCTTCTAGTTTTCCTATTTGGATCCTCCATTCTCACTTTACTGTTACTGTATTGTCACTTCACTATTTTTTCAAATTTCACTAATAATTTACTACCATGAGTTTCAGAATTATTAAAAAACTTTAAACAATTATATTTTTGTATATGCCTGGGACCATAAACTATTAAATATTTGGGATTCATGTTATGCAATAAGACACCAAATTTATTTTCAGCAATTATTCTTTTATTCAGAGGTCTATACTCTTTGAAAGCTATCGAAGGACTAACTAACCAGACCAGCCTAGAGAGACGTATTCAAACTTCAAGTAAAAAGGTTCTTTGTTTCAGTCACGTTTAATTTACGCTTCGTATATAGTTTTTATAAACACTGTGCCAGACCTCACTCATTCTCGTTCTTAGATTCGTACATATAATCATAACATTTTTTCTAAATAGATTTTTATATCACTGGATTATTTTTGCTTATATTTCAACAGTTTTCAAGGGCGTTGATTAAAAAAAAAAAAGGTGTACGTGTATTTCAGAATAGGGAGATTTTGCATAGCTTTTCGTAGAATACGACAAATGCTAAATAATATGCTAACAAACGTCGGATAGCGAAAAACGGTAACACTAAACTCACAGAGCATGCTACGGAACGCTATGCAAAATCTCCCTAGTATTCTTGGTTCCATTTGAAACGTGATATCAGAGTCGTCGAGGGCCCTGATTCCGAATCTGAAGTCAAAATTTAAAATAATATTTCGCGTGTCCAATATGGAGGATGGAGTGTTAAAAAATATATTAAAAAAATGAAAATCTCTACCGATAGAAAATCTCAGCATATTCTCTGGCGAAAAAGCCTGGCCCGTTTCAGAATATCTGCAGGCCCGATTTGAATGATTTCGTCTCTAGAGATAGTCTGAGACATTGGGGGCCCTTTTAAAAGTGATGCGATTGTCATATAATGGTCCTATCATCTTTGGCCTTAACCGACTCGGCTCCCTTTTAAAATTTTTCTTCAAATTATTGACACTTTTTAAAATTTTTGAATTTTCTCATCATACATATTTTATAATTATAATTAATATACTGTTTTGGTGTTGAATTAAAAAATGTTTATTTTTGCGTATCTCATTACATTTACGAGATACGTGATATTCATTCCAATTTTAAATGTTTTAGGCTGTTAAATTTTAATCCAAAAGCTTAACAAAGGACCCTTAGTGAATGTCGGCTACTCTATTGAGGACATTTTAAAGCCTGCAGAACATTCAAACAAGCTACATGGATCTTTAAAAATATCTACCTGAGTGCCTGCCGAGAATATTCTCTGAAGCTTCTCTGAACCTGAGTTGCCAGGACATACCACGAGAAGATTGTGGTGGGATTCTGAGCAATCTATTTAATGTTTGTTTATTAACAAATTTAATTTCTATTTAAATTGAAATTTGTTTTTAGTTTATTCGTTCTTTTTTAGTTATAAACACAACGGTGTTCGGGGTGCTTTCTATGCGGGTTCCCCTAACCTCTGACGTTAAACTTTTGTTATCATCCGATAATTCTGTATTGCCGGATAGTCTAAGAGCCGAGGCCGTTTTTTGCGAGTTATTAGGTAGCGATTCTGCCACTATTTTCCTGCTTGTTGAGAATATACTGATCACGAAATTTGGCTTCTCCAGGGGTAGTCCCGGGGAGAAGGTGTTTATTTACTCATTCGAAGTTGTAAAAAAAAAAATTAAAATAAGTCATAGGGTAACGGCTGAATCTTTCTGTGTTGAGTGTCAAGACAAGTAGACAATGTTCCATGCAATTGGCAGAACAATAGGTCGGTGCGGAAGGGGGGGGGGGCAGAACGATCTAGAGGTGTAAAAGAATATGTCAATTCAAAGTTATTTTCTAAAACTCAAATTTTTTATGTAACAGTCTACTCATTATTCAAAATATATATTCGAAAAGGCAGAACAAAATCTCGGGGATAACACCCTGGCAGAACATCTCAAACTGCCCGGTTTTAACATGCGTCATTGTGCGTCGGTTTACGGCCCTGACACTGCGAGCAGAGTGGTCACTTGTGCTTTGAAAACGATCAGTAGCGTAAGTAGACATAGTTTACGCCTTTTTAAATTTTATTTTATAACACAAAACCACTCCGCTGTTATCTATAATAATAATAAATATCGAATAATAATAATATTGGATTGTCGGTTTCGAAATTTTAAATATTCCTTCGAGTCACTTCAAACCGTGAATCGACCTAAAATTTTGCAAAACATAACTCAGCATAATCAGTGTTATAGAACCTATCTTATAAAGGGTTTATTTTCATCAACTTTTACGCATGAAAATATAATCTCTTTATTTTGTTAGTCTTCTTTGTTCTCTAAAGCCGATTTTCGAAAGCCGTGAAATTATAACCTGAAAATTGTTTGTCTATTGTAAATAAATTTCTTGTATACGTTATTGTAAAAAATCAATATATTTAGGAGCAAGGTCGTATATTTTGTTTGTAGGAGAATTTTCAGTCATTCAGTGGGATCGATTGAGAATAAAAGATTTCAGAAATAATTTTGGCATTTGAGAGGTATGTAAAAAATTGGAAAACACACTACCTACACAAAATATTTGTACACAACGTGTAATGGCTTTTTTCCCTACGCAAATTTTTTCCTAGAAAAAAAACATTTCCTACACAAAATCAAACACTATTATATTTTTCTTTTACAAATTATTTCCTTAACAGAAATAAATAATAATTATTTTTAAATATTACGTCTAATATTTTTCCTACACAAAGTTTTTCCTACACAAAATATTTCTTCCACAAAATTTGTCCTACACAAATTATTTTCCACAAAATCTTTTTCCTACATCAAATATATTCCACAGAAAGATTTTCCTAGACAAATTATTTCCCACAAAAAATTTTCCCTTCACAAATTATTTTCCACAAAAAAATTTTATACACAAAATAATTGTACTTGCTCAAGTATTGTTCCAGCTATTATTTTCACGAAGAATTTTTTTCGCACAAAATTAATTCTACACAAAATCATCATTTTTAATTAAATATTGTTCCTACTCTATATGGATTTCGTACATCTTTGCTTATTTTGTATTGTTTTATGTATTTGAGAATAGTTCTGAACGATTTTGCATGGTTTGCATTAATATATATCGGCAATTCCATTTCAATCGGGCCACCTAAATATCTCGTAAATGGGTTATTTTTTTCACCGATTTTGGCACAGATTATCTTTAACATGTGTACTTTCATCTCAAATTTTTTCAGAATAACTGTTTTTGTTGTTGCAAAATGGCGGACCAAAATATCTAAAAAAATGTGTTTTTTTCACATACTCTCCAGGTATGCCATTTTTAAAGTGAAAAAAAAACACCGAGAAACCCGATGTTATTATTCAATTTGATATTTTTGGTATTGCTGGTAATAAATAAACTACTAAAATGCTAAATTTTAAAATGGCGGATTCCTAATGGCGGCCGGAAGTTGGTTTTTTAATTTGTGTGTAATGTTCGTTTTAATATCGTAATATCGTTTCAATGTTCATTTCAAAAACCTATGTTCAATAATACTTATTTTATTTTTAAAATATCAATAGAGAGTCCAATATGGCGAATAAAAAATGTTGTACAAGGCCAACGCCAACTCAGTCTTTTAAACTCTTCTGTGACCATAAGATTTTTTAGATACGAATTATATAAATCAGATATAGTTTTAAGGGTTTGGGCAAAAGTTACATGCGGAATAGTTCTTTTATGTCTTCAGTTACGCTTTTTAATAAACAAATTAATAAATAATTAATTTTGTAAATTTAATAAAACTGTTTATGTTCATAAGAAAGGCAAAGAAAATACAAATACCACGTCAATTATTTAAGGGGGTTTTGAATACGCTTAATCCAAACATGCGATTAGTTTTGTAAAATGATTTTGTTTAAACAATTTGTTTCAAAAAATTGTTAAAAAAATTAATTTTTCAAAAGTAATAGCAAATTCGAAATCAGCGATGCCTCAAACCCTTAAAACTATGTCTGGTTTATATAGTTCGTGGCTAAAAAATCTTATGGTCACAGAAGAGTTTAAAAGACTGAGTTGGCATTGTTCTTGTTATTATAAAACATTTTTTTATCCGCCATATTGAACTCGCTATTGATACTTTTAAAACAATAATAATAAGAATAGTTGAAAATGGGGTTTTAAACGAACATTAAAACGATATTACGATATTAAAACGAACATTATATACAAATTAAAAAATTTATGTTTTGGCTGCCATTTTGAATCCGCCACTTTGAAATTTAGCATTTAGTAGTAAACGTATGGCCAGCAACACCAACAATGTCAAATGAATAATGCTATCGGGTTTCTTACTGTTTTTTTTTTCACCTAAAAAATGGTATACCTGGATAGCATGTAAAAACCCACGTTTTTTTTAGATATTTTGGCCCGCCATTTTGCATCAACAAAAAAAGTAATTCTGAAAAAATTGGGGATAAAAGTACACATGTTAAAGATAATCTGTGCCAAATTTGGTGAACAAATTAC
>NC_046664.1:127631957-127644308 GCF_010883055.1 Belonocnema kinseyi | reverse complement strand
AGGATAACCGCGGGATTTCACCGGGAGCGGGTGCTAATCTGAAAAATTACACCCGCTCCCAGCGAAATCGCGGTAAAATTTCAGTCAAAACCACGTCTCACGGCCGTGAGATAGGTGGTTACAGTCTGTAACCGAATCAATACGACGATCCGGCAAAAGTTTCGTGCACCCTGAGAACACGGAGTGATCCAAGGACTACCGCCTTCTGCATGGATGCTTTTTAGGGTATTAACAAGTGAAAGTTTGACACCTCCAAGAGCGCCGATGATAAGGACGATTAGTTTAACAGAATATTCCTGGTACAATCGTTGCAACTCCCTTATAAGGTCTTTATACCTTTCTTTCTTTTAATTGTCTTTGGCTATGATGTTTTTGTCAGCTGGTACCGAAAATTCGATAACGAACATGGTTCGCTTCTCGAAGTCACGAAGAATCATGTCTGGCCTCGAGTTTGCAACAGAAACAATTGTCGAGAATATAAAGTTCCAGTATATGCGGCACTTCCCATTCTCGACAATTGACTCAATTTCCCTAGGAGCATTTAGAGGAGCGATATTAAGGTGAATGCCGTAGGAGTGACAGAGATGGTAATAAAGCACTCTTAATGCCTCATTGTGCCTTTGGATGTAGGTCGTTCCCGCATGATTTGGACCACTAGATAGTATGTGAGCTAAATGCTCAGGATGTGCATGGCACGCCCTGCAGCTATCATCGGGAATGTCTTGGTTCAAAATGTGGCGACGGTATGTTAAGGTGGAAATAACACAGTCTTGGCAGGCCAAAATGAAACCCTCCGTACCAGACTCTAATCCGGGCGATTTAAGGAAAGCAAACGTTAGCTCACACGACATTGACTGATCCTTCACATTTCTGTGGAAGATACCGTGCATCCTCTTATCGAGGAGCCGTTCACGAAAGTTTTTCTCTTGTGCTTTCTTAATCCGGGCTTTCAGAAGTGAGTACTCGAGATAGATAAGATTTGATGCATTTTACTCACCCCTAATACTGAAGTTAAGCCCGAGTGCTTCAGCAGCCTCCTCCGCTGCTTTGTACAGAAACGCTCCTTTGCCCCCTTCTTCGTGATTCCTGACCTTTTTAAGAAGAGGGTGAACGTGGTCGTGGAATATTGAGTCTTGAATGTCTTCACAACAGGATTATTCTTGGTACATCACATAGAGTCGCAAATGGGTGGCAAGCATGTTCGTTGCAGATACTTTGTTCCTCGCAGACAGTTCGGAAGACCAATTTTTCTGGATGAGACGTTTGTATCTACTTCCGAGAGTATCCTTAATAGATGTCACATCCCGAATGCGGCTCTGTGACACGCCCAGGTATGTATAAGTCTCTTCAGCGCAAAGGTGTCGTATAGCGCTACTATCAACGAGCTCAGGATCTTCAGGGATGCCATTAAGTTTTCCTCGCTTCAAATAAACAGCAGGCAGGCAGTACATCATGTCACAGCGAAATTCGCGAAATTATGAGCATTTGGAATTGGTGCATACATTTTTTCATTGCATCTGTTATTTGTCAAGAGTTTGTACTCATATAAACAACAGACTTAGTAAGTTTTCGGCAGGCCAACTTATTCTCGTGGCCACAACTTTTTCTTTCTTGAAGAATTGAATTTTTAGATTTTTTTGCGAACAATGAATGATATCATAAAGGAGTATGACGTATTTTTTATACAACTTTTCAAATTGAGCAAGGTTTTTCCTCATTATTTCGTCCAACCGGTATTGGTTTTTTGAACAATGAAAAATGTGAAAATCAATTTTTTTTTAAATAAAATTCTCGTGGCTAAAAATTGGATTTGACGGTCACAAGTAAGATCTGACGCCCGTAAATGTTACAAGATGTCTTCTTTTGAGAGGCCCTTTGGAGTTCTAAGAAAAAAATTGTATTTTTTTTCTAACAACCATAAAATATCAATTTACCTTAAAAAAGAAAGATATCCGAAAGGCGATTGATTCTTTGTCTTGAAATTGCACTTCCGTCCAGTTTTGAGATAGACTTGGTCAATGGAATTAAAAAACTTGTACCATTGAATCGAACTTGAGAATCAATCAATCTACTTCTTGAACTGGATAACGTCTGCATCAGACTTTTAATAATTTAGGGAAATTTATTAATTTAGTAAAATGTTCAATATGACAGCAGAATGTAATGAGAATATGAATTAAATCTACAAAAAATAATTAGAAAAAAAAACATGAATTCACAACAAAAACATCTACGTTGCAGAAAATCTGTCAAATGAAATCGCACAAATATCTAGAGTAACAGGAAGCCAGGTAATTGAAAATAAATTTTATGTCAAAATATATCCCAAAAACTTCCTTATAAAGAATCACATACAAAATTTTTCAAACAAATTTTGAAACGTCATCCAAGACATTATAAAATTTGACGGAATTAAGCATATAGGTGACATTATGGAAGGAAAATGTCTAGATATAAAAATTTTCTTGATATATTTTTATTTTTTCCTCAAATTACTTTCTCAAGTTCCATTTTAGAAGGTTAGACTTTTTGCATCGCAGGTGCTTATTTTGGATAACATTTAGTACAAAGTGGCCCAATTGGGCCCGAAACGACGGCTAGCTAACGAGATTTTTACCCCAGCCAGGGTCAGGTGGGCCCTGAAATCCTTCAGCCCTTACAAGTCTCCCGGCCCGGATAGTATATACCCAGTCCTCTTACAGAGAGCTGGTGAGATCATCATTGGGCCTTTGGTGACACTTTCTGGGGCTAGTCTGACGGGTTATGTTCCGGCGGCATGGAGGGGTGCGAGAGTAGTCTTTATTCCGAAGGCTGGCAGGATCGGTTATACTTCACCCATCGATTTGCGACCCATTAGCCTCATTTTTTTCCTACAAAAAACAGTGGAAAGACTCGTGGACAGATATATCCGCGATAAGGTCTTGTCAAGTAGTCCTTTTCACAAGCAACAACACGTCTGTAGGGCTGGACATTAGACCGAGACGGCCCTGAGCACTGCAGTTGACCTAATTGAAGGATAACTAAAGCAGAAAGGTGTAGCGATTGGAACCTTCATGGAGATCGAAGGAGCCCTTAATTACACCTCTGGAGAGATGATTAGGAGGGCCATGATCGGACATGGGGTGCCTATTGCAGTCATGGAAGAGATCTGCCACATGTTGGCCAATAGGAATCTAACCACGACCAAGGGTGGAACCACTTTATGTGGAACCGTTTACTCGGGATGTCCGCAGGGGGGCGTTATATCGCCCTTGCTGTGGTGCCTGGCAGTGGATGAATTGCTTCATCTACTCACGTGTTAGGACTTCCACGTCAAAGGCTATGCAGACGATATACTAGATATTGTGCGCGGCCAGCATATGGATGCGCTGTTCGGAGTAATGCAGCAAGCACTAAGAATAGTTGATTCATGGTTTAAGGGGACTGGACTATCAGTCAATCCAAGCAAGACGGATGCAGTTGTGTTCACCAGAAGGTACAAGTGGGGAACTACGGGTGTGTTGAAACTGGGGGGACTAACACTCAAAATCAAAGGGCAAGCCAAATATATAGGAATCATCCTGGAAAAGAAGCTGTCATGAAACGAGCACTTTGAAAACAAGTGCAAGAAGCTAGTAGCGACTCTTTGGCTCCTTAGAAGAGCCATAGGAAAAAGCTGGGGCTTGAAACCAGAGACACTTATGTGGATCTACACAGCGATCCTGCGACCCAGACTAACCTATGCGGTAGTCGTCTGGTGGACCAGGGTCGAACTTTCTACTGTGAAGTCCCGACTGGAAAGAATCAGGTGGCTGATTCTGAGAGGTATCACTGGTGCCTCGATGTCGACACCCATCGTGGCCCTGTGGGCACTAATAGGATTGGAGCCCCTCCATCTCACCATAAAAGCCGCGGCTGCGAATGCGGCCTAGAGACTAATTATGGCAAACGATAGCAGTATTTCGACAGTTTTGCGGATACCAATCGACATCACGAAGAGTCCGATACTGAGCATGCTCAGAAACAAAATGTCACTTGAAACTACCTCTTCGACAAGAAATACCGGTTTAGTCTATCCACAAAAGAGGAATGGGCTCACGGTGAGGCACACCTGCCCAGTGACGGACACAACTGGTTTACAGATGGCTCCAGGAACAAAGAACGCTGGAGCAGGTGTATACCGTAGAAGGAACGGAATGGGCTTCACAATGGCGATGGGGTCCTACCCAACAGTTCTACCATCTGAGATTATCGCCTTGCTCCAGTGCGCTTATAAGGCAATGGAGTACGGCGGGAAAAGAAATATTCGTATCTGCTCAGATAGCAGGGCTGCTATCACGGCTCTGAATGGAATGATGACTACGTCGCTGCTAATATGGGAGTGCTTTGAGGCACTGAATAAGCTAGCGGCAGAAAACGGAGTCACTCTGCTCTGGATCCCTGGACACAGTCGCATCAGGGGTAATGAAATATCGGACAGGTTAGTAAAGCTAGCAACAAAGGAAACTTTTACTGGACCTGAGCCAGTTGTAGGCATTTCCAGTAGGTCGGTCACTGAAGATATTAACAGCTGGCTGACCGAGTAACATCAGAATGAGTGGGATGCGGTCTCTGGCTGCAGACAGGCTGAAACACTCTTGGGCTCAAAACTAAACGCTCATCGAGTGAAAGGAATTCTTAATCTCGGGAGGAAGGAAGTTAAAATTCTAACAGAAATGTTTATAGGACATGGAAAGTTTCATGGCAGTTTCTGCATCAGTGAGTCTGAAATATCGGCCATCAGCATGGCCGCGGTCCTCTCTCTATGGAGAGGCATTTCCCCACAAATACGTGATGTATCGGGTTCGAAGTAATTACTGTCGAAGTTCGAATTGGCAGGGCAGCAAGTTAGAGGCATCGTAATTTCGAACTTGTTTGCTAAACGACTCATTCGTATTTTTTCTTTGTTAGTTTTGTTAAATATTAGTATTCGTTCTTCATTGACTGTTTTAACATTTGGCATGCCGTACACGTGGCAAATAAAATCTTCGCTAAGAGCAAACGTATCATGGCTCAAATAAATTTCAGATAGATTACTAAAAACTTCTTGATATTTTGATGGATTGTCTAGTATTTTCCATGGTCTTGATTTTCCTTTTCGCAAAAACGCCGGATTAAAATCGCATCCGGTTAGTGCGTGATAACCTGGTAGCCTGGTAGAACCTCTAACCAAACTTTTAATGCAGGACAAATGTTCTTCATGTTTCCCAACAATATTATCAAAATATCCCTGTCCGAACATATGATCGAAACGTTGCAGTTCACATCTATTCTACTTAGATGATAAACGATCTTCGTATCAGCTTCTTCGTGACTCCCGCAAGAGGAGACGTTATCAATTGTTCGAATTACTTAGTTCAGGGCTTCGAAACGGTAGCAATAATCAAAATTGAGAAATCTGGTTTTGCTGCTAATAAATGGAGCAAATTCATCTCTGACCCAATCATTAATCAAGAATCGTATGAGTGATTCTTTAAATTTACTATTTTTTAACTCTTTTGGAAAATCTGGAGGTACTTGGTCTGGTCCAGAAATTTCAAAAGCTGGTTTGTTTGCATTCTTTAATTCGTGCTCGTAGACTTTTATTGAAGAAGAAAAGTAGCGATCGAAGACTATGTTACTTTGGTTTCTAGTAATTTCATCAATGCGTATTTGTCAGTTTTGCATATACTTCCATCTAAATGGAAAAGTGAGACTTGAACTGGTGTCAGAGGATACGATAAAACTTTGGGCAAGTCAACATTTTGTTCCCCGGAAACACCTAGTAAACGTCCAAAGAAATCTCTTTGCATTCTTAGTACTTGCACTTTAGTCCCAATTTTAATTGTTTTTTTTTGCTTCCACTTGAAAAATTTAAGATTTCACATCTCTTTATAGGCTTTTCAAATCGTTTACCATCCTCTGTACACTCAGAAATGAATTTTTCTCTTAAATTCCGCCCTGTTTCTTCGATATTGAAAAAGAAATTGGCAACAGTTTCCGTTGCTGCTCTTCCTGTACTAATATTGAACAGAGAGTGTTTTTTAAATCTCAAGGACGAATGGATTCATATTCTTGAAATTGTTAAAATGGCGGAACTCTTCATCATCTTACTTTTTTCTAATACCGCTGTTATATCTTGCGTTTTCTTCAAGCCAGTCTCTTCATATGCAGATTATATGATAGTCTATCGAATTCCATGACTTTTGGCCCAACACTGACGCGCAGAAATGGAGTTGGTAAAGTGCAATACACCTGTTAATCGGCGTGCAGCTTTAGTATTGTATGTTTGCTCTAAATTCAAGTCTATAGCATTCCTGGAAAAAGGTTTGTCTGCCCGCTTGATACCAAAGCATCCTTTTTTGAAGAGATCCTCCAGTCCAGGGTGAGTCTCTTGAACTTTAAGCAAATTTTCGTGGTACTTTACTAACCAGCGTGCATAGTTCGGCTGATTAAATACGAAAAAAAGGTTTAATATCAGAGGCAGCACATATTTGAATAAATCAAAATCTTCTGTTCGGATTCTTCGAGACAACAGTAAATAATTATCAATCAGGGTTATATACGTTATGTAGAATTGCGGTGTTTTTCCGTACTTTCCAGCTCGTGTTTCCTCTTCATACGTAATGTATTTTCCCAGCAATTCAGAAAGAGCTTGGCTCAACACCGTAGAATTTGGAAACTTTAGATTTTTAATCTCCGTAACTTCTGAAAGTATATCCTCATTGCAAGTAAGCTGGAAGCATTCGAGAAATGACTCAGAATGTGAAATCCGTAGTCCAATAGCGACTATGGGATGCAACCGTTTACAACGAATAAAATGTTTACCACCAATGAATCCTCCCACAGATCCGCTAGCTAACATCTCATTCTCAACCATAACATGAGAAAGTCCGCAATCGTCAATAAATTTCCCAATACCATGGAAGTCTGCTAGCATAATATGAAAAATACCCATGTTAATGAAGAGATTGTTGAACTTTGGTTCTTCTGTGGCTTGAATTTGTATTGCAACCGTACTAATCGCTAAGTCATAGGAAACTTGCATATATTTTTCTTGACACTCTTCTGCTACTTTTTGAGTCTAAACCATTGTTTCAAGAATTACATTGGTATAAGTTGGAGACATGTTGATTGGTGTAAGGTATGATACCCTTTGCTTGGGGCTGTTACCCTCGACTATCAGGCTATTATAACCAATCCACCGAGGTGTGCTTTTTACTTTGAAAGAATGGGAGAGCGTCCAGATTATGTCAAGATATTTGCTTTTCTTCAGGTCTTCGGGAACAGCACGTCTTCTCGCATCTTCAAGAGGTAATAATACTTGATTCATTCTAGGCTTCTTGGCATAGGCTTCAAATGTTCTTCTTCTCTTATTTCGGATTTCCGCGGGATAACAACCTTATATTTCAGAACTTTCTTTTAAGGTCAATGAAGTAAGGGATACCGCAGCTGAATAATCTACTTCCATGGATGTAGTTTCTTGTCCCGTCGCTGACCTTTCTATCAAGTTAGACGGAGTTCCAGGTTCTTTTTCTGAACTGACGATAATATTCGATTGAGTCCCAGATCCCGTTGCTGAATCATCAACTTCCATCGACGTAGTTCGTTGTCCCTTCTCTGAACTTCCGATCAAGTTCGACGTAGTTCTAGGTTCCTCTTTTGAAAGGGCGATGATGGTCGATGAAGTTGCTGATCCCGTAGCTGAAATGGCGATGATATTCGATGAAGTTCCAGGTCTCGTAGCTGAATTATTAACTCCCGTGGATGTAGTCCCATGTCCCGTCTCTGAACTTTCAATCAAGTCTGGTGTATTTTCAGGTTCCTCCATACAACTTGCAATAAACATCGATGAAGTTTCAGAAAAAACATAAGATTATATAATGAGAATTTTATCATGCATAACTAGGGTACACCCAGAAATATAAAAACTGAAATTGAGAAAAAAACTTTTAAAGTTACATTTCATCTTACCTGAGATTTCAGCATTCTCATGATTTTTAGAATTAATATTATAATTTCTTGTCGATTCAGACGACTGTCCAGTTGATACTTCACCTAGAACGTAATTTTTCTTTAGTGCGGTTATGTTTTTGTAGCACTTAACATGATAACCGCCACTATTGTTTCCTGAAGAACGAAAACTAATATCATCATACTTTTTACGGATTTGTAAAGAAACTAAACATTTTTGGAACGTTTCGGCACTAAATAATAATATTCTGTCGTCATGATCACCACAAAATACACAGGTTATCTTTGAAGACGACATAATTCAAGAATGGCCTAGCTGTTAAAAATGATGCATGATAAAAAATGCATGATAAAAATTATGCATGATGCCGCAAAGCGTAAGCTACGTCTCTAGTTACGCTACTCATCGTCTTCGGAGCAGAAGTGACCATTCTGCTCGCAGTGTCAGGGCTGTAAAGCGACGCACAAGGACGAATGTTAAAACCGGGCAGTTTGTGATGTTCTGCCAGGGTGTTATCCCCGCGATTTTTTCTGTCTCTTCGAATATATGTTTTGAATAATGAGTAGAATGTTATATAAAAAAATTTGAGTTTTAGAAAATAACTTTAAAATGACATATTCTTTCACACCTCTAGGTCGTTCTGCCCCCCCCCCCCCCTTCCGCACCGTCCTGTTGTTCTGCCAATTGCACGGAACATTGTTCAATTGTTTTGACATCTTAACTTTTTTTTTTTAAAACAAGTTTATTTTGTGTACCTTAATGATTTAATTATGTAGACAGATTTTTTAAATATTTTTTTATTTTTGAGCATTGGACACCATTAAACTGCATATGCGTGTCTTACGCCCAACAGTGCACATTGGGCCGGGAGACCCGCAATCGTGGCCAAAATAAAAAACATTGAATAATCTGGCTGAAAGTGCTTACTAGGGGGTTTTCATGGTCTCTGATTATGAATTTTTTGTCAAAAAATAAAAATCCACAATGGCGGCAAATTTTTATATTTGTTGACAGATTAGGCTGAAAGTGCTTATTCGGGTTTTTTATTTGTCGATGATAACGAATCATTGAGCATAAATAGAAAATCAAAAATAGTGGTTTCAAAACAGCGCCGAAATTTAAGAAAAGTTGGCAGATTGGACTGAAAGTGCTGACGTGCGGGTTTCAGGGGTCGCTGATTACGAATTTGCAATAAAAAATATATATTTAAAAATGGCGGATTCAAAATGTTCGACAAATTTGAGAGAAGTTGATGGATGAGGATAAAAGTACTCACTCAAGGGTCTTAGGGGTCGCGGATGACGAGTTTTTGGTATAAAATGCAAAATACAAAACGGAGTATCTAACAGGGCGTCCAAAATGTTGAATATTTAATGGATTGGGTTAGAAATACTTCCTCAGGGGCTTTCTTTATACCTGATTGCAGAAGTTTTGTCAAAAATCCAAAATTATGGATCCGAAATCGTGGCAAAAATTTTGAAAAGTTGACGGCTTAGGCTAAAAATATTGGATTCTAGTGGTTCTCCTGGGGTCTCATTTATCAGGGTGCTTAATTATAGTGAGTCCTTTCGCCTATCACGTATGAAGATGCTAGATTATAGTGAGTCACCTCGTATCTCACTTATTGAGATGTTAGATTAAGGTGAGTCCCCTCGTCTTTCACACATCTGAATGATACGGTTAACTGTCAATCGATTCTTCACCTGAAAGCTCTATGTCATCTAAATAATTTTGAGTCTTAGAAAGATCAAGCTCTTCCTTTTCCTCAGATGATTCTTCTTGCGTATCTGACTCAATTTCTACACCTGGATGACTGATATTAGTAACTTTTGGAACTGAAGTTAACTTTTGTACTGCTTTCGGAAGGGTCAGGTGTTTCTTATTGTGTACTCGAGAAGAAGCACTCATTGTAGATACAATAGGGTCTGTAGACTCCATTGATCTATTGAATAAGTTTTCGAGATTATGCGATCGACTATTCTTTCTGGCATGATATTTTCTGAACACCTTGTAATATTTGTTTTCACTCTCAGAAGCTTCTTGTCCGAGCATCCCTATAGGTAAGATACTATTTTTGATTATTTGTCCACTATGAATCAATATCTTGTGCACAGTTGAAGGCATGGGACACCAATCATAGTGCAAGACATACATTTTGGCAGTGGAAGTGAAAAGTTTTTCAAATTCAGTTCCATCGACAGGAACTTGACGTGACAAGGCAATCAAAATCGTTTGAAAATTCTGAACAAGCTCTTTATTCAAGCGAAGAGATGTAGAAAAAAGTTTTGGGTTACCGAATGTCCTTCGAGCAGTATTTCTGTCATTGGTATTGCCACTGTCTCCTGACTGGCTTATCGACACGCAATGCAAAATTTTCCTGCATAACTTTTTGGGTGTAGCTTTTACGTTCAGCCATTTTCTTTTTATTTGCTTCGCCTGTTTTTTTCCAATTTTTGATTTCTAATCTATAGGAAATATGCAAGCAGCAATCTAGCAGTCGAATCCAGACATGAAGGGAGGAGATACCAAAACGTAAAGATTCCGAGTTCGAATTGAAAATTCCAGGCTTCCTATTAGAATGGTCATTGCATTTTTTCGCAGTTGCATGAACAATCAAACATGATTGCATTGATGTATTTGGAATTATGCTTAATAATTTTTCATCAATTGATGTAAGATGTAACGAAAACTATATATCGTTATACTATGAGATTGAAGTTTCTGTTGTTCCATAATACATATCCTTGTTCGGAATTTAACCGTAAAGGAATGAGTGTGGTCGCGAATAAGTCTTTATCACTTTTATTTACATCTTGAGAAGTGTATTGTTGATTATAAGCGGCATGGCTTGAATTGCCATCAAACCCCCAAGAGCATATTAGAGTAAAGTTCGAATCAATACCGGTAATTTTCAAAAACATGCAAAAATTATCCAAAAAAAACCTTTTTTGTTCTATTGGTGAAAAAAATGTTATTAAGAGTGTCCTTAATGCATTAACAAAATGCAAGGCGAGTCCCACCTCCACCCTACCCAACCAACCAACCAGAGTGAATTGGATTTAAAATATTTACAGTAACTATTTACTACCAATTAATAATTTCGAAGGTATTTTGAAGTCTCTCACATATTATACCGAACTATACCGAATTTATTGATTGGTCAATCTGTAAGTTAACACCGCTGCCACTACTGTTCAAAATGCCAGCTGAAGCCATTGCTTCTTTATGGAAATATAAAGCTCTACTAGAGTTTAATTACCTCAATTCCCCATGTTACACCCAGTCAGTTGAGATGTGTGTAAAGCTTGTTACGGAGGCAGCAGAAAAAGTGTAAATAACCTTCTGACTACAACGAACACATACACAGTAAAAAGTAAATAATTCTTGTAAATGTTGTCAATACAATTCACCCTGGTTGGTTCGTTGGGTAGGGTGGAGGTGGGTCTCGTCTTGCAGCCACGTCCTCGCCGTGAATCCCGGGTCATTTCAGCACAGATTAAATGTTGAAATGAGCTGATAGATATGATTTGTTTGCCTAATAAATTTGTTTGTAAATTACTTGTTAGAGTCTCATTACAAACCCTAATGTGTTAAATAAACACTCATCAGACGTCGAAAATGGCGTTTTTACGGGACTGTACAACTTACTTAAACAGTAATGGATCTTAATTATTTTTTGTATTCATTAAGGACACTCTTAATAACACTTTTTTCACTATTAGAACAAAAAAGGTTCTTTTTTTTAGCAATTTTGGCATGTTTTTGAAAATTACTGGTATTTTGACTTTTTTGGTAACTTCAGGCCGTTTGCGCGATTTCAAATTTTGAAAAAAAAAATTTTTTATTTTCGCGCAAGTTTTCCGCGCTATTAGAATTGTATAACAGAAAAAACCCGTTTTTCGATCCACCCTAATATAAAATTCAAATTTGTGCAGTTGAGGCTCGATACCGTCCAAACTGTGGCATAGATCGACTTGAAAATTTATACGGATGTAGAGTAGGCACTGGATATGGTTCCTACCGCAATCCGAATCGCTAATTCCTAATAGATTTTTTAAAAATAAATAACGCAAAATAGCCTTGACTGTATATCTATATGTATCAAATCAAGTGGCGTAAAACGGATGATGCTTATGAAAATCCATAGTTTTCAACCAATCGGCATCAAATTTTTCACTTATATTCTTAGGGCTCTTGGACAGGTCGTGAGAGTATGGGGGGGCGTAGTGGGCTCGAAAACGTATGATCCTTATGGAAATGCACAGTTTTTGTTAATCGGCACCAAATTTTGCAAATATATTCTTTGGACTCCCAGCCAGGTGTTAGGGTATGGGGGGGCATTAGGAGTTTCTGAATGATCGTAATCAGATGGAGTGAGG
>NC_046664.1:127630811-127631857 GCF_010883055.1 Belonocnema kinseyi | reverse complement strand
TGTTTTTAGCATAAATCTTAAGATCGTCCATGTAAAATACATGAGTTACCTTGTAATTTCGATCTGCAGGTTTGTCGCACAAGTACCCGTCGGAATGGCGAAATGCTAGAGATAATGGCAATATTGTAAGGCAAAAGAGGAGTGGGCTCATGGTGTCGCCCTGAAAGAGACCTCTCTGAAAGGTGACCTTGTTAGTTGTCACACGATTTTTCCCAGATGAAAGGCGTAGGCGGGTGTCGGGAGAACCTGCTCATCGATATATGTGTCTGCAAAGATGCAGCATTCTACCAGCGTGACCTATCGATGGCCTGGATTGATTATCGGAAAGCTTTCAATTCGACCTCCCATAGACTTATCATCTGTCTTTTGGAAATCTTAAAGGTTCATCCGCAAATAGTTGGGTGCATAGAGAGATTGATGCCGCTTTGGAAAACCAGATTTACTATCTCATCTGGCAAAAATCGTGTGATTAACAAGGTCACCTTTCAGAGAGGTGCCTTTCATGGCGAAACCATGAGCCCACTCCTCTTTTGCCTTACATTATTGCCATTATCTCTAGCACTTCGCCATTCCGACGGGTACTTGTGCGACAAACCTGCAGATCGAAATTACAAGGTAACTCATGTATTTTACATGGACGATCTTAAGATTTATGCTAAAAACAAAGAGCAACTACATCTAGCTCTAGGGATTGTCGGACGATATACTAAGGAAATCGGAATGGAATTTGGGTTAGACAAATGCACCAAGGTTTATTTGAAGCGAGGAAAACTTAATCGCATCCCTGAAGATCCTGAGCTCGTTGATAGAAGCGCCATACGACACCTTTGCGCTGGAGAGACTTATACCTACCTGGGCGTGCCACAGAGCCGCATTCAGGATGTGATATCTATAAAAGATACTCCCCGAAGCAGATACAAGCGTCTCATCCGACAAATTTGGTTTTCCGAACTGTCGGCGAGGAACAAAGTATCTGCAACGAACATGCTTGCCGTCCCGGTACTACTCTATTCATTTGGAGTAGTTTCATGGACGAAGAACGAGCT
>NC_046664.1:127627647-127630711 GCF_010883055.1 Belonocnema kinseyi | reverse complement strand
ACGAATCGGTACTAAATTTTTCACACATTCTTTGAACTCCGGGACATGTACAAATGTTGGGAGATGATGGGGTGGGGGGCACATTTTTTTATATCTACTATATAAAATTCAAATGTGTGCCGTTGAGGCTCGATACCGCTCACACCGTTGCATGTATGTATGTATGTATGTATGTATGTATGTATGTATGTATGTATATCAAATCAAGTGGCTTAAAACTGACGATACTTATGAAAATCAATAGTTTTTGAGCAATCGTCACCAAATTTGGCACACATATTCTTTGGGCTCCAAAGCAGATCGTAAGAGTTAGGGGTGAGCATGCGAAGGGATGGGGCAGGTGGGGAAGGGGATACAGGTGCAGCTTTTGACGAATCTGCATCAGATTGTTCACATATTTTCTTTGGGCTCCTGGTCAGGTCGTAAGAATATTGAAGGATGATGGAGTGTAGGGGGAGTGGGTACAGTTTTTGAGATATATAAAATCAAGTGGCCTAAAACGTATGATCTTTATAAGAATCCAGATTTTTATACTTAGCACCAAATTTTTTCGACCTGCTTCCAGGCAGGTCAGAGATTTTTTAAATTTTAGTTTAAATTTCACTGTAGACGTCGCATTTTTCAAAACCAAATTCTGTGACCTCAATACGAGTTTTATGATTTAAAAATTGAAAACGCCTTTTTCATTTGATGTTTTTTAATTTTTTTGTTTTATTTTGCATTTAGGGTTTTCCTTAAGCTGTGTACAAATTTAAAAGGTTATTTGGAATTTTCGGAAACTGAATTAGATAACTTAAATACATTTTTTAAATTCAAAATTCGAAAAATACTGTTTCGATGTTCTGTATTCCATTTTTTAATTCTATTTTAATTTTTAAGAGTTTTTTCAAGTTTATTTTAAACTTCACTATCCACAACTTTTATGGCATTTCCGTTTGTTCTCGATGCATAGTAATAATGACAGCGGGCTTTACGCGGCGACACAGCCGTCGACACAGGGCGCAGCTAGTAGGGACATGAAATCGAAAATCTTTGATTCTTTCTTAAATGGCTCCCCACATGCGAAATTTGAACGTTTGAGTTTTTAATAATGTGATCGGCGACCAAGTCAATACTTCCTTTCTACAAGATGGAAATTTTTTAAAACTAAAAGATAATACAATAGTAATTTATATTTTGTTAAATTATTATTTATCACATAGTTAACTATTTAAACTGTATTATTTATTACATATTAAACAATTTATAATCAATTTCTTATGTACACATGTTATCAATTAAATTATATTAAAATTCAAATTTATTAAACAATATATCATGATACTTACAAATTATTATAATTGTCTTTAATAATAATATTTTGAAATAATTTGTAATGTTTTCATGTTAGTCATAGTTAATATTTTCGAATTTCAGTCATAGATGTTATTGGGTAGACAAGTGCATTGAATGTCTCCATACAAGTGGGAATGAATGATAATTGTGCAGAGAAACGAAATGGCGCCCACAGGAACAATGCCACTTTATTCCTGAATAAATTACACAAAACATATTAAACCTGTATATTTTTTGGCAGACATTGCGCCTATTTCATATTGTATAAACATTTATTGATGCAAAAATACAACCGAAAAAATTTATATTATGAAATTATTCAAAAATACATTAGTTATTGCATTGTTTTTCTTCTTACTCATTTCATGTGCTTTTCTAAGTTTAATATATCACTTAATAACAATAAAAGGCAATTCTAATTGTAAAAACCGAGTTGTAAGTACTCTGAAGTGTCTAAAAAATGATAAATAGTTTGATTTATTCAAATTCCATACTTGAATTTCGGTTAAGATTTCGGGTCTCCCGGCCCACTGTGCAGTGAGACTGCGATGCTGTTTCGAAGTCGAAAATCGAGCGAAGCTCTATTTCTATCTCCATTCATTAGAAAAAGAGGTCCGTTCGATTTTTAGCAATGTATCGGAGTAAAATAACAGCGCTTGCCCTGGCCCTCTCATGGTTGGGTTTTTGAATTTAATTATGTACCTCCGAATAGATCTTTTCATTTGAGACAATGATACCGAGCAAGTGGAAAAATTGTATAGCATATTGTTGACAAGCAGGGATGCTTTTTAGGCGATTAGCAAGTGAAAGCTTGGCACCTCCAAGAGCGCCAATGATAAGGACGATCAGTTTAACAGAATATTCCGGGTACAATCGTTGCGACTCCCTTATAAGGTCTCGATACCTCTTTTTCTTTTCATTCTCCTTGGTTATGATGTTTTTGTCAGCTGGTGCCGAAAATTCGATAACGAACATGGTTCGCTTCTTGAAGTTAAGAAGAACCATGTCAGGCCTCGATTGAGCAACAGAAACAATTGTCGAGAATATAAAGTTCCAGTATATGCGGCACTTCCCATTCTCGACAATTGACTCAATTTCCCTAGGAGCATTTAGAGGAGCGATATTAAGGTTAATGCCGTAGGAGTGACAGAGATGGTAATAAAGCACTCTTAGTGCCGCATTGTGCCTTTGAATGTAGGTCGTTCCCGCGTGAGTTGGAGAACTAGATAGCATGTGAGCTAAATGCTCTGGGTGTGCATGGCACGCCCTGCAGCTATCATCGGGAATGTCTTGGCTCAAAATGTGGCGACGGTATGTTAAGGTGGAAATGACACCGTCTTGGCATGCAAAAATGAAACCCTCTGTACCAGACTTCAATCCGGGCGATTTAAGGAAAGCAAACTTTAGCTCACAACACATTGACTGATCCTTCACATTTCTGTGGAAGATACCGTGCATCCTCTTATCGAGGAGCTGTTCAAGAAAGTTTTTTTCTTGTGCTTTCTTAATCCGGGCTTTCAGGAGTGAGTACTCGAGATAGACAAGATTAGATGCATTTTGCTCACCCCTAATAATGAAGTCAAGTCCGATTGTTTCAGCAGCCTCCTCCGCTGCTTTGTACAGACACGCTCCTGTGCCCACTTCTTCGTGATTCCTGACCATTTTAAGAAGAGGGTCTCTTCCATTTGCAACTCTATGTGCTGTACCCAGAATAATCCTGTTGTGAAGA
>NC_046664.1:127621146-127627547 GCF_010883055.1 Belonocnema kinseyi | reverse complement strand
TACATTCATTTGATACAAGTTGTTTGACATCTTGCCTTTTTTTCTTCAATATTATCTGCAAATCGCAATTGATGTGATCCAATTTCAATGTCGATAACTCTCACTGCATTTTAGAAAGATATCTGTTAATTACTTAATGTCTATTATTTCTAATTAATTCAGGAATTATGAATGTTTTCAGGAAGAAAATGTGATATCGAGCTCTAAAATTTAATCGAAATTAGGGTTGAAACAAAAAATTAAGAGAAAAAGAACATTTAAAATAAATATTATTAAATGATTAATTTTATGGCTCAATCGAGAGGGCTCAAGTAAATATTCATTATTAATAAATTTATAAGAAAGTGTTCGTTGTATACATTCGTATATACAATTATACATACATATAGAAGCATTTACATATGTCATTAAGATGCAATTTTGTTAGAATATGTATTTTTAAATCATAAATATGTTTTAACGCTTGGCTTAAACTCGTTTCCTTATTAAAAGTATAATATTATAATTAAAACACATTTTTCAAACTTAGTACGTAACGAATTTAAATCACAGCTTAGTTGCTCATAGATTTTTTCTGTTGAGATGAAGATTTGCTAAAATCATTTTTTTGACCCTTTGAATAGCAGATTATTCTTCGGAAACTGCTCCTTCTGGATTGACAGTCAATACTGAAGCGTTCTCTTTTTTCGTATCAGGGTCCTCTGCTAGAAATTAATTTATTAATTGTGGATAAGGAATAATTAAACATATTTCAATAAAACTATTTTGATAAGTATGCAGAAGTTGAATGAAAACAGTTCTTACAATTAGTAGTCTTCAACTTCTTTAGAAACCATTTCGATAATCTGAGCGTTCGCTGGAATCTCGAAGAATTTACTGTCATTCTTGTGAATCCATTCTCTAACGACTTCTACAGGTATTTTTTCGTAATCGTATAGTGAATTCAGTAGGATGTTGACGTCTTCAGACAAGAAAGAGTTCGCTTATCCAATAGATAACAATCTACATTTGCCGACTTCAGAAACGTAATAACGTCGATTTGTTACTCTTGATTTGAGTGGTTGATTTTGTGGTAGCTATGATGCCTTAATTTATAGACTTTAGAATACAGGTTGTATTCTCAGGAAGGAAGATCACCTTAATGCCGCCTACCTTTAAAAATTAGTTGTCCAGATGATACAGCGCATTGTCAAGCAGTAGCAGAGCTCAATGATGCATGACTATGTGCTTGAAGCTTTGAACGTTCAAATGAGCGCTTTTTTTTACTGACGACTTCGTAAACTATAAAAATAGCTAAAATGTTGGTTAATATTTATTAGAAATAATATTTTTACAAAAACAAAATTATAATGCATTTTTATTTGTCGTTGGAACAATATTTATTGACAAAATAGAATTGGAAAAAAATATTTCGTTTCATTTGAACGTTCAGAACTTCAGGTACATGACAAGATTCGCTTATTCAACAAATCTTTTACAGTTGTTACGAATTGTTCTTTAAGCCATGTATTACAAATTTCCGATTTCATCCAAGCACTTTGTTGCTGGGTACAATACACTGGGAGAGTACTGTGTGGTAGATTCTTTAGTGCTCTCCGGTTTTTTTATAAAGGTTCTTGCTCCCTTAAATCCAGGTACCTGTCGTTCTAATAATTCGGATAATGTTCTCGAAGGAAGCACTCTGTAGAAAATTTCAAATTCATGAAAATTAAACTTGCGAAGAAGAGTGACGTTTTTCTCTTCCATAATGCCTGGAAATTTTGGTTAAAAATCTTTGGCTGCCGTAGGATCTGTGACATCGATCACTTGTTGCAGTTTTTGTGCTGAACTAGCATACAGCTTCAGGCCATCCGTGTAAACACAATGGGTCACTTGATGACCATCCTCAATATTATGAATTCTGAACCCATCAAACATGAGGTTCAGTGTTTTGCTCAATTGATTCAACGCCAAACAGAACTATAGTGCGCTGAAGGAGTCTCCTTGAAATATACCTAGAAATATAACTAGACCAATAGGTCTAGTTATCCTTGGTTGTCCATGATCAAAATACTTGATTCTTGTACCCTAGAGCCTCATCGCATTACTTGGAAAGTCAATAATGCGTGGGCAGATTTTGTAAATTTAAGATGATCAAAAGACAAAATAAAAACTTTCAAATTTTTGAGAACTTATAAATAACTCCAAAAAAGAAAATACTTTTTTTTGGTCAGGATCAGACTTTCTTCGAACGTGATATAGATTTGAGTAATTTCTGCAAGAGAAGGAAGGATTTATTTTGGTCATTCGTTCATGTTTATATAGCTTTAATTTTAAAATAAAATAAAATAAAAGTGTCGATACATAATGGCGACGTTTCGACACGGCTTTGTGTCTTTCTCAAGGCTGTATGATGTAGGATACAATTATTATTGATGAAGTAAAATTGTAGAGGTATAAACTGTCATTGTTGATAAAAATCAAAATAAAGTCAAAAGTTTAAAATTTCTATTTATAACCTCATTCCCAAAAGAAGCGAAGGTTAAAATACTTATAGTTCTACATTATTAAACAAAAACGAAGACAGAAAAACGGACAAATAAACAAATTTTTTAAATTGTTAATTTGTTTGCGACGGACATAATGAAACATTTTATCATGTGTTTCATTATGTCCGTCGCAAACAAATTAACAATTTAAAAAAAATTTTGTTTATCCGTTTTTCTGTCTTCGTTTTTGTTTAATAATATAGAATTATAAGTATTTTAACCTCCGCTTCTTTTGCGAATGAGATTATAAGCAGAAATTATTATTATTATCCCTAACTTGAGTAATTTTTTCGCGGGGTTAGAGTTTAGCTTTGAGCACAATAGTGTTTTAGCCTATCTGCAACCAGAGACCAAAACACACTCATTCTAATTTTTACTTGGCCAGCCAACTGTTAGTATCTTCAGTGACTAACCTGCTGGAATTTCCTACATCTGGCTCGCGTCCAGTAAAATTTTCTTTTGCTGCTAGTTTTCCTAGCCTGTCCGATATCTCATTGCCCTTGATGTCGCCGTGTCCAGGGATCCAAAGCAAAGTGACTCAGTTGCCTGTCGCTAGCTTATTCAGTGCTTTAAAGCACCCCCAAAGTAGTAGCGACGTGGTCGTTATTCCATTCAGGGCCATTATAGCAATCCTGCTATCTGAGCAGATCCGAAAGTTTCTTTTATTGCCATATTCCTTTGCCTTGTAGACTCACTGGAGCATGGCTATGATCACAGATTGTAAAACTGTGGCGTAGCACTCCATGGCGATTGTGAAGCCCATTCCATTCCGATACTTATGGAAAAGTGTAGGTGTTTGACCAATATTATTTATGAGAGTACTTACAGAGCTACTTTCTCTCTTCCACGTGAAGTTGGAAAAGGAAATGTACGTTACTTACAGTATTGCTGTGGCTAATCATAAAGGTGCCCCCCCCCCCACCCCCTTCGCGAGATGTCACAGTTCCGAGTCACAGGATTTTTTTTGTTGAGGGCTAAATATTTCTATTTAAGACTTTTTCCTCTCAAATCAAATTTGCGAGTATTTTCACTGACATTTTCATAATAAGTGAGTCAATGAACGTAGATATACCTAGTTTCAAATCAATCGGAGGTAAGTACTTTTCGTAACAGCACATAATAGTGGCATTTTCAAGAAAATAATCAAATTTTCATCTAATTAGTAATAATTTTCAACTAAGCGAGAAGAATTCAGATCTAAAAGTATAATAGTAAACTTTTCAACGATAGTTTAATTTTCGAATTGGGTTCTATTAACCCTTAAAGCGCCGTGGGTGTCGTGGGCGACCCCAATTTTTGTTCGCGCGATTATAGCAAAGCCCCATTTGTGAATTTAAATTTGGTGGCGTCCTCCATCGTTAGTTAAACATCTCTTCTTCCGATTTATATCATTGGCAAGTGGCTGCGTAGATTAGTTGCGATCCAGCATTCGTTGCAAGCGATATTTTCAGACGAATTCTTTTATTTTTATTTTTTGAAAATATTGTGTGTACTAGTGAAAAGGAGTGTAAGTATTGCAAAAAAAAGTGTCCAGATTTTTTTTCAAGCGCTTGTGCCAAATATATACTATCTTAAATGCCATTGACTGTTTCCAGTTTCTGTACATTCATCTCGTTACTCCTCATCGTCAAGAGATGTATGCTAATGCAGTGATCCGCAAAGACGTCCTGATGGGAATTGGGAGTATTTTTGAAAAGATCAGCTCTCTGAGGAACAAAGAGAAAACTCTCATCCCGAGAAAAAAAATAGGTGCTGCATGTGCAGTAGAAAAGAAGACAACAAGGCCCGAGAGGCCTGTTATCTGTGCAACCGCCCGGTGTGTCTAAAGCACCGGGTATTAATGTGCGGGGATTGTGTCGGTCCAGAATACCGCTTTCACTTTTTCTTCATTTGGGATAATTTTGCAACGATTATTCTGCAAAAGAAAAAAAATTCCCGTGCAACTGCTTTGAACTCGTGAATTAAAAATTTTATTTCGAATTGTAATAGAGCGATCTAGCATAGTATCAATCTGTATCAATTGTAATTTTCTGTTTACCAGTTTGTTTTTATTCCAGTTTTAGCTTAGGTAAAATCATCTCAAGTAGGCCACATTAATCGAAAGTAGTTTTTCCCTTTGTAAAATGAATTTTCGTATACCCCTCGAGTATGAAAAAATGTCCTCAGGTTTTGGTCGCAAGTAAAATTTGTTTGGAAAAGTTATTAAAAATGAAAATTTAATATTGAAACATAAATAAAATTTTTTTCAATTTCGGCTAAACAGATTTTGACGATTCTTACGTTAAAATTTTTGTTTAGAAACCTGCAATTCAGTAATATTCCTTCTGAATATAAAAATATTCGATTTTTTTAATAAATCACAAATTTTGTATAAACAAATTGTACTTTTGTTCTCTTAAAATACTTTTTTTATTGCAAGTTATTCTACATTATTTACGTAGATATATTTTTCCTAAGATTTCCTTGAATATCGTATTAGTTTGGTCTCGAAGAAATTGTCTAGTGCATTTCTTTTTTTGTCCAACGTGCACAATAAACGCAACTTTCGTGCCTGCAGAGCTGGCGGAAAGTGTGAAATGGCTGCTCGCTGACAGTGACGCATGCGCACTTTCATAGTGCTCGTATCAGCTGGCGGGAATTTGTTATCCCGCCCGCTGATACGGCCAGGAATGCGCTTACCGACCGCCTACCGGTGAAATCTTCATTGCTCCTAAAGCCTCTTCGAAGACGCGAACAAATACATCATATATAGTACTGTTGTATTCCCAATTTAAACAAATAATTCTTCATATAAACAAGATAAAAACATATTTTTAAAATTTTAATGTTAGTATTTTAGACCTCATAAAATATAGATGTTTCTCGGTTTTGGCCTTTAGTCTTGCAATTTAAGTGTTTTGAACTAAAGAAGTCCTTGTTTACATTAGGGAAAAGAACAATTATGTTATTATTTTTACTTCTATATTCGTTATGGTCCTAAAGAGGCCATGATTTCATGGTGAAATGCATTGACGTTTCAATGATCAAATAAGGACTTCTTTATTTCAAAACCTTTAAATTGCAAGACCATGGGACAAACCCGAAAAACATCGATTCTTTTATGAGGTCTAAAACACTATCAAAAACATTTTAAAAATGTTTTTTATCTTGTTTATATGTGAACTTTTCTGATATTGTGAATACAACAGTACCGTATATGATGTATTTGGTGGCGTCTTCGAGGCGTGTCGATTGACCCACACGTATTGCAGAACCTTTCAGAAACTTTCATCACCTAGCTATACCATTTTTCTCATTTTTAAATAAACTTGTTTGATTTGTTTAAATAAAAAAAGTTTTTTTTTTGGAATTCGGAATATAACAGTACTGTATTTGATGTATTTGTTAGCGTTTGCGTGCCGCTGCGAATGATCTATTGAGTAAACTCTGGTGACCTTTCATAATCTAGAAATAGCGATTTACGAAATTCAAAAACGATTGTTCATTTTGTCTACAGGAGAAAAAATTTTGCATATTAATTTAAATATAACACAACCGTAACTTAACCCATTAACGACCAAAGCTATCAATTTTATAACATGAGTTTGACCGCAAAATTTATGGGTATAACAAAACTACAAATAGATCAAAAGTACTGTTCCTTATGTTCTTGGGTTAGCCTAATTCGAATCCGTGGTCTAAATTCGAATATTTTGACTTCAAAATTAAATATGGCGGTTTTTGTCTAGAAAAATAGTGAAAAATGTTTGATTTTTTATTTTTATAATTTTTTTTTCAGGCATAAAACGCTTTAATATCTTAAAATTTCTTAAACCATCAGTGCACAACATTCTTAAACTTTAACAAAAAAATTTATATATATGTTTTTTCTTC
>NC_046664.1:127590071-127621046 GCF_010883055.1 Belonocnema kinseyi | reverse complement strand
AAAGTTAAAGAATTTTGTGCACCGATGGTTGAAGAAATTTTAAGATATTAACGCGTTTTATGTCTGAAAAAATAAAATATATTTTTCACTATTTTTGTATGCAAAATCCGCCATATTTAATTTTGATGTCAAAATATTCGAATTTTGACGACAAATTGGAATTTAGCTCACCCAAAAACACAAGGAACAGTACTTTTGATCTACTCATTGTTTTTTTATGCCCATAAATTTTGCGGTCAAAATTTATAAAATAAAAAATAAAACATTTTTCACTATTTTTGTATGCAAAAACCGCCATATTTAATTTTGAAGTGAAAATATTTGAATTTTGACGACGGATTCGAATTTAGCTCACCCAAATACATAAGGAACAGTACTTTTGATCTATTTATTGTTTTGTTATACTCATAAATTTTGCGGTCAAACTCATGTTGTATAATTTATAGCTTTGGTCGTTAATGGGTTAAAAAGTGGTTCGTTGCAATAAGACACATATGTTAATTTTTCGATGGTTCCTCTAATTTTCTGGAAATAAGATTTCCGATATAAGAAACAAAGATCAATCTGATGAAATAAGTATCAGTTTTTTTTGTTCGTGAAAACTAATCAAAGTTTTTGATTTAGATTATGGAATAAAAAACTTCATTCATACAATATGTTTACAAATGACATAAATATGAATAAAAACACAGACAGGCATTAAAGTTTGCAGAGCCACAAAAGCGACCTATACCGCATTTAGTATTGGTCTAGAATAGTTGAAATCTGAATTGATGGGAATTTTCTGCTTACCAATTTTATTTTATTCGTATTTGAATTTTTAGTTCAGGTCAAATGGGCTCAAGGAAGCCACCAGATTCGACATATGTTGGACCTGGCTTTTAGTGTGTTTGGATTTTCTTTTCATAAAACAGTGTAATCACATTTCAAGTGGGACAACGTAAATTAAATCTCACAGTGTAATTACAATTGCAGGAGAGAAAAGTGCAAATTGCGTTAAAATGAGGTGTAACCGCTCACGCAATTTTGACAGTATCAAATTTTTATAATTTTTCTTGATATTAAAATCTGTTAAGATGATATTTCTTCTTTTACAGGATTTTAAGTTCAAAGGGCCAACTTTTAATTGATTTAAATTGCAATTTAAGAATACCCATGTTGAAAGTTTTAATTTGAAAGATGGTATTTTGACAAAATACCAGATATAAAAAACCGAAAAATGCTCGTCAAAAAAACGAATTTTCAACGCAAAAATATACATTTTTAACTAAGAATGAGCAAATTTAAAAAAAAAACAGTTAAATTTTTATCTAAATCCATAATTTGTTACCATATAGATGATGTTTCAACCAAAAAGATTGTTTTCCCAGCAGAAAAACGAATGTTAAAAAATGTACATAAATTTGCAACCAAAAAGTTGAATTCTCAACCCAATTGTTAAATTTTCAGTTAAATAATTGATTTTAAACCCAAAAAAAAACAACACTAATTTTCAACAAGTTGGTTAACTTTTTAATCTAAAAAATGAAGTCTCGACGAAAAATGTAATAGGTAATACTTTAACTAAAAAACACTTTTACATAAAATAAAAAAAAACAGTTAAATTTTTAAACGAGAAGATACAATTTCTACCAAACCTGGATTAGTTAAATTTCCATTTAAAAAAATTAATGATCGTCAAAAAGATAAAAAAAATTAACTTATAAAAGTTGATTTGAAAAAAAGAGACGCAGTTTCAACAAACCCGTTTAATTCGCAAGTAAAACAGATTATTTTTCCACCAAAATGTTGTATTTCTAACAAAATAGATTAAATTTATGCCAAAAAAGACGAATTATCAATACAGTACATACATTTTCAACCCAGTATTTAAGTTTCGATGCAAGAGGATTATCGTTCCACAAAAGAAACAAAATTTCAACCACATAATTGAATTTTCAACTAAATAATAATAATCTAGCCACACTTGTATAGATAAATTTTCAACCAACAAATTTTGAATGAAATAGTTAACTTTTCGACCAGAGAAATTAATTTTTAACAAAGTAGTTCATCTTTCCACTAAATATTTGAATTTTCTACGACATTTCTTAACTATTGTTTTGGTGAGTTTCAGACGTCAAAATATCATACCGAAGAAATGCTTTTGACCATGTACCCCCTGCAACTTCAAAGCACAAGAAGAATGTTTATTAGGTCTGCGGAAATTATAGCTTTTTTAGAAGTTAAAAGGACAGTTTTGATACCAATATTCAGAGATACCTGGAGAAAATGTTTTTTTTTTTTTTTATTAACTTCGCCGGAGTTTTTGAAGGGAAAACATAATTTAATTGTAATTTTATCTTTAAAAAAATGTTATTACGGTCTATCACAGCTATTACTACGTAATTAGAATAATTAAAATACATAGAAGAATAAATAATGTAATGAATTTTAATAAATTATTTCTCGGAGATTTAATTGTATGTAATGATACATAATTGTAATTAATAGAACACCAACCTAATGTACTGATGCGAAGATCCTACACTATTTTTCCCGGAAAAAAGATCACTCCTTTTTCTGCGAGTGTAGCCTTATAAATAAATATGTCATTTTAATTGATGGAGAATATGGAAAATTTAAATTGAATCAAGTTTACCTTTTCAATTATAATTTGTTATAGTAAACGTGAATTAAAAGAAAATATAAATATACTCACTTTACTGATTGTAAAATTCTTCAGTTTTCGACATTGACGAATTGGTCCTTTTTGGATGCCACTTTGGGGTCGTTCACATAATACGTAATGCTAAATTTGTGAAATTTTTACCCTCCAACCCTTGTATAACGCAACCGTAACAAACTAAATTGTCCCTACCTCCCACCCTTATTGTTACGTAACGTTCGTTTCATACAAAAGTTTTTTTTATTTTAAATAATTTGCCCAATAAATTAGTGAGATTCGATAAAATCTTTATTTAAAAAAATCATTACAATAATTTAAAAGAAATTAGTGCTGATAAATTTACGATTTGGTTCAATCTTTGGAATGCGTACAAATATTTGCACAAAAATATTACATTTTCTCAATTTTTTCATCGTCGTTAGTAAATGGATTTTCAATCCATTTCTGCAAATCATCTATATTTTTAATCTCTACATCTTCGACTAACTGGGTAGGTATATGAACTTTTTCATAATCTACAAATTCTTGCTCATGCTATTCAGCTATATCTGCTTTAACATTTTCATTGCTTGAGAGCATTTGACATAGCACTTCATTTTTACGCGTTGCAACTACTTTAGCAGGTTTAATTTTTGACAATTTTGTAGTACTGACTTTGCCATGCAGTTGCTCTTGTGTTCTGTCTTTCAAACTATCATTTACCGACGGACAGAAATAGTCCTATGACATTTGCTCAAACTCATGATGACTTGATTTAACGTCAATCGATAGTCGCAGTAACAGAGATGCAAATTTATCTTTCCCAGTAGATTTAGGTTCAGGAGTAACAATACTTGATTCTAGCTGTTTTAAACAATATGGTGGTGGTAAAAATCCCGTTTCCAATACTGTTTAAATAACGTGGAAATTTTTTTCGGGAAATGTTAATAAATATTAAAGGATAGTTTGTGGCCTTGCAAAGAGTTCGAGGAAGAAAAAAGTTTATTTATGCAAATAATGATTATTGACGGACACATTTAGGTTTTACAGCAGAAGTTTGATTTTTAACTTTCTCTGACGTCAATCATGCAATCTGTTTTACCCACAGACCCCTAGAAGTTCGAATTTGCCTACTCGCTGCACTAGTGCTGCTTTGACACAACTGATACCAGACTGATACGTATGTCAGACCAAATATGTTTATTTGCATTTCAAGTGCAAAAATTATTGGCCCACTGACAACATTGCAAATTGCTTGCAGGGTTTGACGACAGCACGGTCGGTATTTCTCCAAAACAGTAATTAAAAAAAAACTTCACTATTCTAATTATTTAGGACCAGAGACTTATTCTTGCATGCCTTCTATTTATCGTGCCAAATTTTTAACACGATATCTCATTCCGTGTGGACGTAAGTTGGGAAAGAAAACTTCTACAGAAATTTTCTTTAAAAAAAATTTTTTCTGAAAATTTCCATCAGAACAAAGCAGATACATGGACATAGCGATACCTCATTTCGTTTAGACGTAAGTTGGGAAAGAAAAATTGAAGACCAGGTTTGGTCACGTGATCCTCTCGTCACATTACCTTAAAACTGGTGCTTGTTTATTGGCTGCGCCGATACCTAGTGGTACTCTAGCTTTGTCATCCTTCGATAGAAAAACAGCTTGATTGGGGCCTAAAATTAAGGCCAAAGTTACTAGACTTCTAATCATAGCTGTACACAAATTTTGATCTGGATGGCTTTTGTGAAGATTCGGTTGAGCTTTAACTAGTCGCACTGGAACAGTTGTGATATGTCTCTTTGCGTCATGATTTTTTGGATTTTTCGGCTGTAATCGATAGTACAATGCAGTTTTTGAAATTTCATATCCTAAATCTGTCAATTCTTTATTTAATTGGTCCAGTGTTTTGCAAGAATGTAATGATTCACTACATCGCTTAATTTCAGCAGATGCTTCAAAAGTAACTAATTTTGTAATTGTGTCTAAAGATCTGGTTGATTTGTTTCTAGAGGAGGTCGTCCTCGTTCTTCACGAAGTTTCAAAACTTAAGGAAGATCGCGATTTTCTTCAACAATTTTTTTGAAATTCATTTTTTTCGTCTCTGTGTCTTTTTTGTCTTTCAGCGTTTTGAAGTATAGATTTCAAATACACTTCTCTCGTTTTCAATTCTTCTTTGATCTTTGCAATTTTTTTTTAGATTATAATTACCTAATCCGCCGTTTCTAACAAGCTGCGCCGTTTTCAAATCATCCCTCAATTCTTATATTTCAAGTTTTATTTCTTCTTGCTTTGGCGCTTTGTAAACAGTTTTCTTTATAATTTTATTTTCCGTGCAAGCAACATGTTCGCTTTCTTTCGCTAAGTCAGAAGAAGTAGCTAAAAATTGTAATTATGCTGTAGTACAAGAGTTGAAAAATATTTATAACATTAATGAAATAGAGTAAATATAAATTTTAAGATCATAATTTAAAAAATCATGAGCATACTTTGACTATTTGAATTATCAGCATCCAAAACTTCAGGTTCTTTCTTGTCTTCTGACTGACCGACTGATGTTTCAGCCACGGGGTTGGTTGGCGCATACGACATTGTTTTCGAGCTTGAATATGGTGAAGGCTACAATAAAAAATTGAAAATGAATTTGGTTTTCCTACAAACGATAAAATTGTAAACAAAAATAAC
The DNA here is from genome assembly GCF_010883055.1 of Belonocnema kinseyi. NCBI lineage: Eukaryota > Metazoa > Arthropoda > Insecta > Hymenoptera > Cynipidae > Belonocnema > Belonocnema kinseyi. The sequence continues at coordinate 127,615,713 of NC_046664.1, read as the reverse complement.
TATTACCTTTAAAAAACTCAATAAATTCTGAGATTTTCTTGTAGTGGCTTTTATCCTCATTTTTCCCAACAATTGCGCTGCTGCGTGCTCTTTTTCTTCGCGACTAGGTAGGTTTTCACTATCTTTTCTATTTACTTCATTATTCCACAGTTCATTGAAACATTGCTGTAATTTATTTTTTGGTACTTTGTCTTTGTATGCCGTTTTGTAGTAGTCATAAGCTTTTTTATGAACGTCTTTGAGGTTAAGAGCCATTGTTGCACGTTTGCAGCAAAACAGAGTTGCACGTTACTTCTAACAAATGATAATCGATTTAAATATGAAACTCGAAAATTTGCCCATGACGGAACAAAACACTATAGGTATGCACGACTTGATCTCTGGTCAGTCTGTTTCTCTCTGGTGCATATACTGTCTCTCTCCATGTCTCACTCGCTCTCAAACGCACGTTCGGACACGCTGTCGGTTCATGTTTCCGCGGAGATTCGAGCTTGTTTTGACATGAACACAACGTTTGCGTTTATACAAAGATTTTTTTGCGCGCTCTTTTCGAATGTTACGTAACGTTCACATGATCGCCACCGTCTCTTACCGTAACAAAACCGTAACATAACTTTCATATCCTTCTACCCTGAAATAGCATTACGTATTATGTGAACGAACCCTTTTCGCATTTGTACCTTTCCTTCTATCTGATTATTTTCTCGAGCTTGAGCATAAAGTTTTATTTCATGCATGTATTTCAAAGCTTCTTCGCGATGATTCTGACATGTTCGTTATTCTCATTACACCATTCAGGACAATTTCTGTTCGTAAATTTGATTCCTTCATCAGACAAGTCCTTTAGTATCTGAGAGGACGACCAATTAGTTTTATAATACTTATTGAGTGCCAGGAGTTAAACGGCAATTAGTTTACTGAAAGTAATTTTGATTCTTATGAGCTTTTGAATCCCGTCTTTGATACCGTCTGCGACATCCTTGGCATTTATATTTCCTCAGAGCATATAACGAGCTATAACTCCTGCGAAATAACTGATTGCATTACTTTTATAGAAACCCAACCCTTGATTAAGAATTTCTTCTATGCGTTTCGTCTTCATTTCATCGGGATTATCTGCTGCTATGTCTTGTGCTGTGACATTTTCGTCTAATTCAGGTGTGGGGGCTAGAGAAAAGGTTGTTCACAGATGATTTTGTAAGGAGGATGAAATTGTTTGATTCGCTAGTGATGAGTATGTTATTTTACCAAGTGGAGGTGTGGGGGTGGAAAGTAAATGAGAAGGTGAATAGGATACAAGGGAGGTATGTAAAGTTGACACTGGGGTTGGCAAGGAATACGCCGAACTTTATTGTCAGGAGGGAGACAGGAAGAAGGAGTTTAGGGATTATAACAGGGAGTCGAGCGTGTAAATATGAGCAGAAATTTTTGGAATAGGGGGGAAGTAAGCTGGCTAGCGAGTTCTGGTGGTAGAACGAGAACAGACGTAGTGGTGCAAAGATGGAGGTGGAAAAAGGAAAGGTATTTTAAAACGAATGGATTGCAGATGGATGAAGTGAGAAGGATGCACGAGGAAGGAAGGTATATGAGTTGGTTCAAAAGAATGGCATGGAGAAAGAGAAGGCAGTGCATGGAGGTATTGTTGCATGAAAGGGGAGACAAAAGGGCAGTATCATGGGTGAAGGGGATGTTGGGTAAGATGAAGGAGAAGAGAAGGAAGGAGGAAGAGGAATGGAGAAGGAAGGATTGTAAATAGGAGAGGAAGTAGACGTAAGGAAACTGTAAGTATTGTGAATAGTAATTAAGTATTAGGCGTTAGCCGTAGAGACAGAGGCTGGCAATGCAAGGCATAGCGAGGAAAGAGAGACATGCGTGTGATGCGAAGCGCAGTGAGGAAGGTTAGAATATTGAGGCGAGCGGATTAGTTGTAAGGTGTAGATGGATGTTAATTTGTAATAGTTAGCTGTAAGAAAACATTAAAAAAACTGGAAGTGTAAACAAGTCCATTTTTTAAGGCCATCAGGCCGAAAAATAAACGTTTATCTATCAGACCACATATTCGCTGCTCTTCAGGAAGTTTGCAAAGACATTCTTCTACCTTGCCAAAGATCTAATCATTCAAACCTGGTTGAACATCATATTTATTCAGCCATTTTCTTACATGATTTTCATGAAGAAAGATGCGGCCAGCTTTTCGGAGCTGTTTGTATCCAGATGCTGAATGGTAGAACATGAGTTTCGCCAACTCTTTCTGCGCTTTAGTATAAGGTTTATATTCGCAACTTGATACTCGTTTATTCTCGCAACTTGATTAGTGCAGACTTTTTGGTCCAGAAATTCATCCACAGTTTGATTTTTTTAATTTCTATACTTTTTTTCGATAAGAATTTCTGTGATCCCTCATTCGGCGCAGCTGTTGATTTATGAAGTAGAATGCTTTTTTCCAACGACAATTTTCTTTTCTGAGCTTCTAAGTTTCAATTCTTAACATCTGTCCATCTATAGATCCGCTTGTGTGAAACTATTAGATCAACGGCCTCTTTCTTCATCATAGGTGGCTCAATTACACTTCATTCCATAACATCTCAATAGTCAGAAAAAGAATGGGTCGGTTTGGAATAAACTTTAGCATTTGGAACTTCATTGCAATCTTTCACCTCAGACTGCACTTCATGTGCATTTGAATCTTTTTCCATCTTAGTTTCAATACTCGTATATTCTTCTACAAACACAGTTTCATTATCTTATAAAAGAATTTTTAATTTAGAATTTTCGTCTGTCTTCTAAAGGAGTGGTTCAAAGCGAGGTAGTATCTCGTGTGCTGCACCTTCTGGTTCCGTGTGTGCTTCCCAATGAGGTTCCGGAACAGCATTCTGGACGCATTCTGGACAAGGCTTTGGTACGAACCTAGTTTCACAGATTCTTCCTGTGAACATTATTGTTTTGAAGTGATTTCCACACAAGCCTGCTTTTCGTATGCTTGAACAGTTCCAGGTCTGTAGGTATTTTTGCTTTACTGTTGAATAAAAATTCAAAATTAACATAAATTCTAAAAAAAAAGTATTTATAGCTTCATAAATAACATTGTTGCATTTATTTTCTTGACGATGTAAAAAATTTTAAAAGAGTTAAATTAATTTCTTTTCTTTGTACTTGGCGCAGACCTACAGTCGTGTACTATGCCTTAGGAGATTCAGCAAAATTAGTAATCAACACAAATTTTTGAAAAATAACTATTATTGCTTTAAAAAAAAGTGTTGCCCCACCAGCCCCACACCTTCCTTAATTTTTTATTTAATGTACTAGAAAAAAAATGTTTTTTCATACTTTAGACTATTGACTTTATGAAATTAAGAAGTAAAATTGGATCAAAATGTATTTATAACAATCAAGATTTACTGCAATTAATACTTAATAGATAAAAGTATCGTTAACGAACAAATTTATAACTTTGAAACCGTGAGTCACATAACGTTCCAGTGTTTGACACGTTACCAGTATGGGATTAAAAATTTATCGTTTTTTGTTGAAAATATAATTATTTGGTCGAAAATTAATGTATTTTGTTGTAAATTCGTACTTGTTGGTACCAAATCTATATCCTTGGTTTAAAACTGAAATATTTAAATGAAATTTCGTTTTTAAATTCTCATTCTTGAAAATCATCCTACAATTTTAGCGTTGTCTGTCTGTATGTACGAGTCTGTCGTATGTATGTATGGTTACCTGAATATTCTAGCCACTCTAACTTTTGAAGGGTTTTTCCAATCGAGTCAGCCTTTGATACACTTCTTAAGATACCCCGAAATGAAGGTTAAGTTCGTTAAGCAGATAATTCCAACCAAAATTGAAAAATTTAGAGCATTTTCAAAATTTGAAGACATTTTTTTTCATTTTAGAAATTTTTGTCAAAATTTCTTGTAGATGGATAGCAGATTTGCAAATTATCCAAATAAAATTTTCAATTTCAATGAAAATTAGAAAAGTTATATACTTTTAAAAATTTTGAAAATGTTCATAAAAATAGAAAAAATTATTTTTCTTATAGATTAGGAAATTTCATTTAATTTCTTCACTACACATCAAATATATTTAGAAACTATCTTAATTATCTTAATTAAGAGGGGAGGGACTAAGCAGAACACCAAAACCCAAATAATAATGGAGAGCATATTAAAGATATTGAAACGCATGTCGCTTCCCGAGGATCGTAGAGGCGCCCCTGGAGCCACAGCTGGGGGCCACAGCATGCGGGATGGTGGCGATGCTGAGCTGCGAGATAGTTAGGCAGATCTCACTAATCAAACAGCTAGCTGCAAGCGTTTCCTTCCGGGCCGCATGACTATTTGCTTGAAGTCTTAAAACTTTACAAAATCTGCCCACGCATTGACTTTCTAAGTCATGCGATGAGGCTCTGGGGTACAAGAATCAAGTATTTTGATCATGGACAACTTTTAAAAAGATTAGAAAACGAAATTTAACTTTAGTATCACGAACTCATGTGGCTATCGTGAATTTTGAGGTTTGTGTCGTTTCGAGACCGTGAGGTATAGTGTATCGCAATGATGAACGCAACCGGGGTAAAATTCGAAGTACTAAGCAAAGACAATTATGATACCTGGAAACTACAGATGCGTGCAGTTTTAATAAAAAATGACGCGTGGGGTTACGTTTCAGGAAGTGTCGTAAAGCCTAAGGTGATAGAAGGAAATGTGCAATCACAAGAAGACACAAGATCGGGTAACAAGGTAACACAAAAACAAAAAACAATCGTAGCACAGATATTGTATCGTATTTAAATTCTAATTGTAATACTTCCCCTCGAGACAAACTGCCAAATAAAAAAACTAAAATTTTTGCTAATCCTAGAAGACGAATACATCTATCGTGCTTTGCTTTTGTTAACGCCTTAGTCCAAATGTTAGCAGCCATATTCTTAGATGCTACGTGCTCCAAATGCACTTGATTTGATTCCACAACTTCGCGAAAAAATGATGTCTAATGTCGATATGTTTAGATCGAGCATGATAGACAGGATTAGTTGCTAGTCTCTGAGCACTGTAATTATCAACTTTTATCCTGATTGATTTTAAATTTGACGCTCCAAGTTCTAGTAGAAATCTTCTAAGATGCACTGCTTCCTTCGCTGCTTCACTCAAAGCCATATACTCGGCTTCGGTCGATGATAGAGCAACGGTACGTTGCTTTCTGGAGTTCCACGAAACTATCCCATTGTTGATCATAAAAGCATAGCCCGTGAAGGATCACCTGTCTTGTCGAAGCAGTCATTAAATTGACTCGGTAGACTTGTGGTGTGAGCAAGGTCGGGTCGTGTTGCCACAGATAAATACATCTGCATAAGACCAAGGTTTGTTCCTGACTAGCTTTGCTCCAACTTCTAGAGGAGTTGATACAGGGTTGCAGTCCTGCATTCCAAATCGATGAAGCACATCTTTAATATACGTCCTTTGGTTTATCAGAATTCCTTTGTTGCTATAGGTAAAGTCCATTCCCAAACAGCGCTTGAGATTCCCGACATCCTTGACCTCGAAAAATGTTCTTAGATTGCAAACAAATTTTGAAATCTCTTAACTGTTTTCGCACATCACAAGGATATCGTCAATGTAAATAGCAATAATCATTAACTTCCCCTTTTTGTTATTTAGGTAGACACAGGGATCAGGCATACCTTGTCACCACGTTCCAGTTCATGCAACATGACTTTAGTCTTGTTACTTAACCCATTCTGGCTTTCTCCCTTGCTGATGTACTTAAAAACTTTTTCCAATCCACTTGGAACTTCCATAAATACTGTTTCTTCTAGGTTCCCGTTGAGATACGCCGTTTCTACACCTAATTGTTGAATATGAATCTTTCTTTGAGTGGCATAAGCTATTGTCGTTCGTATGGAACTCAAACGTGCGACTGGTGCATATGTCTCATAAAATCTCTCCCATATTCCTGGGAGTATCCTTTGGCTATGATTCTAGCTTCTCTTCTCACCAGAAAACCGTACAAGCCATATGTATTTATGAGAACAAAACGACTACCAATTACTTTGGATGATTCAGATCTGTCAATCATATTCCATGTATCCTTCATTAAAATCGATTTTACCTCGTCAGCCATGGCCACCATCCATTCGTCGCAATCTTGACTGGTCAATGCTTGATTGAGAGGAATTTCAGTTGCGTTGAAGAATATTTCGAATAGATCATCCAGTCTAGCTGCATCCAGTTGTTCATTTTGTGTAAAACCATGAAAATCCTCATTTTCAGAATCTAGTTGATCATTCGATCAAAACCACGAAAATCCACGTTGTCCAATTCATCATCACGATTAGTAGGCATCTCCTGCACGATCTCATTAAAATAATGATCCAGTTTTCGAACACCACAGAAATCGATTTCGAAAAATTGATCCTCGTTTTCAACTTCGGTCACATTGTCCAATGAACTAGTTATTCCCCTAACAAGCGCTTCATTAGGATCGAAAATCTCGTAGTTCTTAGTTGTTGGAATCTGAGATTCCTCTAAGAATGTTACATCCCTGGATATTGCGACTTTCCTTTCGTTTGGTAACCAAACTCTATAAGCCCATCTTCTTTACATGTATGACCTGAAGCTGTACGCTAGTTCAGCCCAGAAATTGCAGCAAGTGATCGATGTCACAAAGCAGTTTTCCAATGATATCCGCTTGGATTTCGGACTAGATAAATGCAGAACAATGAATTTAATCAGAGGAGAATTTGTAACCGCAGATTTAGAGAACGAGTTCGAAAAAGACATCGAGGCGATGGCTGCAGGCGAATCATATAAATATCTGGCTATTCTTGAATCTAAGGGTATTCAGCATACGATAGTTAAGACAAGCCTAACGATTACCTTCACTACGAGAATCAGATGGATTATGAAGAGTTTTCTCAACTCGGCAAAAAAAATGAGGGCGATCAATACATATGCCATCCCTGTCCTCACGTACTCCTTCGGGCTCATCAAATGATCTAACAGCGACCTTGAAAAGTTAAACAGAATCGTTCGCGTATAAATGACGAAGAACCGAATGCACCACAGAAATTCAGCGATTGAAAGGGTACTTCTGCCACAACATATAGGGGGTAGGATCATTGTTAAAAAACGGTGTGAGTCACAAGTTATACAGTTGCGAGCCTATTTTAACAGCTATCGATATGTTCCGCTTTACACCACCATCTGTAAAGCAGATCTTGACTACACGTCCTTACATTTTTGCTCCAATGGGGCCTTGAATATCAGGGCAAAAACCATAGAGGAATCAGAAATACAATGGAGGCAGAAAGCTATCCATGGTGAGCACCCCAAAACGTTAGATCAAAATGAAGTGGGTAGTGAGGCATCTAATATTTGGCTAAGAAAGGGTATTTTGTATTCAGAGACGGAAGGATTCGTCATTGTGACACAGGACAAGGTTATCAGCACCAGGAATTATCGCAAACACGTGTTCCATCAGGACGTGGTTGACCGGTGTCATTTCTGTGGAGATACCAACGAATCCATCGAGCACATTGTTGATTGCTGTCGCGTAATGTCTCAGAGAGAATAAACGCACAGACATAATGATGTAGCGGGTAAAGACCATATGGAGAAATGTGAATCATGTATCTATTCATCCCATTGTGATTTCGGATACAGGCAATGTCCACGCAAGATGCACTGAACATCTTGAGCATTTAAGCGTCAGTAGGGTATTGGCAGCAGCTCAGAAAGCCGTTCGATTAAAAACCTGTCGAATTGTAAGAAACTTTCTTGACCATCAAGAAGTGGGGGACTAAAAACCCCTGGAGTGGTAGATGGTAGCTCCAAGAAAGCATCCAGAGGTGACTGTTTTCCCCTCTAACACTCGTGGCTGCTCGTAATTGTATACCTACAACATCATCGCAGGAGGTTTCAAACAACGTATTAAATTAGTTGAATTAACTTATAACATTCTAATCTCATCAGTCATTTGACTTAGTCCGTGGCTATGATACATAATCGGGTTTACCTGAGTAAAAGTTTAATACAATAATAATTTTGAAAAATTTATTATTAAAAAGTTAAAAAAAAACAATAATAAAGATGTCCAAATAACTGACAAAAAAGTTAGAAAAAACATGAAAAACGTGCATAAAATAAGTAAAAAAATAAATAACAAACTATCATAGTTTCTTACGGGGAGTTTCTACACTTCAAGTTTTAAAAAATCTTTTTTTTTGCATTTTTTGAATCTGTATGTATCTAAAAATATGCCGCTAAAAGGATTTTGTCGCAAACATATTCCTTCCCACGTTTTTGGGACCTCCAAAGTACCCATCTCCGGCCTTCTCATGCGTCTTGATGCGACGCTGTCGAACTGTCGCATTTCCAGGAACAGATTTTTTCGCAGGCATGTTATTTAGTCTATTTCTGGCATGTTTTCAATGTGTGTGAATGTGTGTGTGTGCCTTTGTTTACCATACGAAATTCGTTGTTATGGAATCCGGTTATGGAAGCCGGAGCCTCATTTATCGAATTGACTTAATTTTTTTTTATTTGTTCAGTAAACATGCCTCTCTGATCGACCGAGCACGATTTTTAAAATTTAAATTTTCTAAATTTTTACAGCCCCCAATTGGTCAAAAAATTTGGTGAAATTTTAAACTTTTAATTAATTATTGCATTATTTAAACAAATTTCATATAGAAAAAAATCCCTTCGGCCTATCATAGCCAATACAGGCCTCAGTAAAAATATATTTCGTTTTTTTTATTTCATATAACCCAACTGATCGATGTGATACCACAATGACACCCATGTTGTTTTTGGTAGCGACAAGATCAAAGACGTTTCAAGGTCGCGGAATTCACGTTTTAAAATTTTCAAAAATACAGATTCAAAGTGAAGGAATGTATCTTTAAATAAAAAAAAGTTTGTGTTGATATCTTTAGTAGATCCTTTGCAATTCAATTCCGAAAAATAGGCCCAATTTTCCCGCTGAAGTGTAGAACCTCCCCTCAAAACATAACGAGTGAAAAAAAATTTTATTGCCTGAAACATATTTTGAAAAAATTGGTAGTTGAAAGATAAAACAAAAATCCGTTTTATCCTATTTTGGAGTTAACCTCTTGATCATTCTTCAATTCAAAAGGAATAAAGATGAAAAATATTAAATTTTCTGTGCATAAATTCTGTAAACTTGGAAAATGATATAATACAATAGAAAAACAGAAATAGAACTAGTTTTTACATAAAAGACTTTTCGGATGTTTAAAATCAAAATCATGGCCTGTTTCAATTCTGTGTCTTTTAAGCGCAGTGATATTATCAGATTTAGTTGGTCTAAGAATGACTTTAATATTTTTTTGTCTTAAAATAGTTGCTATTTTATCCGCAATGCCAGATATATACGAAATAATTGTGAAGTTTTTTGAAGATAATGATTCTTTTTTATTGCTTGAGTTATAAATATTGTCAATGCTAATTTTAATAATTGGATGTTGCGTTTTCTGAATTGTGGCGAAGATAATTTAATGGCTATATCTATAAGTCCAAAAATCGTATCCTTCTTTTGAGACCATGGATGTTGTGATAAAAAGTGTAAATACCTACCAGACCAAGTTTCTTTGTGATACCAATTTGTTAGAAGACCCAGATGGCAAACCGAATTCTTTATCAATGAAAAACGAATGCAAATTTACGAACACGAATTCGTAGAAAAATTCAGTTTTTGTTCATACATAATTCTTTCTCAATTCATGTTATAATCGTAGTATGACCACGGAAATTATTTTGGAAGGAATTGAAAAAGAATTCGGGTGAACACATCAAGAACTGTAGCGACATAAAGAAACTATAATTTCTGGCTTCACGATTCATTCAGAATGAATAATCTTTCAAGTTCCAGCCTATTCGTTAAGAATTCTTTTCCAATTCATTTATTGCTTCATGTGACCAATACATGAATATAGTACGTGATGAAATCGAATGCATAATGAATGACAACAGTCTTCTTATGTATGTTAACGCGATGCTAATTTAATTATTTTTCAATTCAGTTTTAATATAGAAGAAGTCTCGAAACTAATTTCTCGCAACAAAAAAAAATTAATCTTTTGTATTGCATTATTACTTCATACTTTAATATTTGTTCACATGTTCAAGTACACAATTATTTGCTATTACACAATCACTACACTATTTATAATCGCACGCTATGAAAATTTTTATTTGCCGCGGGTCCGAACCCTATATGTTTCGCATTCCTAACGCTAAAGCTTCGCGGCTACCCTAGCTTGAAGTATAAAAACAAAAATATGAAATATAGCGTACAGCTGTGCAGGGCCGTCTGCAAATTGTTGTGGCCAATTCTATAAAAAAATGTGTTGCTAAGCTTATAATAATAAATGTTCTAAGATTTTAGACATATTGCAAATTATTATTAAATATTTTATGTGATTAAACAAGATTCAAACTGAATTCAAAAATATTTCAGGATATTTTAAAAGATTTTAGGGAAATCAATATATATTTCATGGAACTTTATCGATTTTAAAGGCTTTCGACAAATTTTCGAAGATTTCAAGAGATTTAACAGACTGTAAAGAATTCAAGAACATTATTTATATTTTAAAATTACTTAAAAATCTTAAAACTCATTTAAATTCTACTGAAATTCCTAAAAAAATGCTTCAAAATTAATCAAAAACTTTGAGCAATGATTTGATTTCTTGTCAATATAAAAAAAAGTCCGATGGGTTAGATTTGAACGCGCGTTCCTCAGAATGCCACCCAAAAACACCAAAGTACTTTCATGAATACTTGGAAGACTTAAAATGTAACACTCTTGCTTGTTTATTTACTTGACACTCGGGTTTCATTTTTGTAAAACAATTCAGTGAAAAGAAATTTTTGATACTACATTTTATTTTTAATGAAAACGCGAAAATATTGATTTCATAGTTTTTCCACCTTCCAAGTGTGATGTCAAAGCATCCATTGCAAAAAATAAAGAAATAGAGCAAAGTAGAGTTTTTGCACAAAGTCGGCCGTATGTAGAGGACTCTTAATCAACGTGAGAGGCAAAAGTTATCTGCGTCTCATTTTCAATATTTCGTTGACGCAAGTACAGTAAAATTAAATAGAATGGATATAATACCGCACAATGTAATAACCGATGCAAATATATCGGATCATTTAAATTCTACAATCAAAAGTATCGCGCCACTTTTTCATTTTTTACCTGCTTGAAATAATACTCTACTTCTGAAAAGATTTTTGTTCTCAATTCTTTTAATGTTATATGATATTCAGATCGCTTTATTGTAACGTATTAAAAGTCAAAAGATCGAAATAGGAATACTTTGATAACTCTTTTACAAAGTTCCATTTCAATAATTTTGGAATACTTGATTAAATACTTGAAGAAATTGACATTAATTTTTCCTTCATTCGTTTCTCATAAAAATTTAGTTAGAAAAGGATTCGACGAGAGTTCGTGATTTATTCATTGGAGTTTCTTTATGAATTACTTCGAACGGTCGTAAAATGTTCAATTTCGAAATGCTTTAGAAGCTCATTAGAGATTCTTTAAGAATTAATTACTGAAGAATTACTGGAGATAAAGAAGAGCCCATAGCTGTTCAATTAATTTGTTTATCATTTTTATTATTAAATTTAAACAAGGTTGATCTAAGGCAGAATTCTATTGCATTTAAAAATTCATCTCTGGGAATAAGAGTATCAGAGGCAATCAAGTCCCCTTTATTTTTAATATTTTGTAAAGCTAAATTAATAGGAATACTACGAAATAAGTTAACAACATCCAAAGAAACAAGAATGTGATGTTTTGGCATTTTAAAGTTTTTAAGAGAATTGACAAAATCCCAACTGTCTTTAACAGGGTACTGTTATTTGCCTGTTATTAATCTTAAAAGTTCTAAAAGAAATTTGTCTAATTTAGCACTGGTACTTTTTATAGTAGAAATTAATAACCTCAAAGGATTTCCTTCTTTGTGTATTTTAGATAGTCCATATGATCTGGGGATTACTGTAGAATTTTCTTTTAAATCTTTGAACTTCTATGGAGGAAAGGTATGAATTTCTGTCCCATCTATTGATGAGAATGTTATCCGACTTTTCCGTGTTGAAAGTATATTCAAACTTAATTTTTAAAAATTTTAATTTATCAGTTAATAAATTCAACATTTGTTCATTATTGTCTGATCTGTTAATTGCGACAGTAACGTTGAAAAATTATATTAGGATTATCTTTAATAAATTGTATAGCAGGATTAAAATCTAAATTTTCATGAAACTTTTGTTTGTTTAAAATAGGTGAATTAGCTATTTTCGGTTTTTATAATTTTCAGGTAACTAGCTTGGAATTCCGCAAAATAAATGCATGCATTAGATCAAATTGGACTATTCCGCATCTCGTAAGGTAGTTGAAAGTTATCGCATACTTGATAGAAACCAAGAAAATTAGAAAAATTAAAAAAGATTGTTTTGCAAAAATCGATCAAAAAACGACCAAATATCACTACTGAATTTTTTCAGAATTGATATTCAACAGAATCAGGGCTTCGTCGTTAAAGGGTTAAGAAAATTGAGAATAGTTTGGGAGCATTGAACCCTTAATTTATTTTGTATATCAAAAGGAAAGTTCCAAATTTGATTGAGGCTATAAAATCATGTGAAGGAAAATTTTTTTATTAAATGAATTGAAATAAAAGCCTGGGCCTAAAGATACGATTTTAACAAATTCTTCAGGTATAGTGGTATCAGTTAGATTTTTAAAACAAGTGTTAGGAATTTGAAAATGTATGTCCTGTTCTGGAATAACACCAACCTTTCGCTATCTAATTAAAAATTTACTCTGATCACGTAAGAGAGCTAACCTTAATAGTAAAGTAGAAAATTTTTGTAGATGTTCCAAAAGTTGGATTTCGAAAAAGAATCCGATCCATTGGAAAAAAACCTCCTGTTTGGTGTGAGGGGTATCCGCTTTGATTGTAAAACATTTTTCCTTAGTTTGGACCTCTTATTCGACATGTCAAAAAGTATTCGGTGTTTGGTCATTGAAATAAAAATCACGTAGAGTGAAATGAAGAAATGAATACGATTCGGACCATGTGATACTTCCAAAGTGATCGAATTTACCAGTTTTAGGTTCCCCTGGCTTTTTCCCTAGAATCATAAAAATTTGCCTTAAAATTTAGGACATAATAGTGAAGATGTTAACGGATGTCCCTGCACACTTTTTTCGTGGGTTAATTCCAAAATTTTTAATTTTTCGAAATTTGATTAATTTGTGTGGCGCTTAGGAGTTAGTAACGATTTTATGAATGTGAGATTCCCCGTTTTTTTCCCTACAATAATAAATATTTTGTCTTCAAAATCTGCAGAATGATAGCGAACATGCTAACGGACGTCCCCGTCCACATTTCTTGTGGGTGAGTTGAAAAAAATTGTATTTTGCTAAAGATGTGTGTATGTGTATTTCGAGGTTATGTGAGTTACGATTCTCTCCCGTAATTTTTCTTGAGTGCTACCGACAGAATCGTTATGGCAGAGACCTACATTATCGGAATGACAGATAGCTAAAAAACGATCCTAACCTGAAAATAGTACACATGCATACATTTTTTATTTAGTACAATACATTTTTTTGTTATTATCCCTCAAAAAAGAGTCCGGAGACGTCCGTTATGGTATTTTATAGCATCTCCGAATTCTGTTTAATTTTTATTTTTTATTTTTGTGGGAAAAAGCCGGGGGAACTGTACCCGAGTGACTACACGGCAAAGTATCATATGCCCTTAATTAATTAATATTAATATTAAACTTTTATTTCGTAGTGTAGGATCCTTGCATCAGAACATTAGGTTGGTATTCTATTAATTAACAATGATGTATAATTACATACAATGAAATCTCCGAGAAATAATTTACACTTCTAAACAAGCTATAATTTCCGCAGACCTAATAAACATTCTTCTTGCGCTTTGAATCTGCAGAAAATTCAAATATTTAGTCGAAAGATAAACTACTTTGTGCAAAAATAATTTTGTTAAATTTGGTGATTCATGATTTTTGTTTAAAATTAATTTCTTTGGTCGAAAAGTTATCAATTTTATTGAGAATTTGTTCTTCAAAAATTTAGCTATACAAGTCTAGGTGGAAAATTTTTTGGTTTTAGTTGGAGATTCAATTACACATGTGGTTGAAAGTTTGTTTCTTTTGTGGCTTTCATTTAAGCTTCTTTGTTAAAATGCAACATTTTGGTGGAAAAATAATCTGTTTTATTTGCGAATTAAACTGGTTTGTTAAAACTGTGTCTCTTTTTATTCAAATCAGCTCTGATAAATGAAATCTTTTATCTTTTTGATTGAAATATCAACTACATTTTTCGTCGAAAATTAATGTTTTTGAACGATCATTAATTTTTTTAAACTGGGAATTTATCTAATCCAGTTTTGGTAGAAAATGTATCTGTTTTAATTGAAACTTCAACTATTTGTTTGCAAATTGATGTATTTTGTTAAGAATTCGTCTTTTTTTGGTAGAAAATTAATCTTCTGGTTTAAAAATTTAACCGTTTTTTATTTAAAGTAAAAGTATTTTTTAGGTCAAATATTAACTATTAAATTTTTTGTTAAGACTTCATTTTTTAGGATAAAAATTGAACTAACTTGTTTAAAATTAGTGGTTTTTTTTTGTTTAAAACTAATTTTTTTAATGAAAATTTAACGAGTTGGTTGAAAATTTATCTTTTGTTGCAAATTTATGTAAATTTTGTAACATTCGTCTTTTTTGGTGAAAAAATAATCCTTTTGTTTGAAAAATCAACTATATGGTAACAAATTATGCATTTAGATAAAAATTCAACTGCTTTCTTGAAAATTTGCTCTTTCTTAGTTAAAAATGTATATTTTTGGGTTGAAAATTCGCCTTTTTGGCTTGAAAGTTGTGCAGCTTGGTCGAAAGTTCAACTGATTGGTCATTTTTAGTTTTTCAATTTAACTATTTGGTTGAAATTCTATGTAATTCGTGCCTAAATCGTCTATTTTGGTAGAAAAATAATATTTTTTTGTTAAAAAATTCAACTTTTTCGTTGAAAATGAATCTGTTTTAGTTGAGGATTGAACTCTTTTTTTTTAATGTCTTTGATTCAGTTCACCTGTTTTTTTTTTATTTAAAATGAAAATCTGTCATTGTTTGAAAGTTGAACTACTTCTTTCATTCATGACAAATATTACGATTTTACCAAATCCTCCCCGATCCCAAATTGTTTTACTTAATTTTTGGGTGACCGCTGAATTCACAAGATAAATGTAGTCGGCAAAAATAATGGGCGGTCAAAACTTTTGGACCTTGGCAAAGGGGAGTGCGTGGTTCAGAATTTCAGAATAAAAGTTTTTGTATTTTATGCACAGCCCCTCGTTTACTATGCATAAAAGTATAAAGCAAAACTAACATTTTTTAAATAAAATTTACCTGAATTAAAAAAATTTCATCTTAGCTCACTTAACAAAATTATAACTCAAGGCCATTTAACGAGAGGGTCACGTGACCAAGGTGGATCTTAATTTTTCTTTCCCAACTTACATCGGATCGAAATGAGGTATTGCTATGAAAGTTTGGGAAATAAAAGAGGAGGCAATAAAGTGCATGACTCTGCTCGCTTACGAAAATTTTGCACAAATAATGCAAAAACTAATGTCTGCACTTGAAATGGGAATAAACAAATTTGGTTTTACATACGTATCAGCTGTGTCAGAGCAGCATTATCGCAGCGTAGAGAACTTCGAACTTCTACGGGTATGTGGGTAATACAGATTGCATGATTACCGACAGAGAAAGATAGAAGTCAAACTTCTGCCGTAAAGCCGCATGGACTGAGAGCGAAATACGTGAAGAGTGGAAGTCTACCGGGAAACTTAACGTTGTCAGATGCGACCTTCTTCGTGAACGCGCGAAGGCGGCGAGGCTCGCAAATCAGGAACGCAGGCAGAAATCATTTCGAGTTCATCACTAGCGAACGCCTAGTCGTATCATATATACGTTATTCGATATCTGAGCCGTTACCAAGATCCAAAGGCTGCATTATAACGAGGAGGAGAAGAGTGTCTTTGTTCGGGACGCTCATATAGCAGAATATAAATTTCATCAGATGGCACTGCGTCAAACGCTATATAGTTAAGGGCATGTGATACTGCAAAAATTGTCGATCTTACCAGTTTTAGGTTCCCCCGGCTATTTTTCTAGAATAATAAATATTTGATTTAGAAAATTTGGGAAATGATAGCTAACATGCTAACGGACGTCCCTGCACACTTTTTTGTGTTTTTTTATCAAAAAATTTTTGATATTGCCAACAACGTGCGTGTATATTTCGAGGTTATGTGTTTTACAATTCACCGAGCGTTACTTCCAAACTACACAATATTTTTGACTGAAAACTTTGGAATTACTAATAACCATAGTAACAAATCTCTAGGAACTAACCTTGTTTGCAGCCAATCAAAAAAGTTTATTTCATAAATAATTTCCAGATTATCGGAAAGGGAGATATGAAAAAGGACTTAACCTCAAAATAATGCATATGCATAAAATTTGTATTTAGCACAATAAATTTTTTGCTATTATCCCTCAAAAAAGAGTCCTAGGAGGTCCGGAATGATATTTTATAGCATCTCCGAATTCAGTTTTTAAAAATTTTCATTTTTGTGGAAAAAAGCCGGGGAAACTGTAAGTATCACATGCCCTTGAATACATCACATTATTTGTGGACTTAACTTGAATTTTACTTTTCAATTTTTATATTACATATGATCTGTAATTAATCTATTTATGTGTTTTGTTGAAGATTCATATATGCTTTTTTGGAAATTCGCCTCTGGTAAAAAAATTTTTTTTTCTTTCTTTGTTAATTATATTTTTAAGTGATTCATAAATTTAGCCACTTTAAATTTCATCTCTACGGTTCGAAATTCAATGACTTTTAATTTAAGACTAAACAGAAATATATTTTTTCATGAATAATTCTATGGTAAATGAACATGAAAAAGATTCACAATTAAAAACCATACTTCAAAACTACGTCACTTTTTGGCTGATTGGAGGCAAGAAATAATAATTGAAGAATAGATACACTGATTTCATGAAAAATTAACGATTTTCTTGAAAATTATTATTTTCTTTTTATTTGAAATTTAATTTTTTAGTTTAAAATTCAATTATTTTTTTTAAACATTAATTTCTTTGTTAACAATTAGTTTTTTAAAGTAAAAATTTTATTAATTCAGCTGATAATTCATCTTTTTTTGTCCAAAAATTTAGTATTTCTTGAAAAATTCGCCTTTTTGTAAAAAAATATGTTAATATTTCTTGGGAAATTGTTTCTTTAGTATACAATTCACGCCTGAGATTAAAAGATTAAGGCAGTATTCTACTACGAAACGATAAAAAAAATATTATATTTGTGAAATTTTTCTGAGATTATTAATAATGATATCGATGTAGAGTTTGCCAGGCTTAATAAACACACTCTTGAAATAGATTCAAAAAATGTTTTTGATTTATTTTATGCACTTTTTACACATTAAATCGTCAGTCAAAGTCTACTCCTCAAAAAGTATGCAGGTCCGCGCTGTTGTAAAAATCTAGAGACAGGCTTAATAAACCCACTTTTTTCGTTTTTGGTTTGTTTTTTCTTCGCCATTTGGTTATTTTTGCATGTATATCAGAAATATTAGTTCAGCTGGTTGCTGGAGTCATACTGAATCTAAAACTGTTTAATTTCTTTGTTTCGGAACGCCTATTTTCGATGTTTTTACAACAGCGCGGACCTACCTACTTTTTGAGGAGTTGACTTTGATTGGTGTTTTCATGTATAAAAAGTGCATAAAATAAATACATTTTAAAAAAATGCATTTGAAGAGTGTGTTTCTCAGGCCTAACAATCGTTAAATCGATATCGTTATCAATTATCTCAGAAAAATTTCACAAAAATAACTTTTTTTTTAGCGTTTCAAAGTAGAATACTGCCTTAACTACTTTATAAAAATACTGTTTTTTGGGTTAAAAATTAACTGCTTCAACGAATAGTGTTTTATTTCAAATAAAACTTACATAATTTCAGTTATAACTTCACCTCTTTAGTTACGAATTTTTTTTTGCAAGAAACTGTTTTTTGGGGTTCAATATTCTTTTCATAAATCATCAAGGGCATGTGATACTTCGTCTTGTAAAAATGTATGCATGTGCATCATTTTGAGGTTAGGGTCATTTTTCAGCTCTCTGTCATTCCGATAATGTAGTTCTCTATGGTACCGATGCAGTCGGTAAGCTCTCTAGAATAATTGTAGAAGAGAATTTTAACACATAACTTCGAAATATACACACACGTTTTTAGAAAAATGAAAATTTTTGGAATTAACCTACAAAAAAGTGTGCAGGGATGTCAGTTAGTATGTTCGTTATCATTCCTCAGATTTTGAAGACAAAATATTTATTATTACAGAAAAAAAAGCCGGGGGAACCTAAAACTGGTTAAATCGATAATTTTCTTAGTATCGCATTCCCTTAAGGGGATTTATTAGAGTTCTACAAAGGAATATAAGATTCTGTCCTCAATTTTGAGTATTCTCGTCTGATTTTTTCCACACGTCATCTAAATATTGGTACCTCGGCGGCGACAGAACCGGTTTTTGGATACAATGTTTATATTTTATTTAACAATAAAATGGGAGAGAACAATGGAGAAGAATTTCAGTGACACTCAGTGTAACCGTATGTGGATTCTCGAGGCACTCTTCATCGACCCTCGTAAAACTCACGAGGTCATATGGTCATAATTATGGTCATAATTTACGAGCAATTCACAGCGCTCCAGGGAGTCTGCCTCGTGAGTTTTACGAGGGTCGATGAAGAGTGTCTCAAGAATCCACATACGGTTACACTGAGTGTCATTGAATTTTTTCTCCATTGTTCTCTCCCATTTTAATGTTAAACAAAATATAAACATTGTATCCAAAAACCGGCTCTGTCGCCGCCGAGGTACCAATATTTAGATGACGTATGCAAGAAATCAGACAAGAATATTCAAAATTGAGAACAGAATCTTACATTCCTTTTTAGAACTCTAATAAATCCCCTTAATGATCGATAGTTTGCAGACAGAGAGAGAGAGAGAGAGCGATCTTTCGTGAATAAATTTCTCCAATTTAAAAACGATTTCAGTCAATTGAAAACTTAACATTTTTGCATTTGCTACAAGTTATTACTTTTTTACTCAGTGAAAGCAATCGAATAATTTCTTTAAAAAATTGCAAAATGCCAACGGTGCAATTAGCAACGGTGTAATGTACAACATTTCTGATCTGTTATTATTTTGGGGGTTGAAAAGGAGGGTGTTCCGGAAGTGATAAGGGAATAAAACTTTTTTCAGTACCTTCGGAAATCAAATGGAAAAATTATGAAGCATAATATTTTAGGTCTGCAATTTAGGGAATTTTTTGAAATTTTTTATTATCTTAGGGGTTGAAAACGAGGATTTTCCGGGTGTTGTCCTCGTCTATATACCGTATAACTTTGGAAAGACTAGTCGGATTAGATTTTATTTTGGTACACAGTTTGAAGGACTAAAAGGAAAGATCGAGTTCGTTAACTAATCATTTTTTATCAAAATTTAAAAAGTAAAAGCAAAATCCAAAAAATCAAACGAAAATGGACATTTAAAGCCAATTAACGCGTGCCGTGGTAAAAATTGAAGAGAAGAAAAACGTTACTTTTTTGTATATCTTGTTTTATTAGGAAAAAACAAACTCCAATTTGTCACAAAAAAACAACTTGTCTACATTATACTCAACAGTTTTATAATAAATATAATACATTTTTTAAGTAACTCTGCCTGGGATTGCTTATTAAGATATTCCAAAATAAAGTACAAATTGTATTTATCGTGATTACTTTAATATTCATTTCTTATTTTGCAATAAATTATATTCATAGCTGCGCTGAAACATGTAACATTACAAAGAATGTATATCAATATAATTCATAATGGCGAAGAGCAGTATATAATATAGGCGTCGAGGATTGACCCTACAATTTCTTTAATTGATTTTATTGGACAATTTTTCTTCTGATTAAAGAGATACTTCGGGTTTCAATCGTGTACAAAACTACAAATTTTGCCGACGTGTCGTGAACATTGCAGCTCACTTTTTCACGGCTAACCTGAATCTGAGGTACCAGGTTATGTTGTTCTTATGTATACTATCTGCGATGCCTGTGATTAACCCAAGCGCCCCACCATGGAGACTGGTCGTACCTGATTAGCAAATCAAGTCTTTTTTAATTCGGGAGGGCGGAAAGCCATATCAGATGGGTATTTTAATCGTTGCACGTATGGATGTTATCAGGTAGTTTTAAGATTTCGATTGCTTCTCTATCTTTTCTTGGAAAATATTGTGTGTTTTTGCGATGAAGGTTGTTTTTTCAAATAAAATTTTATTTCCTGTTTCGATATGGTGTTCAACTCTTACCGATTGCGTCAAATGTTTTAGCCTGACTTTACAATCATGTTCCTTTATACGTTGTCTGACCACTCTCCCTGTTTCTCCAATATAGACTTTGCCACAAGAACAAGGGATTTCATATACTCCCGGATCACTGAGAGGTGCCTTTTTGTCTGTAGCGTTGTTTAGAAGCTGTCCTATTTTCGCAGATGGTTTAAATATGGTTTGGATGTTGCATTTGTTGAGAATTCTTCTTATTTGTTCTGTGACACCTCAGACGTAGGATAAGGACGGTGGTAGTTTTTCTCTTTCTTTAATAGGTTGTGTTGACTTGCCTTTTTTGGGTGTATTTTTTTATTCCTTCATCAATTTGCTTGTGTAATCGTTCTGTATTAGGATTTGTTTAGCATTTTGTAATTCCTTTTGTAAGTTATATTTATCTTTATGGAGACAGCTCTGTATACGAGGTGTGTTCAAAAAGTAAGGTGACTTTTCAATTTTCGCGGGCTACGTACATTCAAGTTTTAAATTTTTTGTTTTGTTGTGTTGGTACACTCGTCACGATCATATGTTCACAGTTTTGAATATATATAGCTCGTGTTGTTTTTCCGGCAGAGGCGTAAAAGGTTAGAAGGTTTTGGTGTGCTCGGCGATTTTCTTTTTTCGAAAAAAAATGGAGCAAAGAGTTTGCATAAAATTTTGTGTGAAAAATGAAATCCAGTGCTCTAAAACTCTTGAAATGTTGACAGTTGCATACGGTGAGTCTACTCTGAGTAAGAAAAATGTGTATAAGTGGTACAAGCTTTTCCAAGAAGGCCGAGAGGATGTCTAAGACGAACCTCGCCCTGGACGTCCCAGCACGTCAACAACAGATGAAAACGTTCAAGCAGTGGAAGAAATGATGTTGAAAAATCGCCAAATTACCATCAGAGAAGTTCTTGAAGATGTTGTTATATCGGTAGGCTCATGCCATGCTATCTTTTCGGACGTTTTAGGCATGAGACGTGTGTCAACGAAATTTGTTCCAAAACTGCTTAATTTTGATCAAAAGATCCATCGCAAGACCATCGCTAGACCATCGCTCAGGAGATGTTGAATGAAGTCAATAATGATCCTGATTTTCTCAAAATGGTTATAACTAGGGATGAATCATGGGTATATGGTTATGACGTCGAAACTAAAGCCCAATCGTCTCAGTGGAAGCATCCTGATTCTCCAAGACCGAAAAAAGCACGGCAAGTTCGGTCAAATGTGAAGGTTTTGCTCACTGTTTTCTTTGATTACCGTGGCGTAGTGCATCAAGAATTCTTACCACAAGGTCGTACGGTCAATAAGGAGTATTACCTTCAAGTTATGCGCCGTTTGCGAGAAGCGATACGCAAAAAACGTCCGGAACTTTGGAAAAACCATTCGTGGCTTTTGCATCACGATAATGCACCTGCCCATTCATCGTTGCTTGTGAAAAATTTTCTGACCAAAAACAGCACCACAGTCATGCCTCAGCCTCCATATTCACCGGATTTGGCCTCCAGTGACTTTTTTCTTTTCCCATAACTGAAGAGACCCATGAAAGGACATCTATTTTCAACGATTGAGGAGATAAAAACTGCATCGCCGAAAGAACTCAAGACTATACCACAAAATGATTATCAGAAGTTCTTCGATGATTCTAAAAAGCGTATTCACAAGTGTATTATATCTGAGGGGGATTACTTTGAAGGGGACAACATGAATATAGAGGAATAAATGAATATTTTTTGAGAAAACCATAAAGTCACCTTATTTTTTGAACACACCTCCTACAAGGGAGTTGATGACAGGTTGTTTTTGAGATGGGTGGTGGTGGTGGTTTTTTGAAGTAAATAGTTAATATATGCGATGTGCTGCGAGGAAAGGGACCTTACAGACCGTAAGCCCACAATGTAAATGGTAGCGCGATACGGATAAGGCCACTTTTCACCTGAGATGTTCATTTTATGATAAGGAATGTAAGAATGGGCGCCTTACAGGTCTGAGTTAATGCGTTTAGTGGTGGCGACCTGAGAAAGGTGTCAATTTTGACAGTCAACTAACGTTACTCGGATAAGGCTGAAAATTGGTGTACATGTAGGAGATGACATTAGAAATAACGTCTGCGCATTGTCAGGCACTTATCTGGATGCAAAAGTATTGTCAGGCGGCTTCAAAGTCGCCGGAAATTCAGGTGAAATTTCTTCAAATTAATTTTACAGGATAGTTTCAAACAAAAGTTGGCCCACCCCCGGAGATACACATTTTCATTATATCATTTTTTGTTAAAATTGACACATTTGGAGAAAATATCGATTAAAGAAATACTATACCAATAAAAAGCCGGATTGATTTACAAGTAATTTTTTCGAAAATTTTTAGAAGATCAAAGATTCCTTTACAGGAATACTTCAACATTAATAAGAATTTTTTATCCAAATGGTGATATTGGTATTGTATTTCTTTAATCGAATTTTTCTCCAAATGTATCAATTTTATCAAAAAATAATATAATAATGAAAATATGCATCGCTAGGAGTGGTCTAACTTTGGATTGAAATTTTTTCCTGTAAAATAAATTTCAAGAAGTTTCAAGAATTTCCGGCTAATTTGAAGCCGTCTGACAACACTTTTGCATCCAGGTAAGTGCCTGACAATGCGCAGGTGCTATTTCTGATGTCATTCCCTGCATGTACACCAATTTTCAACATTATCCGGTTCACGTTAGTTAACTGTCAAAATTGACACATTTGCCTGGTCGCCGCCACTAAACGCATCCACTTCGACCTGTAAGGCGTCCATTGTTACGTTCCTCCTTATAAGACGAACATCTCATGTGAAAATTGGACTTATTCGTATCACGTTGCCACTTACGTTGTGGACTTCCGGTCTATTAGGGTTAACAGCTGAATTAGTCAGTAGAGGCAATTGAAGTGTTTGTCGAAGGCAGATACTAGATAAGGCAGGTTGGTAGCGGCAGGTAGAAAGTGATCGGTGACAGGTGGTGAGAAGATTTTACGGAGTTTGTGTGGTAGGTGTGAGTGGAGTGTAAGGGTGAAAGCTACTAAATAGGGAAAGTGAGCTTAGGTTGGCAAGGGAGCAGGGTAGCTTGGTGTTAGGAAGATAAGGGTTTTTCTCGTAGTGCTGGAAGATGTTAAGGGAGAGAAAAGGGTGTCTGCATGGGTTGTGAAGGGTGGAATAGAGCAAAGTAAGGGCACTTTGGGGCGGTATGCGACAACGGTCTTAACAGACATCTGTTGGTTGCAGTCGGTACTTTTTGCATAGATTGGTCACAGTTACCAAAAGTAGAGCGGGAGGTCAGCAAGAGTACTGGCAGTTCTGGTAGTGAATTCGACAGGGAGCAAATTTGCAATAGGCCACGACGGCCTGCTGTGCGTGGTCCGATGTCGAGTGGCGCGTCAGGGAGAGGGAAAAAGCGGAACGAAGGAAGCGACAAGGCATGCATATGCAAGGGTGGGAGGAGAGGGAGAGAATTTCGCAGTGGATTGGAGGGTGGAATCACACCATCAACCATTAAGTTTGATAAAAGGGGAGTATGGCGGAAGAAGGCAGAGTGGAGATGAAAGGTCGTTAGGGGAGAGGGTGGTGATAGAGAAGTATCAGGAGCAGTTGGGAAAGGTAAGCTTTGAGGGTGAGTCGGAGGAAGAGATGTGTGATGATCTGAAAGAGAAAGTGAAGGTGTGTGTGCAAAAGAAGGTATTTAGAAAGAGGAAAGGAATAGTGAAGCCGTGGTGGGATAGGGAATGTAAAATGACGAAGTGAAAGGTTAAAAGGGAGTACAGCAAATAGAAGGATGGAACTGCGAAAAGGAAGAGTAAGTAGAAATGAGGAAGGAGTTTAGGGCGATGTGTTAGAAGAAAGAGAAGAAAAAGGAAAAAGAGCTAGAACAGGAGTTAAGAAGTGTTAAGATAGGAGGGGGCGTGTGGAAGACTAATAATAGGTTTAGGAAACGTATGGTGGGGATAAATGAGAAGATAGGGAGTATCGATTGAAGGCAATTTTTTAAGAATTTGTTTCAGGGGCCAGATACACAACAGAGAGATAGGGGGTTAGAAGAACGAGGGAGGTAGATGCGAAGGAGCTAAATGACGAGGAGATAGAGAATCAGAAAGGAAGTTTAAAAGGTTTAAGGCAGCAGGACTGGACAGGGTAGAGAACCAAGCGTGGCTGTTCGGCAAACAAGATATAAGGGTGACGCTGAAGAGTGTAGTGAAAAAATTATGGACGGTGAAGGGAAGGGTTGATCTTACCACTGTATAAAAAAGGGGATGGCGAGAGGCAAAAAAAAATAAAGGAATTACGTTAATGAATACCGCGTACAAAATATACGCGTTGGTGTTGGCAGATAGGTTTCGGAAGGATATGAAGAAATGAAAGATATGGTCAGAGGAGTAGAGGGGAATCTCTAAGGGTTTCTGGATGGATAGGGGGTTAAGGCTAGGGTGTCCGCTTAGCACTACGCTTTTGCAATTTTAATCGCGGATATTGAAAGTAAGTTGGCCGCCGAGTGGTGGGTTTAGTGAGGATATGGTCCCTCGCATATTCAGATGGCATAGTGCTGCTAGCAAAGAGCGAAGAGGCTTTAAAGGAGATGATGAAAAGGTTGAGAAGATACTTGGAGAAAAAAAGGTTAGACTTAAATGCGGAAGAGTTGAAGGTCATGGTGTTCAGGAAAGGAGATGGGAGAGATACGGGAGTGGAAGTGAAAGGGAAAAGCGGTACAGGAGGTGAAAGAGTTTCTGTGCCTGGGCTTCTTGATTCAGCGGAATAGGTGAGCAGATGGGCATATAAAAGAAAGAGTGAAAAGGGCAAATGTAGTGATTAGGCAAGTGTGAGGCTGGGGAAGAGGCTGTTCACAGATGATTTTAAAAGGAGAATAAAATTATTCGATTCGCTAGTGATGAGTGTCCTGTCTTATAGAGTGCAGGTATGGAGGTGGAAGGTAAGTAGAGTACAGGAAGTACGAGGGTGGATTGATAAGTTTCCGGCCTAACCAAGAAAAACAACGTTTTTAAGAATTTTTTTTTTTTTATTTCTCAACATAATCTCCTCCAAGGCTGATACATTTCTCATAGCGGTGTTCTAGTCTAGTAA
>NC_046664.1:127575118-127589971 GCF_010883055.1 Belonocnema kinseyi | reverse complement strand
CTATCTAAGGATGGTACTATAGAACGCCACCTCAAGGTAGGCCTAGTGGCGCCATCTCTTGGTCAGGCCGGAAACTTATCAATCCACCCTCGTATGTAAAGTGGACACTGAAGTTGGCAAGGAATACGCCTAACTATATTGTCAGAAGGGAGACAGGAAGAACGAGTTTAGGGATTATTACGGGGAATTGGAGGAGAGGATAAGAGACTCAAGGTTTAAGGAGAACTATGTGTGGTTCATGCCAAGGGAGAAAGCGCGATATTTGTGGGAGAAAGGAGAGCAAGGAAGTCAGGAAGTGAGGATGAGATACGGATGCACGGAGGATTATAATAGGTTCTGGGTTTCTAGAGAGAAGAGGTTGTGTGAATTGTGCGGGAAGGGGGATGCAGAAGTGGAGCACCGGTTGGCGGAGTGTGAAGAGGTAGAAAGGACTAGGATAAGTATGGGGTACTTTTGTATGAAAGAGGGAACGAAATGGCAGTAGCATGGGTGAAGGGGGTGTTGGGTACGATGGAGAAGAAGAGAAGAAACAGGAAGTGAGAAGGAAATATTGTAAATAGGAAAGGAAGTAGGTGTAAGAAAATTGTAAATATTTTAAAGATTAGATAAGTATAGTAGTTTAAGTATTAGCGTGCGAGGCTAAGCGAGAAAGGCTAGGCTATAAAAGCAAGCGGTCTAGAGATAATGTGTGGATGGATGTTAGTTTTTAAGGGGTAGCCGTAAGAAAATTTTGTAAAAAATGGAAGTTTAAGCAAGTCAATTTTTTAAGGCCAGCAGTCCGAAAAATAAACATTGATCTATTTACTCATAGAATTGGGAGAATCTCCAGAATCCATCCCCTCTACTTACGAATACATTTTCTTGCTCCGCGTTCAGCGAGTTAGATGAGCTTTGGAATCACACTGACACAGAACGGAAAGATTCGAAAGTGGTGGGGCTGGATTTATCGGGCCGTCCGCATGCGTTGAAATAGGCTATTCACGCCTTACTTTGCAGCTTAATAAAAGCATATTAATTTAGTTTCAGGATTAGATTCTGCCATGTCCATGAAACGGATTTTTAAACTTGAAAAACTGCGGAGAAAATATAGTATCGAAATTACAAATTATATTCAAATATTGTATTCTGAACACAGAATTTTTGTTTATGATTATCTTCTATAATGTATGAATTAAAAACTAAACATTTTTCGTTACCTGTATATTTGAATTTGATCATTCGAAAACAATATCTAATTCTAAAATATCCTCCAAAGTTCGGTTTACAATATTTTGTTTCAATCAATAATTTCTTAATAATTTTTAATACTTTAGTAGAATGTAGCAATGCAATCGATTTTATAAGCTCCATATTGTGTTATGTCAAAAGTAGCTTTTTGATTTCTGCTAAATAACTTAATAAATTGCATCGAAACGTATGTCGTGCGATGTTTATTATGTATTATTTATAATTTCATTGTGTTAGTTTGAGTCAGTGAACATGACATATTCTGACTCTTGTCTGAGCCGATAGGTCCCAATAAAATTTATGTTAGGACCCTTTCTTGAAGAACAAAGCTCATTTTTAATTAATTCATTTTTTTAATTGAAATTTTATGTTTCTTCTAAAAACGATGAGTTGCGCGCTGCGCTTCGTGCCAAGTTCTGACGCTTTGAGCTGGTTTTCGTACATTCAAGGCGAGCATTTAGACTACATTTTTTCAAATGTAAATATGTTAACTTAAATCGTAAACTTTTATTTAAACCTCTAACGAACTACAGTCATAAATTTAAACTAAAATTGTTTTTCAGTTGTGTGCGTTCACATGAAAAGGGCCCTTTTACCTGGTATGGTGTTGCTTATAGGGTTATATAGTCAGATAAATTACAGGTTTTTAAGCCCTACTGGGGTTTTAAGTCCTAGGGGGCTTAAGTCCTAGTGGACCCACATTAATTCACCAAACTATAGATACATTTTTCACGTGTTACTGCACCTTTACGTTATTGTAACTTCTTTTTGGATGATCCGATTGGACTTTTATTATAGTTTTTTAAACTATAGTTCAAAAAAATTCTATTTCAAAAAATAACTTTTTTATACTCTCTGAAATCATGTAGAATAAAAAGTGGACCGGAAATGTTGTTTTGGTCAAATTTAAAGTTTTACGCTCATTATGAACGAAATAAAAGGTGTGACATGAAATATATAACGTAATTTATATATTTCTGCACAGATAATCATCTCAAAACAGTTAAATATAATTTCAAGGCACATTAGAACTGAAAGTATTCGTGCTCGAGTGCTGCGGAATTTTAACGTGGTACCCTCGAGGGTCCAATTGGGTCATCCTCAAAGAAGTTACACTAACGTGGAGGCAGGATGTGTCGACTCCCATGGGCACGTGTGAACGCATATACTTTTGTAGTTATCGACCTCCTGTTAGACGGCTCTACTGTAGTAGCAAAAGTGGGGACAATATTTTCTTAAAATATCTTCGAGCCGCCATTCTAATGTTTGTTGAGATTATTTCTTCGTCAACAAACGTCAAGTTTAGCAAAGTTTTGAAAAGTTGTGTCCCGGTGTATGAAGTGAAATCAGGAAATTCAAAAACGAACAAAGCTTAAGTAAATAGAAATGTTTGTGCTGTGTCAGGATGTCACTGATTTAATTTCTCTATTTACGATTAGCATTAAATTAAATGTCATATTTTTTGACACTTGTCACTTTGGCTTTTTTCACGTTAGCAGTATCGTTATCAGAATTCATTTTTTTAGACTCATAATTATCATGTTCACTACTGCAATCACTATCAACTATGGATGAATAACTTTTTGGAATTATTGTAATACATATTTAAAAAATTCCCTTCCCTCCATCGGCCATAACTTTAACTTTATGATGTCCAATTATATTTCATGCTTTTATTGCAGCTTCAACTAATTCACTAGCATCAGCTCATATCACTGGTTGCCTTTCTTTAAATTGTGGATGAACTTGTTCCAAATTCAAGCATGCTACTTTTATACGCATTTTCTAAAGTTTTTACTCTTTCACTTATATCATAAATACTATATAATTGCTAGGTACAGATTTTCTATCATACTGTGAACAAAGTAGAGTTGTGAAACAATTCATTTGCCTTAGTGACATATTATGGTCGACAAAATAATCGTCTAAACGATTTTCAGAAAAAGAAGTTTGCTTTTCATGATTTTTTCGCCATTTAGTACAATTCGCATTTTCTTTCCTTTGGCATTACTAAAATGAAGTTAGACGTTTTTAAGTGCTCGTACTTTACCTGCCAATATTTTTTACTGGTATTCTTACGTAAAACATGAATTAGAATTTGTTCCTGCTGCTTTTCGGGGAGTCCGTCAATTAAATCGATCATATATTTTCTTATAATCATCTTTTCGTCCGTAGCATCCGTAGGTTGCGAATTTTCTGGTATATTCACTTTCGTTCAAATTTTACTCTTTACTTTTTAATTTTACTCTTAATGCTATTATTTTTATTAATTTGCATTGGTGTTTTTTTATGCCCACTATCACTATCTAATCCACCAAAATTTTCAAATTATTTTAACACGGCAATGATAAGCCATGCACGTGTTAATTAATGAAAAACAACTTTATAACTGATAACACAATGCAATTTGACTACAGCTTGGGTATGGTATGAACATAAGACGTAGTTACATCAATTGACTGAATCGATGTAAAATAACAGAAAAATATACGGCACGGAATTCGAAAAACTATTTTTATATGAATGTAGGCGTTATAGGAAACGATACATATAAGGCGACGCAAACATAACAAAGTGGGATTAACTCAAATGTTTGTTTATAAATACATTTGTGTCAGTATGTGTGTATATTTTCATATGCATATAAGTATATAATTTTAAAAGTTCAAAATTATCTAAAGTTTAAAAAGATAAGCAATTTATAGTAATGTTATATTAATCAATTTAAATGTATGACATATATGTATAATAATTATTAAATTGACTTTATTTTTCATGTTTATTGTTTTTCTTGTTTTTTGTTTTACATTTGCAAAGCACAGATACCTTCCTTTATAGAGTTATGTATATGTATACACGGTTAAAGTAGAGGAGAAACCATTTTAGTATAATATTTCAAGTTTTTGGAAATAAAAATATTTAAAATGCTCTAAAAAATTTAAAATAGCAAATAAAAATCTAAACTCAAGTGATTTAGGTTCCTCATTAATCGCCTTGCGGAGCACCGTAAATTATGAATAATTGAAAAAAGTACATCTCAATATCATTTAAATTACCGAATTTATGAAATTTCAAAAAAAAAAAACCAATGTTTTGAATTTTGCATATCTCCTTTCAAATTTATTTTAGGGTTTTTTACACTGAAGAGAATGGATACTACAATCTTCATAAAAATTTCAAACAATAGATCAAATTCTTTAGATGATTTGACAAGAAAATGCTTACTTGCGAAAAAGAAAACAACCGCTACTCTGTTGCAGATAAGCCGGTCTGCTTACGTACAACACTTAAACCTATTTTACGGTTCACGACTAATTAATGTACAATCCTTTCCCTGATTTTTTTTAGTCTATTTTGTTAATCCACTGAATGTATTAATAAATTCATAACAACTTTAATTTTTTTCCAGGCTGTAATAAAACAGTTTTCCGTGAAGGATTGTACTTTTAGTTATGTGAAAAATAATTTTATTTATTTGTCATGATTAGATGGATACATGTCAAGATCCAGTAAAGAGCCAGTCGTCTTACCTACGGCTCCTCGTGCTGCTCGCGAACCTGGATTTAATGAAGAAAATATTCCTACCCATCCTCCATTTGTGGCTTACGTTTCAAATTTACCTTATGACATTGCTGAAGAAGATTTGGCAGATTTTTTTGAAGGAATGAATGTAAGTATTTAGAATATTTAAAAGCACTAAATATTTCGAATGAACGTATTAGAAAACAAAAGAAAACAGTCAATCGTCATGACTGCCGATAAAAGTGCACACCACCATCGGCGTTAACAAAAATGTAACTCTAATTTTTTAGGTTTTTATTTTATTTTATTTTTTTGTAACAATAGTGATTAGCGTTACTGTGGGCAATAATTGTGAGTAGCATTTTTATTAACACTGATTCTGGTTTTTGTTTTTGTTAGAAGGCATGTCGATTTACTTCGCTTTCAGTAGGAGCAATTGATTAAATTTTAACTGTGGTAAATAATTTAAGCGACTTCATTGTTTCAGATATCCAGTATGCGCCTTCCTAAAGAGCTCAATAAACTCCGGGGATACGGCTATGTAGAATTTGAAGATCGACAGAGTTTAATTGATGCTCTGGCCATGACAGATGCGGTATGTTCTTCAATTTTATCTAGATATTTTTCTGGTTTCATTAATGTGTAATATATTGGAAAAATTATTAAGAAAGTAGTCTTTCCTGTTAATTGTATAATGTGACAAGAGAAGTATGAAAAAATGTCTATTTTGAAACTATGCGTATGTGAAACTATTTCAATAATTTAAAAAGCACCAGAAAATCGTATGACTCTTAAAGAAATATTATAATCCTTTAATCTCCTTCAGAAATATCCTAAACGCCTTACAGTTATCAGATGCTTGACGATACTGTCTAACATGCATCTTATAATTATCAGTAAAAGGAGATATTTCGCGTGAATCCAACCAATTCTATGGACAACTTAACTCGAATTTTTTTCATTTTTATAGGGAGATCGGAGTGGAATGTTACATGTCAATTTTTCACTTAAATACCTGCCGTCTATTGTGAAATATTAAAATGTAATTTGGGAGGGTCGGGACACTTTAAATATTTATCCTTTTTTTCTAAATAATTGTGTATGTTATCATTATATCCCAGGGGGCCATTCACAAAATTTGTGATACATTTTGCAGGAACTTTACCCCATCCCCTGCGTTATACTTTTTCGATTGCATTTAACATTAAGAATGATACTCTGAAAGATCCCCCCCCCCCATTAAATTATCACGTATTTTGTGAATGATCCCTGAAGGAACTAACATACCGGGTTACAAAATATTTATTTAAAAGGATTCGTCATTTTTGGACGAAATCTAGGGCTTCGAAATTAAGATGAGGTTGTCTCCTGAACATCGAAATAACCATATAATTATACCAATAATGATTTCATTATTTTCAAAAGTAAATAAAATTTGATTGTGACAATCCTCTGGAACTATGTATGTATAGTTTTCAGATTTCCAACATACATTTTTAGCTCATTAGCAATGGTAAATTAACCTTTTCAAAGGACGCATATTCTTCGCTTATCATCGAAGCATGATCATATTCATTAGTCTTTACACAAAGAAAACATAGAAAGTGAGGGTCCAAAGTATTTGATAATGATAAAATGCTCTAATTTTATAAATAATTGCATATATCAAAAAAATCTAGAGGATTTTTTAAATTCTAATGCTTGATTAGGACTGTGGTCGATGGAATGATAGGATCCTTTCAATTTCGGGAATCGATTTAGCAATTGGAATCAATTGAAATCAATTTACTGCTCCCTGCAGGGTAGGTTCTGGAATCAAATTTCAATTCCCCAACTAAGGGATTAAATCGAGCTTTTTCGATAAAGGTCATCTTCAATTTTGACTTCCAGTCAGGCGGTCGAATGTGCAAGTTAGTATTGTAATTTCAACTATTTTGCTAATATTTTCGTAAAAGCTAACTTTTGCTATACAAGTGTATTTGAAAAATATTGTTTATTTTTTAAGAACTATTTCATGACATAATAAAATGATAGTAATTATTATTCATTACGAAGATAACAGAAAAATAAAGCTTTGTCCCATGTATTTGGTACATTGTTTTCTCCTCCGCACTCAATGAAGTGAAGTTAGCTAGCGATGAAGCAAAAATTCCTAATTAGCTGCACGCTGATTCTCAACTTAGGACGAGTCACGGATGTTATTCCATTATAAGCGCGGATAGCACTTAGGTGTATGATCGTCTGCGATGTACGACCAGGTTGTCTATTCGCTGCGTTTAACTAATGTCGAGCGGGGGGTGCGATGCCGATGAGGATTGTGTAAGCTCGATGACCTGGTGCATCGAGTAGCTACGTTCAAACTTGACAGTATGAAACCTGAAGTGGTTTTCTGTAGTTTTCATTTTCCCTGGCCAAACGTCCTGGCAAATACAAGTATTTCTATTATAGTCGCATGCCGCCGCGGGTTGACACTGGATGAGATTAACTTCACCTTAGTAAAGAAAATTTTTTACAGATTCATACGCAGTAAAGTAATTGTATTTTCGATGTACTCTATGTAGGGTTCGGTACCTAATATACCTTCGGTAAATTGCTTAAGCTTGTACGCAATTTATATAGGTAATTTACGTAGAATCCTACAAATTCACAAGAAGAATGTGTGTTTATTTAGTGCTGAGATAAGCTGCAAAAACTAAATTTTGTGTCCGACATTTTTGGCCAAAAACATGTAGCAATGCTACTTTCAGGTGACTGATATGAGAAATTCGGAAACTATTAATGACATCAAATTCTCCTTTGAGAAGGAATTTACTGCTTATTTAGTTCTAATATATGATGCAAAAACTAATTTTTGTGCCCGTAATATTGTTTAAAAAAATTTAGTAATGCTGACTTCAGGTGTCTAGTATATGAAACTCGAAAACCAATAGTGGTAACAAATTCTCCTACGCGTAGGAATTTAATGCTAATTAAGTGATCGGATTTATGCTATGAAAAAAAATCCGGGCATTTTTTTACCAAAAACGTGTAGTAATGCTGGATTCAGGTGACAATAGCATATGAAACGCGGAAACTATTAGTGGTATTAAATTCTTATTTGTGCAGGAACTCAGTGCTAATTAAGTTCTGGCTTCAGGTGACTCTGGTATGTGAAACTTGGAAACTATTAGTGGCACAAAATTCTCTTTCGTGCAGAAATTTAGTTCTTATTTAGTGCTGGTATGTGCCGCAATAACTAAATTACGTGCCTGCTAATTTTGGTCAAAACCATGTAATAATACTGGCTTCAGGATACGAATATATGAAACTCGGAAACTATTAGTGGCATAAAATTCTCTTTTTTGCAGGAATAGTCATTAAGTACCTATTTAGTGCTAATATATTCCGCAAAAACTCAATTGTGTGCATTGTAATTTTTGTCAAAATCAAAATTACTAAAAGAATTAGTTTTTGCGGCATTTATTAGCACTTAATAAGCACTAAGTTCCGGACACAGAGGAGAATTTGATAACAACATTTATTTTTGCAGCATATGTTAGCACTCAAGAAGCGCTAAATAACAGCACAGAGGAGAATAATACTAATAGTTTCCTCGTTTCACATACCAGAGTCACCTGAAGCCAGCATTACTACAGGTTTTCGTTAAAAAAATGCCCGCATTTTGTGCATGGCACAAATCCAGAGCACTTAATTAGCACTAAATTCCTGCGGAAAGGGGAATTTTAAATCTCTAATAGTTTCCGAGTTTCACATGCCAGAGTTCTGGCTTCATTTGAAGCTAGCATTATTACATGTTATTGCCATAATTACGGAGGATAAAATTTTTTCTGCAGCATAAATAAGCACTCAATTATGGCATAGTGCCCATGTCCATATGAAAATGTTGTAATTCCAGCTTCTGGGATCTTGATTTGGATTGTAGATGTGACTGATATTTTCGATATACTCTAGGGCAGTGCTTCCGTCCGATTAAAAATGTGTTTATAGACTGATGCTCTAATTCTGATCCTGAGACATCCGATTCCATTCTGATCAAAAACAAAGTCGTTCCAACTATAATCAATTAATGATCAGGTTTCTAGATCTGAAGGTTTAGTATGGGGGGGGGGGAGTGCTATCAGCTGTGTAAAGCAGCTGACCTCTGTATCACCCATAGCTTTTTTTTACCAGCGGCGTTTAGTTTCGTAGTCGCGAAGTTATGGCGCTTTAGCAATTAACAGAAAAAGAAAGGTGTTCCTAACTGCGTGGTTAGGCTTTCCAATATTCTTGCTGTTGAGTTCAGGTTATTCGTCTTATTATGATGGATATAAAGGGACGTTCTTGATTTTTTCAAGTCGGATTTTCAAAAAAGTGTTAAACTTTTTTAATTTTCGAGATAATCACGAAATTGTTATTTAAAAAAAAAGACAATCATTATATTTTTCCGTTCCCCTCGCTCTAACTGCTTCAATAATAGGAATGTCGGGATGAAATTTTTCGGGAACATGCATATAACTGTTCCGAAAATGACAGTAATGATGAAATTTTGAAATGTATCTAGCGGAGGCGAATTCGTTCTGAAATTTCGATCTACGATGGGGCGGCCTTTTCAAATGTATATTATTTTTATGAATTAGCCCGTCTATAATTGAATTTATTACTTCATTGTAAATTAGTGTCTTATACAAATTTCTTTATTTAAAATTATTTTTGTTTAAAATAAAATAATGAATGCAGTGTAGCAGCGGCATGCAAGCGCACATTCAAAAAACTTTTTTGGGTGCGTGCTTGCATGTATATGTGACCGTCCGCGAAAAAAGGGACCTAACGCGCGGTAGCTTCATTTTACAGGATGAGAGATGGAAGAGGCTCTCCAACACAGGAACTCCATAAGTGGGTCTCACGTTGCAGTTTAATAACAATTCGAATTTTTTAAATATAGGAATAATATTTTTATTATTATTTATTAAAATCCTGTTCCTATTTCTCCATTTAACTAACTTTGTCCTGTTCTATCGTCCACCTATCCACGTTGATCCTGTTTACACTCACTTTGGTCAGTAAAATTCTATATTTCTTAATCGCTATATTTTTATTTAATATGGCTTATTTACAAATTAAACATTGAAAAAATTATGAAAATTTCCAATTACTTTATAATGGTAAACAATATATTTTGAGATGAATACCGATGCAGTAAAATGTGTAGAGTAAAACAAATTGTAATTGAATTTCTTAAAGTATATTTGCAACTTTAATATTAAAACAAGTAAAACTCTATTCTCTAAGATGACTGAAATTCGTAAATGATGAAAGAGATAAATTTATACAAAAACTTCATCTTATTAAAGAAGATCTACTTCACACCATATAGGGTTTCGGCCCCCTCCCCTTTCCCGCTCACGTGATAAATCGTGATATTTAAATAATTTAGTGTTTGAATTTAAATAATAATCACGTCGATCCTTTTATATTATCCACCTATCAACATTAATTATTTTTTTCCCTCTTTTGTGATCCTCTTCTTGAGTTCCTACGCTTTCATTTGAGTCTGTTTACTTTCCATCTACGTCGATCCTTCTCGATAATTTTGTAAATATCAAAGACGGCCTCATTTTTTCAATTCCTATGTTTTTATGTCGAATTCTATAATTTTTGACCTACCAACCATAATGTTTTTCTATCTGCTTTATTATACGCAATCGCCTATATCTTTTTTAATCTCTCGTTTTTATCCAAGTTTATCGTTTGTGTATTTACTACATTTCTAACGATTTGATCCAATTCTGGATAAAATTCGACACCTTGGAATTTAGTAAGTACAAAAAAGTTATTGAAGTTTAACATCTAAAGAAGAGATAAAGCTAGAAGTGAATATATTAATTCTTTATACATACTAACCTTAATGAGAAAGTATTTGCTTTATGTGAAAATTTTTTTATGATATTACGCAAGATACATACGAAAAAATATTAAGATGTAGAAAAAGATCTATACATTTTTAAGGCCATTTTTTAACGATACACATAGTTTATATTTTAGACGTGAAAAACGCGATTAAAAATAAAAAATACCCTTTTTCGGTCAAACTATTCTAGACTCGAAAAAAAGTTACCACGCTAAATTTTTCACCCCAAAATGTCTAAAAAAAATGGTATGCTATTTCTGTATAAGAAAAAAAGTTTTTGTTTTATTCATGAACAATAACATTAAACATAAAATTTTAGAAAAAGACACAAGATACAACAAAATGTTTAATAATCTAATTTTTAACCTAAAATAGATTTATAAATTTTCTTTTGATCGTGGTAGAAAGTTACCGTAAACGCGCATTGCTTAGAGGAACTCTAAAATGTTTGTATCATCAATAATTATAGAAAAAATAGGTCCGAGTTCTCTAAGTTTATTGAAAAGTTCTTCGCTAAAGTTTTTTCCTGGAAATTTCATCATCAGTGCTTTTGCCTTTGTTCTTCTAACAGCTAATTATTTGGCGATTTCTGAATCTGGGAAAATGTCTGCGCAGAAAGGAGATAAAACGTCCATCAACACAAGGGTAAATGATTTACTGCCAGAGGACCTGTTAGTTTCCCTTCTGCTGTCTTAACCAATTTATCCAATCTCAGCCCTGGTTTATCATCTATTTTCTTATGATTTAGCTACATTTTGGACATATTTTTCTGATTTCGAGTTGCCAGATTTGCTTTTTGATTTACATTTTTTTTAAAAACCTCCGAATTCGTCACGCCAAGCGTTGCAGAATGGCTTATAATGGTTTTTTGTCTGCTTCTTGCTTGCATTTATTTCAGTTTTTTTAAAACTGAAAACCGGTTTTTGCTTGGAGATTTTCTCGATTTTTTTTTAACGGAGTCTCCTCATCTTCACCGACGTCTGTCCAAGTTGAACACCCTGCAGATCTTTTGCGTAAATTCAAATGCTTGTTTTTAGAACTAGTGTCCTGCATAAAAGCTTCATTATATATTGCTTCTTCAGAAGAACTATCTTGATTATGCCGAGATAAAGTTTCATCTACAATAAGTTCATCTTCAGAAATGGAATTTTGCACTTTATTTTCATCCCCCTTCTCTTCTTCGAATTTTTCAGATTTTTTTTCTACGCATAAAATAAAAATATTTCTATTCTAAATGGAAAAATGATAGGATTAGCTAATTAATTAATTGATTAATTTACTGATCACGTTGAGACATAACCTTACTTTTATATCTTTTCACTCCTATAATGAGAGAGAATCAAAATAATTTGTGTAAACTCCAATCTCTGCCTGGTGGTATGAGAGCACTACGTTATATGAAAGTACCTTGATCTCCTACTAATAAAAATGCTTCTTTGTCTGTCGAAACTCATTATTCTACTTCTCGCATTGGACGCATCATCTTAACTTTTCATTGCTAACGTGTAGCCTCTTTCATCTCTCGCTTTAAGTGTATCCATTGCCTCTTGTACTTTCTATCTTTAAGCTTGCCAGCCCTTTTCTTATCCTCAGTTAAC
Source organism: Belonocnema kinseyi (assembly GCF_010883055.1). Classification (NCBI taxonomy): domain Eukaryota; kingdom Metazoa; phylum Arthropoda; class Insecta; order Hymenoptera; family Cynipidae; genus Belonocnema; species Belonocnema kinseyi. Next base: position 127,577,737 of record NC_046664.1, on the reverse strand, counting down.
AATTTAACAGTTTATTGTTTTTTTAGGATTAAGCATTTTATCCTTTCCCCTAAGCTTCCTTTTTATAACTTACCACAACCTTTCAGCTAATGTTTTTAATTCCTTCTACCTCTCTTACATGGCATGCTTTTTCTTTCCTCCTCTCTACTTCAGTATTTTTGTTCCACTCTTCCTTATTACAACATTTTACCCTCTCGATTACTTTTTGCTATTCTCCTTCCATCTTTCTCTCCAAATGTTTTTCTCCCCTTTTCCACTTTCTCGTTCATTTAGAATCAATTTCTTTCCTTCGAAATACTTCTGTAGTATTTTCATCATATTTCGCTTAACCTTTTATTCTTTAGCTACACCAAAAAAAAGTGTGACTATCTTAGTTCAATCTTACCTTGGACGAATACGCTTCGCATAAATTAGAACTCTTTAGGTAAAAAAGTGGAACTGGATCTCTTCATTTCATTTTTTATTTTATTGACTTGAGTATAGAACTGACGCTATAGCAATGCCGAACTACATTCATTAAGAAAGTACTGGCAGAGAGCAGTTCTTTATGAAGAACTCGCAACATTCATAAGCGGAATAAAACAGCGAGCAGCTGCGATTCTAAAAATGCGAAAACGGAGCAGCTACATGTATGAAATGCTCACATGAAAGTATCAAAGGGCGCTAGGTGGGGAAAAGTGAAACCCGACCCGTTCAATGTTTTCATACGCGAACGCTCGGCGTCTAAACAGCAGTGCGTCGATATAGAAATACTCGCTACGCTTCGCTCTGTTCGACTCGGCTAGTTCGAATAACGAAGAACAGCGAGAATTGAACGAATCTGTAACGCAGGAGCTTCGCATGAGCAGTGCGCTGAGTTTAGGCGCCGGAGAATATGTGCTGGGAAAAATTAAACACTAATTATTTAAATATCAAATTTCGGTTGCTCTCAAATTTAAACGGCGCACGTCAATAATTAAAGTAACAAACATCGTGCATACAATAAAGTGCGAAAGTTAATGATGATAAACGGTAAAAGTTCATTACCAGTATCAGTAAGTGATCAGTTGCAAACATAGATTATACTAACTATATACTTCCAGCATAAACAAAATTGATTGGTGTTACTTTTTAATTGGTATATTGTTATAAAATTCGCTTTGCGTTCAAATATATAAATATGTGCGTCTAAATTTTTTGAATGTAAAATTCATTAATTTTTAAAAATAACAATTTTGAGTTTGCACATTTGATCCGCTGGATTCATTTTTATAGCAAAATGTTACTTTCATGGTAAATATCCATTTAATTGTATCGAACCATCATAAAAACGTGTTATAAACGTGCCTTAAACCAAAATTATTGTCATAAAAAAAATCAATTTAATTCATTTTTACTGCCAGCATGCCATATCGGCAGGGCCTGACGGCGTAATGAGCAACGTGTGCACCCGCAAATGTCCGAAGGATTGCTGACATGGCCTGATGGTCTATCTGCAGAGCCTGTCGGCATTGTGCAGTCAGTGTGCAGGAAAATGGCTATTTGAAACAATAAACGAGTATATGAAAGGCCAATACAATGTGTCGATTCTTTCGAAAGTTATCGTGCTAACTTCCAAAAATCTACAGACCCACGAACGAAAGCACTAACACAGGCAGACTCAGTCGTATAAAAACCTGTTTTTCGGAATTAGGGGGGCTTAAAATGTGGATATTTGCAAAAAAAGGGGTGGGGCGAATTTCAAACGAATATAATACCCTCTCTAATGAGAATAATGTAAAAAGAGAGAAGAAAAAACGGGCCGACACATAGAGTGAGGTTATAGTAATAAATGTTCTCTCCACAATTTCGTTCTTCTATAAATTCTCCTTTCACGATGGAGTAATCCTTTTAATACAATTAAAAAAGGAAAGAACAAAACACGTGCAACGGGTCGCGGGCCCGCAATTTGTACAACAGTCTCCCGAACCGGCCGGCAGAGGCTTGGAAGGCCCGGGTTCATTTAGAATCCAATCACGTGACAGAAGACTGAATAAAAGCACGCAGTTTGAAATATTATCATCATAAAATTATTACGCTATTGCACATTCTTCCTGGGGTTCATGAAATTTTTAGTGATATTCAATTGCCTACAGTGTGTCCCATATTTATAGGGCCACCCTATTTTTTAAGGATAATTTTTTTTCTATTGGAACAAACTGCACCAAATTTTTTGAGTGAATAAATGAGTCGAGTTAACGATTTTTCCTAAAATATAGAACTCGAAATTCCATTCGTTCATTTATTTGGGCATTTTTTCGAAAAAATCGGTGTCCCAAATTATTAGGGCCACTAAAAAAAAAAATTCAATTTTTCCGAAAGAATTCAATTTATTCAACAAAATACGTACATATAAAAAGATTTTATTCACAAAATTAGTAATTAATAGTATTTATGTCATTTTTGAATACCATTTTCATTCGGTTTACCATCGATTTATTCAGATTTTCGAGACTTTTCGCGGTGACGTTCCATGCTGATTTGATCGCTTCCCTCAGTTCTGCGACCGTTGTGTACTGCTTTCCGTTGTCATACACATCGCGTACCATCATGCCCCAAACATTTTCCATTGGGTTAAGGTCTGGAGAGATCGCTGGCTAC
>NC_046664.1:127571146-127575018 GCF_010883055.1 Belonocnema kinseyi | reverse complement strand
GAATTGGAATTTTTCGATTTTTCAATCCAAAACTTGGTAAATAAGGGCTACCTCGAAAATAAAATTTGATCAATTTCACAATACAGTAAAGAGCAATGCACACCTGCAAGATCACTTTTGAGCAATGATCTGCATTAACATTGCTAAGAAGAACATTTATAAGAAGAATCTTCTTCTTATAAATTATATTATAAATTTGTCATAAGGACAACCGCAGGATTTCACGGGGAGCGGGTGCTAATCTGAAAAATTGCACCCGCTCCCAGCTAAATCGCGGTAAAATTTCAGCTAGAAACACGTCTCACGACCGTGAGATAGGTGGTTACAGTCTGTAACGGAATGAATACGACGATCCGACAAAAGTTCCGTGCACCCTGAGAACAGGGAATGTTCCAAGGCACTTCCCATTCTGAACAATTGACTCGATCCCCCTAGAAGCATTTAGAGGAGTGATATTAAGGTTAATGCCGTAAAAGTGACAGAGATGGTAATAAAGCACTCTTAGTGCCGCATTGTGCCTTTGGATGTAGGTCGTTCGCGCATGAGCTGGACAACTACATAGTATGTGAGCACTTTTCGTAGCAACGTCTGCGAAACCATGCCGAACTACTCCAAAAAAGGGGCTATGTAAGCGGAACGCCTACTCTACCACAACTAGAACAAGCCGGCAACAGAGAAAGACAGGCGACACTAAGCCCAACCGCGGACAGGCATGCAATAGAGGAAGAGGGATGCTTTATGACCCGGAGAAACATCAACACCAAGGTTTTTCTCAAGCCTAAAGATCTGGCTGAAATGGATGACGAGCTACGTGGACATTTTTCCGAAGAATCCGACCTTTCGGCTATCAATTATTGTGTGTATAATGCAGCGAGAGCTTTGGCCGATGCGAAACGTAAAACAAAACCAACGGCTGATCATAAGACCAAAGGGCGAATGCATCAACTTGCCATGAAGATAGGCTGAGCAAGACAGTACGCGTCCCGCATTCAGTGTGTGATTGACTACATCACATCTGGTAGGAATTTTACCTCCAAAGTTCGAAAGTTCACGCGCGAACTTCAGATCCGTTATCACAAACTTAACAAGTCCAAGCTGCTGACCATCAGACAGCATAATTTTGAGAGAATACGGATACTATCTGACGCTAAGAGAAGTATAGATCGAAGGGAGAGGTGGGTCAGAGAAACTCAACAGTTTCTCTCTGACCCATCTCGACTCTACCAAGACCCTCCAGTTACTATCGACCACCCGCCCAAACCAAAGGGGATCGAAGTATTTTGGAAAAAAGTCTACGAAGTGCAGCATAGACTGGACGAAAACTCAGAAAATATAAGGTGAGATAAGAAAATATAAGGTGAGATAAGAAGATATAAGGTAAGGAGGTGAAAAAAGTATTAAGAGGGATGAAGAACTATTCCGCAACGGGAACAGATTGTATCAAAACCTTCTAGTGGAAGAAGTTTCCTTCATCCCATCAGCATTTGGCCCGTATTTTCGCCTCATATTGAAAGTCGGAAGAGCCGATTCCGGAGTGGTTGGTGGAAGGGCGCACAATACTCCTGCAACTTAGCTAACCCGAAGAATTACAGGCCAATCACTTGTCTGAACACACTGTATAAGATAGTCACAGCTATCCTAAATTGATTGTTCGGACAATTGAACCTGGGTAGCAAGAAATGTATGAACGACGAGGTTCAAAGAAAGGCGTAGCCAGATGTCGGGAGAACCTGCTCATCGACAGATGTGTCTGCAAAATGCAGCATGCTACCAGCGTCACCTATCGATGGCCTGGACTGATTGCCGGAAAGCTTTCGATTTTACCTCCCATAGACTTATCATCTGTCTTTTGGAAATCTTAAAGGTTCATCCGCAAATTGTTAGGTGCATAGAGAGACTGATGCTGCTTTGGAAAACCAGATTTACTATCTTATCTGGAAAAAATCGTGACAACTAATAAGGTCACCTTTCAGAGAAGTGTCTTTCAGGGCGACACTATGAGCCCACTCCTCTTTAGCCTTACATTAATGCCACTATCTCTAACACTTCGCCATTCCCTGAAGATCCTGAGCTCGTTGATAGAAGCGCTATACGACACCTTTGCGCTGGAGAGACTTATACATACCTGGGCGTGCCACAGAGCCGCATTCAGGATGTTACATCTATAAAGGATACTTTCCAAAGCAGATACAAACGTCTCATCCGGAAAATTTGGTCTTCCGAACTGTCGACGAGGAACAAAGAATCTGCAAAGAACATGCTTGCCGTCCCGGTAGTACTCTATTCATTTGGAGTAGTTCCATGAACGAAAGACGAGCTCAGATCCCTTGATATCGGGACAAGAAAGGTTATGCACATGAATAAAAGCATGCATCTTAAGTCTTCTGTTCCGCGACTGCACATTGCACGCCGTCAAGGTGGTAGCGGAATATTGAGTATTAAATGGCTTCCCAACAGGATTATTCTGGATACAGCACATAGAGTCGCAAATGGAAGAGACCCTTTTCTGAAAATGGTCAGTAATCACGAAGAAGTGGGCAAAGGAGCGTTTCTGCACAAAGCAGCGGAGGAGGTTGCTGAAACACTTGGACTTAACTTAAGTATTACGGGTGAGAAAAATGCATCAAACCTTATCTATTTCAAGTACTCACTCCTGAAAGCCCGGATTAAGAAAGCACAAGAGAAAATCTTTCGTGAACAGCTCCTCGATAAGAGGATGCACGGTATCTTCTACAGAAATGTGGATGATCAGTCAATGTCGTGTGAGCTAACATTTGCTTTCCTTAAATCACCCGTATTGAAGTATGGTACGGAGGGTTTCATTTTGGCATGCCAAGACGGTGTTATTTCCACCGTAACATACCGTCGCCACATTTTGAGCCAAGACATTCCCGATGATAGCTGCAGGACGTGCCATGCACACCCCGAGCATTTAGCCCATATACTATCTAGTTGTCTAGCTCATGCGGGAATGATCTACATCCAAAGGCACAATGCGGCACTAAGAGTGCTTTATTACCATCTCCGTCACTCTTAGGGCATTAACCTTAATATCACTCCTCTAAACGCTCCTATGGAAATCGAGTCAATTGTCAAGAATGGGAAGTGCTGCATACAGTGTGTCCCATATTTATAGGGCCACCCCATTTTTTAAGGACAATTTTTTTTTCTATTGAAACAAAATGCACCAAATATTTTGAGTGGATAAACGAGTCGAATTAACGATTTTTCCTAGAATATAGAGCACGAAATTCCATTCGTTCATTTATTTGGACATTTTTTCGAAAAAACAGGTGTCCCAAATTAATAGGGCCACTAAAAAAAACTTCAATTTTTTTGAAGAATAATAAATAATTAGTAAAATAATGCAATTTAAAATTTATAATATTAAAATTTTACTTCTTACATGCCATAAAAATATACATATGTATGTATAAAAACTAAATATTGTGCGTGAATTCCCAAAGTAATTTACAGTTGTGTTTTTCTTTTAATTTAAATTTTTCCCGAGGATTTTTCACATACATACTTTCCCACATACATTCTTTTTGGGGATTATTGACGTATTTTTCCTATTTTAAAAGTGTATATTCGCACAATATTTTCGAAATAAATATTTCTCCTATTTTTATTGCGGGGATCCCCGTAAGTAGCGGGAGTTTCCGGGTTTTTCTCGCTTTACCTAGCATGCACATATGTATACTCCTGGTATAAATAGGCTTCTGAATGCATTTTTGGCCAGTTAAATTGTGCTTGTGCGTTAATAATATTCGAGGTAACAAAACAGATATGGGAAGAGGGAAAGCATTGTCTGCAGAAGAAAAGGCGTCAATTGATGCGTATGAAAAATGTGGGAAATCACAACGTGAAAT
>NC_046664.1:127570658-127571046 GCF_010883055.1 Belonocnema kinseyi | reverse complement strand
TTAACTCTATTGTAAAGAATGCAAAAGATGTCAAGAGTGTACTCTTTTCCGAAACTAAAGGTAGTCTTAATGCTGTATGAACAGCAGAAACGTTTAATAAAAAGAATCCAGTCAGCGGCAACTACATGTGATAAACTCCTAAAAGGCTTCATGAATGAAGACATTGCCAAAGATTTTTTCGAATCAGCTAGATCTTTATTTAACCCCTGCAAAATGATGTCAGGCTCTTCTGAAAGTGTCTATGAATCCAAAAAGGAGCTATTCCTTTTGGAATCTACACCGTTTCCAAACTTCTCTGTTCTACATTCTGTTTTGGTAGATATTGTAAAAGAGAATACCAAGACTAGGGGCCATCCATATACCACATGGAGAATTTTTCACGACTTTT
>NC_046664.1:127569920-127570648 GCF_010883055.1 Belonocnema kinseyi | reverse complement strand
TTTGTCCACGTGGACGTATTTTATGAAAATATAGATATTATTAGTCTTCAAAATGTCCGGGAGATCGCGACAATTCCATGGACGTCATTTGAGTACTCACTCAAATTTCAGATTCTTTTGTTGTCATATGGCAACAGTTCGAAAGTCGTTGACTCGCTAACAGCTGTTGGTGCATTTTGCAACAATTCATTGTTAAACTGGTCGGAAATTTGAATGAAAAAACGTCATTTTAGTACTCTACAAATCCACGGGGAATGATTGTTTGGATGTTAAAAACTAACAATAAGTTTGATTGGCAGCTCCTTAGTAGTGCCAAAGTTAACTAACAGACTGTGAAACATGTCAAAAATTCGAGTGAAAAAACGTAATTTCAGTACTCTTGAAACCCATTGGGGATGATTTTTTAGGTGCAAACAACTACTAAGAAGTTTGACTAGCAGCTCTTGAGTGGTGCCAAAGTTGACTGGCAGGCAGACTGTCAAACATGTCAAAAATTCAAGTCAAGAAACGTGATTTTAGTACTCTTGAAACCCATTGTTGCGAGCTGTGAATTTGCATAAAAAGTGAGATTTTTGTAGTTTCTTTTTTTATATACATATTATTTATACATATTATTTTTATAGAAGTATTTTATAGATTAAAATTTTAGTTAATGAAAAGGACTAAACTTTCATCTGGTTGCTGATTAAGATGTCAGTAAACTTTGGCACTACTCAGGAGCTGCCAGT
>NC_046664.1:127567860-127569820 GCF_010883055.1 Belonocnema kinseyi | reverse complement strand
CCCCCCCCCCCCCTCACCCCCTAAAGTGTCCACGTGGTACATGGATGGCCCCCTACGAAAACGAAGAAAACAAGGAATGTTGAGGAAGTTGAAGTTGACCTTGTGGTTAACGCCTTGTTGTCAATGAAAGTAAATCATTCTGACTTTATGATGCATTGTATGCAAGTATTACATGTTCCTGTCTCTAATGTTGACTCTAAGAGGGGCTTCAGTACCTAAAGTGACATCCTTACTCCAAAGCGGAGTAGACTTTCTTCTGCAAATGTTGAAGTTGCGTTGTGCATGTGCTTTGGAAGTGATATGGAATCGTCCAATCAATGAGATGGATTATTTTAAAGATATCGTTGATTAGGGTTCTGTTTTTGATAATCCCATTCGTATTCAAGCCTTATTGATTTATGTCTCAGATGCCTGATGATTACTTTCGAAAAAAATTAACACTAATATGATGAGATGAACCTTGTGTTGTGTAATGTGACTAATGTGATTGTACAGTTGAACTGTGAGATCGTTACTTATTTGAGATATGTAAACAGAAGTTTATTTCTTTTTAAGAGTAAATAATTTCACTATATTATCTGCTTATCCTTTCCCTGTTGTTTAAAATGTATTTTTCGAACCTGTAGTGCATAATAATGCATAGACCAGTATTTTTGAACGCATAATGCGTGCATAATTTCAGAATATTCACAGCATAATCACCGCATAAAAGACACGAATTTTGGCTCATAATTCGGCGTTATCGAATGCATAAAGTTCACATCTTTAATTACTAATACATTAATAATGTTTTGATTTATCAGGGTGAATGTCTGACATGTCCAAATTCGATAGGTGGATTTGCCCGATTTCTAGCTCCTTAAACAGGTATCCGAAAGAAAAAAAATAGAAAAGTTTAAAAAAAAGTTTAGATCCATAGTTAGTCGGTGTGCCAAAAATTCTGAAAAATATCAACATTTCACGAAATGACGGCCATTAGAAAAAAGTACGATTTTTACCCAAAATTTTACTTGAATTTGTTTTTAAAAAAAACTCTTTAACTATTTTTGTTGAAAGTCGAGTGGTTCACCGACAAATTACACATTTCAGCTATCTGTATACACAAGTTCAAACCGATCGGTCAAATACTTTTTGAGCTATGAATCGAGCAATTTTGAAAAATAAGAAATCGAGAAAAACGTTTTTAAACATTTGCATAGTGAAAATCCTTGGAAAAAAGTAAGTTCTTGATGTCTTACGAGTTCCAATTCTTACTCAGGGTATTACATTACGGTAATGTCGACTCCAAAAGATTTGAAGCTATCCAGGATTTGAATCCATACTGAGATCAATTCCCCATGACCAAAAGTGAGTGTGTGGGGCACGTCGAGAAGCGTGTGGGGATTCGGCTCCGCAACGTTAGAAAAAAGCACAAACTTGGCAGTAAAGGTAAATTTGCTGACAGTCATTAAAAAAGTGACTAAATATTATGATGTAGCAATTAGACAAATGAAAATCCGAGGCATGAAAAGTCCCAGACAGGTAAGGACTCATTGTGCAAATATTATGCAGCTCAAGCATCCGCGACTGAATACGAGCAACGAAGGGTATATGCGCCCAAGATGCGCATGTGCATTGAACAAATTTCCAAAATCTCCGCAGCCTCGATGCGACACGAGAAGCGAAATTGGCCCGAAAACAGAACAACGCAACTTCAACATTTGCAGGAGAAAGTCTACTCCGCTTTGGAGTAAGGATGTCACTTTAGGCACTGAAGCCCCTCTTAGAGTCAACATTAGAGACCGGAACATGTAATACTTGCATACAATGCATCATAAAGTCAGAATGATTAACTTTCATTGACAACAAGGCGTTAACCACAAGGTCAACTTCAACTTCCTCAACATTCCTTGTTTTCTTCGTTTTCGTAGGAGGCCATCCATGTACCACGTGGACACTTTAGGGGATGAGGGGGGGGGGG
>NC_046664.1:127552566-127567760 GCF_010883055.1 Belonocnema kinseyi | reverse complement strand
GAATTGGAATTTTTCGATTTTTCAATCCAAAACTTGGTAAATAAGGGCTACCTCGAAAATAAAATTTGATCAATTTCACAATACAGTAAAGAGCAATGCACATCTGCAAGATCACTTTAGAGCAATGATCTGCATTAACATTGCTAAGAATCTTCACAGATGCAACAAATAATGAAGGCTCTGGATCTTAATTGCTAGGAAGAATTTTGAAAAGTGTGAGAAAAATGGCCTCTCCATTCTTGTTAGCGGTCTCATCACACATGATAACGACCTTCTTTCCCTTCAATTTACTTTTCAGAGATTCATCATAATCTGCTTTTAACCGTGGAACATATGTGTCCCGTAAATACTGGGCATTAGGCAAATCACCACCACCTGAAGAATTGACGAAATTCTCCGTGAAAAGTCCCAAGGAAATATAGATAGCATATTGACATTATAAAAAATAAATTAAATTAATTAATTGAATTCAATTTTTACAATATATGCAATGTACATTCTTATTGGGTATTTTACATTACTCAGCAGATTTGAGGTTAGGTGACTTCCATACGCTTTTAAAACATCTAATACTTCTCGTGAATCGAAATGTGTCAATAAATACATTTATTTTCATGAAAAATTGATAAAAATTCTCACCAGGTACATACTCACGCAGTTAATCACGAAACTTAGGTCATCCAACTTTGTCAGAGGAATATTTGCTTTCAGGAAAGCATTCACAGTTGATCTGATGAAAGTCTCCCTTTCATCCTTAACTTTTTTAGCAGCATTCAAGCTTTCGAAATAGAGGCTTGACGTTTTAAGTTATTCTGTTGAGCAGCTTTTTTCTTCTTATTGATATGCTGTTCTGACTTACAGTGATTATCAATAGTACTTTTCCGTTGCCAGTCAAGTTTTATCGAAGATGTAAAATCCTTCATGTTTATAATCGTCAACATGAGTTGCCAAACACACTGACTTATGATCCGTCATTATTGTAATAACTAATAATTGCGCTGCATTTTACTTTTCAAATGCAACTTAACCTCTAAGGATTACAACAGTTTGCCGCCCGGTACGCATTTGTTTTCTTCTGGAGAGCAGAAAGGATTAGGGATAAAATACGTATGTACAAGTGTACAACTCATATTGCACAAACTCGGCGAGTAACTTGTCTGCAACTGTGGCCTCCCGCCACCGTGACTTAGTGCCGTCAATCCTTCTAGGCTCAAACACAATCCTATACTTATCCCTTGTCTTAATTCATTTAATTCTCGTTTTGAATTTGTGCGCCTATCGCGACGCAAGCGACTAATGACATTGACAGGTCGGCACTTATTCCGTCCACACCAGAATAAACCTCAAGCTGGGAAAAACCGAAAATTTTGAAACTGCCCTTGAAATAAGTGATTTATGTGCTTAAAATGGCGATTTATACGCACAAATCGCAAAATAAGCAATTTATGCGCCGAAGTAGACGACCTTATGCGCATAATTGAAAAACTCGAACTATGCGACATTCGACTTCCGATCATGCGAAAATGTGAGGCCTTAAAATTGTGTCTTATGGTCCCAAAATATGATAATGGATTGACGTTTAATCTTACCTTGATAAACCGCAAAAGTTCTGGAAACCTTAGCTATTTTTTCATTCACAAAAATACCCTAATTTGCAGGCTGTTGTGTTTTGGTATCACCCTCATTTATTGTTTCGTAATTATCCTTATTTATTGTTTTGAAAGAAAAAGACTGAAAATTTGGACCACAAGTGCAGAAAGAATTGTTCAAGTCGACAATCTCCTTCTTTTAGTATGAATTCAGGTAAGTTAAGGGGTTACATGGGTTTTGAACATTTTTAAAATCGATTTTTAATGTGATAGCACGACATGTCAAGAAGAGCCTCCCAAACTTTCAAGGCAATCGGAATAAAACTCTAGGAGGTACAGTCTTTGGGAATTTGTGTAATTAGGTTACGCCGACAGGGAACGTTGCAAGTATATCCAGGGATCTGCTTACCTATTGTTTGTCTGTATTTCTCGCTCGGTTCTCTCGATTTCTAAGAGTTACTGTCTTAAAATATTTTAGTTTTATGCAGTTCTCCCAATTTCGGTATCCCCGTGTACCGCGGATGCGCCGCTTTGAAAACCAGACTGATTACTGCTGGCGCGCCTTTTTCTCAAAATTCTATTTTCGAAGTCGGTGGACACGATTTCTCAAAAACTAATGAAATTTGGCTCAGCTCTTCTAGATAGGATTGTTTAGTGATTGAACGAAAGATTTTTTTCTTTGATCAGAACTTATTTTACAAGGCAACACGTGGTGTAAATTTTACCGGAAATTCTATTTTTTTTGTATGCAACTCTGCCAAAAATTCAAATTTTGATATTTTTTTAATCCTTCGTACAATCACGAGCTATACTCAACTGCTAACAGAAAGTATTTTGTTTTTGTATTTCGGATAAAACTATCTTAAGTTATCCTGACCACCGCAAGGATACTTTTTGACAAGGAGTCTTCCAAAATTAGGTTCCAATAGCTAAATTTAAAAAATGTTTAAATAAAAATTTCGGAAAATGTGATTTTACCCCTTAACCCTTAAACGGCCAAAACGCCACTACCGGTACACTGCTTTTAAACGGCCCATAACTAAGACTATTCAACACTAGAAAAAATTGAGACACATATATTTTTATTGCTTAAGATCTCCTCTTTCCGACGGTGCCAATGAAATTCCTCAAAAAATTGATTTATTATCCCAAAATGCAGTTTAAACAAACAAAAAACGTGATTTTTCGTGCCTATTTTTTTGTGAACCATTTTCCGAAGCTTTTCGAGTCTGTAATTAACCTGGAACCTCACTAACCGGTGGAATAAATGTCTAAACTTTGAGAATCCATGGTTCAAAGATCGATTTTTCGTTTTAGTATTTTCAAAATGACGTCTTAATGGCAAAATTTTTGTGAAAGCATTCATGAATTTTTTTACAATAAACGATGCGCTTTTCGGAAAAATCATCAATAATAAAAAGTTCTTCTAATCAGCCAAGGAATACGCCTGAATTTTTTCGAAGCGTTTTGAGCAAAATTTTGGATTTTGCATATGAACAATTTTTGGAAAATTCCCAATTTTGCTCAAAACGCTCCAGAAAAATCCAGGCGTATTCCTCGGCTGATTACAAGAACTTTTTATTCTTGACAAATTTTCCGAAAAGCGCATAGTTTTTCAAGAAAAAATTTTCATAGTTCTAAGCATCGTGTAAGAGTAAAATGATTCACGAATATCTATCGTCCGTCTGCTGCAAACAAAATTTACGTTGCCCAACTATCATCAACGTGGAGGTCGACGAATATCGATAGTCTCTTTTTTTTAAGGGATTATATATATTTTTTTTTACATTTTTTAATTTTTTTTTTATGGAGAATTTTTTTCATTTCAGATTTCAATCCGTTGAAATCATTTTGATCCTGCTGTTTCGGAATGTAATTTTGAGAAACAATGTAAGCAGCAATACATTTTGCAATCAATGCAAAATCTAGTAGTCCTCTGGCGACATTGTTCATTATTACATAATGCTCTTGTTCGTGATTCGTATCTGTGAGTTTCGAAATCACCTAGTTTTGATTGCGACAAATATTTCCTGCTGATTTCTTTACAGAAATCTTTCGTTTTCAATTTAGCTATATTATTCTTGTTGCAAATTTTCCAAATTACGGTGGCATTTGTAATTGATGATTCTATTATTCGTGAAAAAATTTTAAAATTCGGTCTGGGAAATTCCGATCCCGAATTCTCGTCATCTGATGAATCAACTCCCTTCAGAGCCAGAGTAATCTGGATTAGGTATGATGATACGTTCATCATTTTCATCGGAATCCCATTCCGATTCGGAGTTTGTTGCAATTTTTGAGGCTTTACGCTTTGGCATTTTTTTTTGCTGGGTTTACTCGAAAATTCCCAGCCGAGGAATACGCCTGGATTTTTCCGGAGCGTTTTGAGCAAAATTTGGAATTTTCCTAAAATTGTTCATATGCAAAATCCAAAAATTGGTTAAAACGCTTCGAAAAAATTCAGGCGTATTCCTTGGCTGATTACAAGAACTTTTTATTCTTGATGATTTTTCCGAAAAGCGCATCGTTTATTGTAAAAAAATTCATGAATGTTTTCACAAAAATTTTGCCATTAAGACGCCATTTTGAAAATACTAAAACGAAAAATCAATCTTTGAACCACGGATTCTCAAAGTTTAGACATTTATTCCACTGGTTAGTAAGATTCCAGGTTAATTACAGACTCGAAAAGCTTTGGAAAATGGTTCACAAAAAGAAATAGGCACGAAAAATCACGTTTTTTTTTTGTTTAAACTGCATTTTGGGATAATAAATCAATTTTTTGAGGAATTTCATTGGCACCGTCGGAAAGAGGAGATCTTAAGCAATAAAAATATATGTGTCTCAATTTTTTCTAGTGTCGAATAGTCTTAGTTATTGGCTGTTTAAAAGCAGTGTACCGGTAGTGGCGCTTTCGCCGTTTAAGGGTTAATGTCTGCCTTAGAGAAGTCGTAGTTCCAACAAATGTTCCTTCTATCATCCAAAAATAAAAGCGTATTTTTATTAGATTCGTGCGGTGATCGAAATTCGAAAACACTTGAACCAAATATGGAAACAAAAGAATATCTCAAAGTACACACTATTCTAGCAGGAACGACAGGCAATATTCAACATTCGATGTGTTCTTTTTCAGGCCTTGTATAAATTTCCTTCGGTATTTCTCCGACATAGTTCTTCTCCACAAGTACGACATAAATTTACATTTGCGCAAGATCATCAAACTCTAATCATTCACTCATAAACCGTTCTGTTCCCCTCGATTTTCCAATATGATCAAATGCGCATGGTAGAAAAGTGATTACATACAAGATAAATTACTGAAGTTTGAAAATTCCGTAGATTACTGCTTTAAAAACTGTGCTTCAATGTGTGTCATATGCAGTGACCCAGCCGTTGTGAAATGTGCATGGTCAGGGTGTCCTACTTTATCTGGAAAATCCGTTTGTTTTTTTAAATTAATTTGTTTTCAGCTAAAAATTGAACTTTTCCATTTTTGAATGAAAATGTATAGTTTTTAGTAGAAAATTCAAATATCTAGTTGAAAAATCATGTATTTTCATGAAAACTTCGTTCATGTTACAAAATTTATTCTCTTGGTTGGCAATTCATGTTTTAGTAAATTCAACTCATGTTAAAAAGACATCTTTTTGGGTGGAATTCAAGTTCTTTTGAATAAAATTTTAATACTTTTTTTATTAATCAACGACTACATTTTTCGTTCAGAGTTCATCTTTTTCGGCATACAAATTTAATTAATTGGTTGAAAGTTAAACTATTTTGCTAAAACATTAACTTTTTTGTTGAAGATCCATAATTTGAATTAAAAATTCATTTCATGAAAATGAGCTATTTTATGCAAAATTCGTTTTTTCTTTGGCTGAGAATTAATTTTTTTACTGACAATTTAACTATACCAGTTACAAATTTTAATATTTTGTTGAATTTTTGTTTTCGTTTAAAATTAATTTTTTTTCTTAAACTACAAATGTAACTCTTCCAGTTGGAAATTCCAGTATTTCAGTTAAGAATGCATTCTTTTGGTTTTTCAAATAAAAATTTAAGTATTCATTTTGTGACTGAAAAATTATCTTTTTTAGTTGAAAAATCATTTATTCATTTCAGTTGTTAATTTATTAGGTATATTTTGGTTGGAAATTCGTCTATTCCAGTTAAAGATTCATCATTACAGTTGAAAATTTATGAGTTTCATTGATTTTTTTGGATCAAGATTCAACTATTTGGTTGAAAATTGATATTTTCAACTGAAAAATGTGGCTCAATTTTTAAGAAATACAATTATTTTCATGGAAAATAAAAATTAGACTGGCGAGACTTTTAACAAAATAGTTGAGTTTAAAAAAAAATGAAAATTTCATCCAAGTAGTAGAAATTTCTACCAAAAAAAATAAATATCTAGATTTTTCTCAAAAAAAAAAAGAAAAATCTCCCAAATTGTTAAATCATCAAGCCAAAAAGGCTAATTTTCTATAAAAAAGTTGACTTTTAAACCAAAAAAGATCATTTTTGAACAAAAAAGTCTATTTTCAGCCAAGATAGTTCAAGTTTTAACCAAATAGTTGAATGTTTAATCAAAAAGCTGGGTTTCTAAGCAACAAAAACAATTTTTTTAGATTACAGTTAAATTTTGAGCCCGAAAAGTTGAATCTTTAACAACTTTAATAACAGAATTTCTAATCGAAAAAAAAATATTTTTTTGTACAAAATGTCGAATCTTCGAAGAAACAGTCGAACTTTCGGCCAAAAATATGAATATGTAACCAAATAGTTGCATTTTCAACTAAATAGTTGAATTTGCAAGCTAAAAGACAACATTTTCATAAAACACTTGAACTTTTAACAAAAAAAAGTTCTTCAACCAAGAAAGATGAATTTTTATATAAATTGTAATGATAAATTTTCAACCAAAAAATATTTTTCTATATGGAAAAGAAAAATTCGGTCAAATTGCTAAGTTTTCAAGGGGAGAAAAAAACAATAAATTTTCTACAATTAACTTGAATTTTTTACTCAAAAATGGAACTTAAAAAAAATTTATTTTCAAACAAAAATTTTATTTTTAACAAAATAGTTTAATTTTTAATAAGTTAGTTGTGTTTTCAACCGAATAATTACCGTTTCAAGCAAAAAAGAAACTAACTTTTTAGAAGAAAATTTATCTTTGAAACAAAAAATTATAAAACAGTGGAATTTTTCCTAAAAAGGCAAAGCCCTGATAAAATACATAAAGTTTTAACAAAATAGTGTAATTTTCGACCAAAAAAGACGAATTTCCAACAAATTACATGAAGGACCCCGCACTAAATGTATGGGAAAATGGCTTTTGTTGGATTCAGCTGAAACTTTGTAGTTTTTAAGGTTATAAGTGCTGGATGAAATATCCGTAAAAAAATCCAAAAAAATGGACAGTTTTAGCGCTATGCGGCGCTAAGCGCTCAAGACCAGTGAATAAAACGAATTACAACAGATTTTGTTACAAAAGCGATGTCAACATAGAAATCACGGTTCAGATCGTGGTCGGTCATAATTTCGCCTACACCGTTGACTCATATAGCGCGCTTCTCAAAACGATCAAACGCTAAGCGCCCAAGATTTTAACTTGACTAATTCATCCCTTTTTTAAAGGCAGAAATGGTATCCAAAGTAACATTAGTAACTAGTGCGTACATTCCGATAATTACATTGTACTGTTCTCAAGAGTGCCCAACGCTAAGCGCTCATGATCAGTGAATAGAACGAATTACAATAGATTTAGTTACAAAAGCGATGTCAACATAGAAATCACGGTTCAGATCGTGGTCTGTCATATTTTCGCCTACACCGTTGACTAATATAGTGCGCTTTTCAAAACGATCAAATGCTAAGCGCCCAAGATTTTAACTTGACTAATTAATCACTTCTTCAAAGGCAGAAATGGTATCTAAAGTAACATTAGTAACTAGTGCGCACATTCCGATAATAACAGTGTACCCTTCGCAAGAGGGCCGAACGCTAAGCACCCATGAGCAGCGAATAGAACCAATCCCAATAGCTTTTGCGAAATATTAAGCTATTTCTTGCTCTTGATACGGGTTCGCTTGTTCACCTCTATTAGCAGCGTCTAGAATCCTTTGTAGCAAGGAAGTTTGAGGATACTTTACGTGTTGTTGGTGACGTGCATAACCCAGAAACCATAAAACGCTTGCAATATGTGCGCAAGTGCCAAGAGTTCTGGCCCCTGCATTACATGTGCAATAATAACCGAGAAGCGTTTCATTATTGTCTGGTCCTATGTCATCGATCTCATCGAACGCTATCCATAGCTGGTACCTTGTCGCATTTCGAAAACGAGAAAATACTCGTACTCTCATCAAACCAGGTTCATTAAGTCGCGTATCTAGTTGAAACTCCTCATCTTCTTCTCGTTGCAGCTTGTCTTGAACGTAATATGGGGCAAGTTCTACTTGATACACGCCAATTGTTATGTCGCGTATTTCTTCAATTTTGGCTCACGAGCTCTCGCTATGTATTCTCTTGCAAGCTGTGCTGTAACGCCTTGCATCTAGATAACAGGATGGTATCGATTAATTATGGCACCAGCAATGCGAAAGAAGTCCCTTAGATTGTGTACATGAGCCATCGGAATGGTTTTCTCGAGTACTTGAAAATGGAGTTTATGTGGCCATTTCTGGATTCCACTATCCATCTAGAGTTCGTTATTAGCCGAGCTTCGTTTGCTTCTTCCGTTACCAATTGAGTCTGTCCTTGTTGGAGAAAGGGTGGTATCTTTGACACAATTCCTAAGCGTTCTAAAAGTGGTTGGGCATCTCTATATCCACGGACCTCCATAAAAATATTACCAACGTCGAAAAATTCTCTCATACCTTCCACATCTCTTTCAAATTCGTTAATGAGCATTTGTGCGTCACTGTTTCGCGAGTCAGAAATATATGGTCCTTGTATTTCAAGTATTTATCCGTCTGGAGCAACAATGAGAGCAGGTTTTACCAAGTGACGTCCTTTATGTTTGCAGAATGACTGTCGAAGTACGCGAAAGTTACTGCTCTTCTGCATGTAAGCATAAGTTCCATCGATGATAGCAATAGTTCTCGGAATTTCTGGTTGTGGATTATAAAGTTAATTGACGAATGATGTTACGTGTCTTTCAATGAATTCCTCTCTGCTTATCACATTAAATCCAATGTTAACAGGCACAAATCGGTGCATTAAAGACTCTCTTACAGTAGAAATGGCCATGCTTGTAGCTTGCTGGCTCGAATAATGAAAAATCACTTTCAGAAATTCATCAGAAAGACCTTGACGCATTTTGTAAAGGAAAGTCAGCAGATCTTTTTTTCTCACGTATCTGGCACCATGTCCATGTAACTGCGGAATAGGATTACAAAATGCATACAATTCTCTAAATTGTTCCTTTGTTACAGGAGCAATAGCTTCAAACTCTTCATTAGTGAAACTATCCTCATTATTAACGCCGCGGCCACATGAACATTTGCTTCGTTACGAAGTTGCTGCAAATACAGAAGTAACTGCTGTCTCGGAATCCTGTACGGTCTGTTAATCGCTTGTAGTCCAGGAAGCAAGGGGCCTAAGATGAAACCATGTTCATCCAAATGATTTAAGCATGCTCTTCTTTCTCCTGGAATGAAAATGTCCATGGCAATAAAAGTGTTAACTCTACATTCAATTGAAAGCCTTGGAGTATTAGCATCAGCATTACAGAAGATGCACGTTTGCCTGCCTATTTGTGTAAGAACATTCAGTCTTAAACAGCCAGGGTCACGTTGGAGCTCCTCTATCTCATTGCGAATCAATTGATTGCAATTGAAACATAACCTACTCTCATCGGCGACTTCAAGTGGTGGTCTTCGAAGTTGAAGGCGTCTAAAAATTGCAATGTTTTGCCTATCAGGATTATTATTAACATCAATTCGAGCCGTTTGTCCTGGTTGATGACTCTGTCGCACACATAGCAATTAACTCGAACTCTGAATGCCATTTTTTAAACCATAAGAGAAACAAGCTCTTATGGTCTTGAAGGACAGAGGAATGTATTAATAAAACGAATGAAAAATTCAGAAACAACAAAATAAAACAAATAAACACAAGAAACTAAACACAAAAAGAGGATAAGAAATACAACACAATTAATACAGAAGGGAACAGATAGGAATTTTTTTTCCTAAGCTTACCAATAAAATTACTATCCGCTCTCGAGACCTTTCACAAAAGAAATGACAAGCATACCATCGTCAATGGAAATAATACGTGAATGCTGTTTAATATATGTTAAATATAATAATAAGTTATTGCCGAGGTTTCAACTTTTTTTAAGTCATTAGGCCTACTTTAAGTTCGTCGCTCATTCTGAAGTCGTTCGCTTTTTGCTTTAAAAAGTGACAGTCGTTCATCATGCAGCATTCACTCATTATTTCCATCGAAGACGGTATGTTTGTCTGTCATTTCTTGTGTGAAAGGCCTTTGAAGAAGTGATTTCTTAGTCAAGTTCAAATCTTCTGTGCTTAGCGTTTTCCCGTTCTGAGAAGCGCGCTATATCAGTCAACGGTGTTCACTCATATTGTCATTGTTTTGGATAAACATGTTACTGACCACTTCTTGATGCGTGTTTCGTATACAGACATCGCTTGTGTCGCTAAAGCTACTAGGATTGGTTCTATTCGCTGATCATGGGCGCTTAGCGTTCGGCCCTCTGGTGAAGCGTACACTGTTATTATCGATGTACGCACTAGTTACTAATGTTACTTTGGATACCATTTCTGTCTTTAAAAAAGTAATTGCTTAATCAAGTTCAAATCTTAGGCGCTTAGCGTTTGATCGTTTCGAGAAGCGCGCAATATCACTCATTGGTTTGGCTAAACATATTACTGACTACTTTCTGATGCATGATTCTTATAGTGACATCGCCTTTGTCGCTAAAGTTACTAGGATTGGTTTTATTCGCTGATCGTGAGCGCTTAGCGTTCGACCCTCTTGCGAAGGGTAGAATGTTATTATCGGTATGTGCGCACTAGTTACTAAAGTTACTTTGGGTACCATTTCTGCCTTTAAAGAAGTGATTCATTAGTCAAGTTAAAATCTTGGGCGCTTAGAGTTTGATCGTTTTCAGAAGCGCGCTATATGAGTCAATGGTGTAGGCGAAAATATGACAGACCACGATCTGAACCGTGATTTCTATGTTGACATCTCTTTTGTAACAAAATCTGTTGTAATTCGTTTTATTCGCTGATCTTGAGCGCTTAGCGCCTTATAGCGCTAAAACTGTCCATTTTTTGGATTTTTTTTACGGATATTTCATCCGGCACTAATAACCTTAAAAATTACAAAGTTTCAGCTAAATCCACCGAAAGCTATTTTCCCATACATTTAGTGCGGGGTCCTTTTCGGCCAAGTAGTTATACATACTAAAAAAGATACATTTTTAACTAAAAAATGCAATATTTAAATTTTTATTACAAGAAAGTTAATTTTGAACAACAAAAAAAACAACTCATTTTTGTTACGGCGGACGTAAGCGTTTTCTTTCAGTTCAGTGTTCGCGATATCTGCTCTACCTATGCAGACCCATAATGCTAATTATGCGAGACCGTTCATTAGTCGGAGCGAGGGACCAATAATTAAAAATGAAAATACGATACCTCTTTATGTTTGTTCTTTCGTAATACCTTCAAGCTCAAGCGCGATTTCAGAATGTTGATTAACAATGATTATTAATAACATTGTCTTAATAATTTTATAAATTAATAATATATCACTAACTACCTATTTTCAAATTTTTGAAATAATCATTTGAAGTTAAAATTACAATAATCTAAAACAATTAATACTAGAACAATCATTAATTTAACTTTCCAATAATATTAGTTGCGCCATAGATCTCACAACTTTCTATTGTCTGTAAAGAAGACAGAGAAACTAAGAATAGTTTTCTAAATTTTAAAATAGAATATGAAATTTTTATTTAAAAATAAAACCTGAAATATAACATGATATCTGTAATGAGGTCTGGAAATTGTTGTCAATTGTTGAAATAATGGTTTAAATAATTTAAATGAAGAATTTAACTTCGATTTGATATTGGCACACGTGCTTTCAAAAAAATGATTAGTCGATGCTGAGAATAAGCAGCAGCGTTTTGAAGTCACGTCACATCTTGTCGCCGCACATTAGGAGGAATCGGGAATTTACTGTTCATAATCCACTACAGACTACATTTAAAAAGTGCAAAGGGAAAAACGTAAAAATTCGATTCTCTCGAGATAAAAATGATTTCATTAAATTTCATTTTACGAGACATTATTCTAGAAAGTTTTAAATATTTTTTAAAGCAATAATTACTGTCGAAGACGTTAAGAGCATTTCAGTATCGGAATCAGCCCCCTGGATCTTTTCCCATATTACACTGAATAAAAGCGGTGTGAGATTTGACTGGGGCCGAGCAGTGGCGCTGACCGAGGTCTGAATTAAAAAGCAACGCATGAGAAAAACATAAAAATTTAATTTTCTCAAAATAAAAAGTATTTGATCACATTTCTTTTAACGACACATTAATATAGACAGTTTTACATATTTTTTAAAGCAATACTTACTACCAAAGAAGGTGAAATTATAAAGTATTAGACGAAATTTGTTCGATTTATGGCGCAAAGGTCAAATTGAAGTTTTATGTCGAGTAATGATATTAATACCATAAATTACGAATAAATGATGAAAGGCATGCAATTAAAATATCAAGTATACAAAATGAATAATTGGAATATCCTTATTTATTGTCCTTAAACGCATCTTGATTAATAACATGCTCTAAGAAACGAAATATAAAGTTGTGTTTTCTCTGCGATAAATAGAAAATTAAAATATTTTACTTACGAGCTCTTTACAAGTGTGGAAGTTTTAAAACGTGCGTTTACGTATATACACGCAGAAAAAAGAAATGTAATATTTACATATCAAGAATTGTAAGTGGTTTCTTGTAACCGTGACAGTATAAAATGCTCTTAATAAGAGGTTGAAAATGTCCAAATCACTTAACATTTCGTAAATCTCACAATGAAATTAAGGTTAATTCAACGGTTATCCTTCAGTAAAATAAACCTCTATTCCCTAATATTACGTACTGTAAGATATGTAAAATTAACTGAACCGAGATTAAAATAGTGGTACAGTGGACATTACCAAAGGATCAGCACATGCTACCGAACCGATCGGTTTACTTAGCTCGCCCCGAAAGTCGTAACAACGCAAACTATCCGCGTGAACCAAGGGGGTGAATTCACGACGCAGTCGGCTATGGATGTATTGCATCACCTAAAACAAATTCCTTTTTGACATTTCTGTGACAGTCGTCACATTACTCTATATTCCCACTTAGCAAGGAAGGGGGTTTTTAAAAAATAACACCATTTTGGATGGCACAACTTATTCACAGATTGCGTACCCTTGAGAGTTTATTGGAGCAAGACGTGTTTGTATTCCATGACTGTTTCAACTGACTTATATGGATATGAGGTAACAAATCTCAGTTACAAATGCATTTCGAGATTATTTTACAGATCGCATCTCATGTAATAGTGTAGTGGTTAAGATAATTGACATTCGTCGTTAGGTTTGTGCGTTCGAATCCCCTTCCCCGCCATTGCGTACGAAATTTTAATTGTATTATAAGCGTTGTAACTTACAAATACTGATTAATTGTAAGTATACCCGAATAATTATTAATTAACTTATAATTAATGCTGTAAATAATTATACCTGATTATTTTGATCCATGTTATTTAAATTTAAATTCATTATTGTGATCTTAAAGATAAGGAGTTTATATAATAATAATTAGAGTATGATCTTCAATTCAATAGATTCTATATTAGGAGCTATTCAATATCAATATTATTAATATTTTACATAATTTTCATTACTTACATATATATATAATTAAAAATTTATCATAAGGAATACCGCATGATTTCGCTGGGATCGGGTGCTAATCTGGAAAATTGCACCCGCTCCCTGCGAAATCGCGGTAAAATTTCAGCCACAACCACGTCTCACGACCGTGAGATAGGTGGTTACAATATGTAATGGAATCAATACGACGATCCGGCTAAAGTTTCGTGCACCCTGAGAACACGGAGCGATCCAAGAACTACCGCCTTCTGCATTTTTCCTGCAAGTGTTCTAGCATATTGTTGAGACGCAGGGATGCTTTTTAGGCTATAAGCAAGTGAAAGTTTGGCACCTCCAAGAGCGCCGATGATAAAGACGATCAGTTTAACATAATATTCCGGGTACAATCGTTGCAACTCCCTTATAAGGTCTCGATACCTCCCTTTCTTTTCATTCTCCTTGGCTATGATGTTTTTGTCAGCTGGTGCCGAAAATTCGATAACGAACATGGTTCGCTTCTCGAAGTCAAGAAGAACCATGTCAGGCCTCGAGTGAGCAACAGAAACAATTGTCGAGAATATAAAGTTCCAGTATATGCGGCACTTCCCATTCTCGACAATTGACTCAATTTCCCTAGGAGCATTTAGAAGAACGATATTAAGGTTAATGCCGTAAGAGTGACAGAGATGGTAATAAAGCACTCTTAATGCCGCATTGTGCCTTTAAATGTAGGTCGTTCCCGCGTGAGTTGGACAACTAGATAGTATGTGAGCTAAATGCTCGGGGTGTGCATGACACGCCCTGCAGCTATCATCGGGAATGTCTTGGCTCAAAATGTGGCCACGGTATGTTAAGGTGGAAATGACACCGTCTTGCCATGCAAAAATGAAACCCTCTGTACCAGACTTCAATCTGGGCGATTTAAGGAAAGCAAACGTTAGCTCACAAGACATTGACTGATCCTTCACATTTCTGTGGAAGATACCGTGCATCCTCTTATCGAGGAGCTGTTCACGAAACTTTTTCTCTTGTGCTTTCTTAATCCGGGCTTTCAGGAGTGAGTACTCGAGATAGATTAGATTTGATGCATTTTGCTCACCCCTAATAGTGAAGTTAAGTCTGAGTGTTTCAGCAGCCTCCTCCGCTGCTTTGTACAGAAACGCTTCTTTGCCCACTTCTTTGTGATTCCTGACCATTTTAAGAAGAGGGTCTCTTCCATTTGCTACTCTATGTGCTGTACCCAGAATAATCCTGTTGTGAAGACATTCAAGACTCAATCTTCCGCGACCCCCTTGACTGCGTGAGATGTACAGTCGCGGAACGGAGAACTTAAGATGCATGCTTTTGTTCATGTGCATAACCTTCCTTGTCCCGATATCAAGGGATCTGAGCTCGTTCTTCGTCCATGGAACTACTCCAAATGAATAAAGTACTACCGGGGCGGCAAGCATGTTCGTTGCAGATACTTTGTACCTCACCGACAGTTCGGAAGACCAAATCTGTCGGATGAGATGTTTGTATCTGCTTCGAAGAGTATCCTTTATAGATGTCACATCCTGAATGCGGCTCTGTGGCACACCCAGGTATGTACGAGGGTGGATTGATAAGTTTCCGGCCTGAACAAGAGATGGCGCCACTAGGCCTACCTTGAGGTGGCGTTCTATAGTACCATCCTTAGATAGCTTGTAG
>NC_046664.1:127548012-127552466 GCF_010883055.1 Belonocnema kinseyi | reverse complement strand
CAGCCTTGGAGGAGATTATGTTGAGAAATAAAAAAAAAAATTCTTAAAAACGTTGTTTTTCTTGGTCAGGCCGGAAACTTATCAATCCACCCTCGTATAAGTCTCTCCAGCGCAAAGATGTCGTGTAGCGCTTCTATCAACGAGCTCAGGATCTTCAGGGATGCCATTAAGTTTTCCTCGCTTCAAATAAACCTTGGCGCATTTGTCTAACCCAAATTCCATTCCAATTTCCTTAGTATATCGCTCCACAATCCCTAGACCTAGATGTAGTGTTTTTAGCATAGATCTTAAGGTCGTCCATATAAAATACATGAGTGACCTTGTACTTTCGATCTGCAAATTTGCCGCACAAGTACCCGTCGGAATGGCGAGGTGCTAGAGATAGTGGCAATAATGTAAGGCAAAAGAGGAGTGGGCTCATGGTGTCGCCCTAAAAGATACCTCTCTGAAAGGTGATCTTGTTAGTTGTAACACGATTTTTTCCAGGTGAGATAGTAAATCTGGTTTTCCAGAACGGCATCAATCTCTATGTACCGAACTATTTGCGGATGAACCTTTAAGATTTCCAAAAGACAGATGAAAAGTCGATGGGAGGTCGAATCGAAAGCTTTCCGATAATCAATCCAGACCATCGATAGGTCACGCTGGTAGAATGCTGCATCTTTACAGACACATCTATCGATGAGCAGGTTCTCCCGACATCCGGCTACGCCTTTCTTTGAGCCTCGTTGTTCATACATTTCTTGCCACACAGGTTCAATTGCCCGAACAATCCTATCATTTAGGATAGCTGTGAATACCTTATAAAGTGTGTTCAGACAAGTTATTGGCCTGTAATTCTTCGGGTAAGCTAAGTTGCCTATTTTCGGCAGGAGTATTGTGCGCCCTTCCACCAACCACTCCGGAATCGGCTCTTCCGACTTCAAATATGAGGAGAAAATACGGACCAAATGCTGATGGGTTGAAGAAAACTTCTTCCACCAGAAGGTTTTGATACAATCTGGTCCCGGTGCGGAATAGTTCTTCATCCCTCAAAACTTTTTTCACCTCCTCGGTAGTGATGGGTCGGCATTCTTGATCAGGTGTTATGAGGGCATCACACAGCTCCTTCAAGCTATTTATATTTTCTGAGTCTTCGTCCAGTCTATGCTGCACTTCGTAGACTTCTCTCCAAAATACTTCGACCTCCTCTGGTTTGGGTGGGTGTTCGACCGTAACCGGATGGTCTTGGAAGAGTCGAGATATGTCAAAGAGAAACTATTGATTTTCTCTGACCCACCTCTCCCTCCGCTCTAGACTTCTCTTAGCGTCCGATAGTATCCGTATTCTCTCAACAATATGCACACACTGAATGCGGGACGCGTACTGTCTTGCCCAGCCTATCTTTATGGCAAGTTGATGCATTCGTCTCTTGGTCTTATGATCAACCGTTGATTTTGTTTTACGATTCGCATCGGCCAAAGCTCTCGCTGCATTATATACACAATAAGTGATAGCCCAGAGGTCAGATTCTCCGCAAAAATGTCCACAAAGCTCGTCATCCATTTCAGCCAGATCTTTAGGCTTGAGAGATACCTTGGTGTTGATGTTTCTCCGGGTCGTAAAGCATCGCTCTTCCTCTATTGGATGCCTGCCCGCGGTTGGTCTTAGTTTCGCCTCTCTTTCTCTGTTGTACGCCTTGTTCTAGCTGTGGTAGAGTAGGCGTTCCGCTTACATAGCCTCTTTTTCGGAGTAGTTCAACATGGTTTCGCAGACGTCGCTGCGAAAAGTGCGATAGCTCCGGGTATTTCTCGCACCACGGAGCATGCAGCCGTGCCATATAACCCCGTTCAGGGGCCACACTCGCATCGTAGCACTCTAGCAAGTCGTGATTAAGTCGCTCCGTCCACTCAAAGGTCGCGAGATCCCGCCGATCCATCGCATTGAATCCATTTTTATTGGCTCCCCCAGCTCTTAGATTGGTGGGCATTGTTGGCCGACACATTGTCAGGAGCCCTGCGCGTTCTGTTGTTTTGAATAGCACTGACTACAACTATGTTTGATTTGTCATTGTTGTTCCCACGAGAAGCTAGGGAAAGGGGTTCGTCCATCCTTGTAGAGCCCCGCGTGCAAGGATAAGGCTACGTACTGTGAGATGTCGCCCAGTATCCCAGAGTCACCGTTCTAGACACCTCACCCAGGTGCCATTCAGCTTTCGGCACGGTTTTCACACCTCCGCTTGGGGGTTAAGTCCTTCGGGACCACCTCTAGACAATTGTCCGCGACTGCCTATTTATTTTTGTAAGCATATTCAGCAGAAACCCTTGGTACAGGGACCCTCTATCCGCAACCCGAGGACGCGTTCTGTGGCTTTGTCATAGGCCCTTTGGTTTGATTCTAGAGGAATCAAAACCGAACCGAATATATGTGTGTGTGTAAATGTGTGTGTGTATTAAATTAGAATCGTGGACTAAAATTCTACTTCTTTCGGTGCAGCTGAAAGAAAATCTGAATTAGTAGTTACCATTATTATTTTTTATCAAAAGTTTAATAATGATTGATATATCTATTATTTTTCGTGGAACTTTTCCTGAAGATCGATACGATAAATTATTAAGACTGATTTGAAAAAATTTTTACCTAAGATTTCAAATGTGATATTATATTTTGGTTAATTAAGTGGTTAATAATTATTAATATTTTATTAAATAATAAAGCTTTAACTTTGAGAACATTTTAATTGTAAAATTGTAACCGCTTCGAATGAAACATTATTTTTCAATTACATTATTCAATTTTAATCACTCTGAATTAGTCTAATTTAAAAAATTGAAGTTGGTCATTTGTTTTTACGAGATTCTGATACAAAAATCGTTTAATATATGTGTTTTTCTTAAATTCCAAGCAAATTCACTTAGAACTTAGTCCATATCGTAAAAAAATTTAGAATCTTAGTATTTGATATGCACATACGAATAGGAGAGAAATACTGCCTTGATTTGTAAGAACACCGTTAACTGCATTTTGGATAAGGCCCTTGAGCCGCCCACCGTTAATTGCTTCAGGTGACTATCCCATTTGCAGTTAACGGTGTTCTTCCAAATGACGGCAGAATAGGCATGTCGTTGCCGGATCTAAATAACGAGCGGGCTGTTCTACCTGATCTTGGATTGCTAAACCTCTATTGCTTTTGCAAAGTAACATGGACCACTCCCCTTGTAACTTATGATCAATCCCCGCGCCCAAGTTGGGTAGCATGTGCACAGGGGCCAATACCTCCCATAGAAGTCGACCAGGGAGGGCCAAAGTCTTGATTTGCCTACTCGTAAATAAAATGCTTAAACTGACCCGATCGTAGGATATAGAAACCTTTCAATTCTTTGTTGCTTTGTTTAATCCTTGAAATCTATCTCGAATCTATGTGGAATGATAGAAGCCTTTCCGAATTCTTTTATATTTATCCGAAACCTTTGCGAAATATTTGAAATTTTTGTAGTCTTCATAAAATCTTTGAGATATTATTGCAACCTTTGTAAATTCTTCGTGAAATTTTCACGAAATAACTTTTTTAAATCTATTCAATATGTTTAAAATCTTTGAGAATTTTGAAAACTTTGTGAAATAATAGAAGCCTTTATAAAATAATTGAAATATCTGTGAAATCTTCTAAACATATCCTAAATCTTTTCGAAATGTTTGAAATCTTTGTAAAATCATTAGGACGTCATTGGATGGATTTGTTGAATCTTTGAAATCTATTTTAAATCTTTGCGAAATATTAGTAAGCTTTGTGAAATCTTCAAAGTCATTGGGAAATCATTGAAAATTTTGTGAAATCTTTCTAAAAGCTTAGTGAATTTTCTCAAAATCTTTGCAAAATCATTAGGCAATTATTGAAATCCTAGGTTCAGTCTTTTGAATCGACCAGAAATCTTTGAAATCTTAATTTTCGAATAATAGAAGACTTTATAAAATCTTTTAAATCTATGCGAAGTCTTCGAGAAACCTGTGAAATTATTCCGATTTCTATGGCATTTAACCGTTCCTTTAATAATGTCATTTTAAGTTTTAATAATGTCAGCGTTTAGTAATGTCAATTTAAGTAAAAATCAATTGGTCTCAAATAAGTTACTGCACTTTTTTAAATGGACATACTTTGACATGCTATATCTTTAACCATTTTCAATAAAATCGTATGGTAATTATTACATCCAGAATGTAAAGCAGCTTCATTAACAAATATAAACCATCCTAAATTTGTAATATACCAAAGGCGTAAAACACATCGGTATTTTGCAAGTAAATAGTCGCTAGCGCATCTGGAGCACGTGGGATGATCTGTAATGCAGCTAGCCCATTCATCTTTCGGGAAACTATCCTTTGAAACAGTCAGGCCTGAGGTTGTAAAAAGTAGAAATATAGGCTGGAAGTCTCTACGAGTCTAGGAACTGGGGATGGGTATTCCATGATGGGGG
>NC_046664.1:127547419-127548002 GCF_010883055.1 Belonocnema kinseyi | reverse complement strand
GGGGGAGGTGAACTTCAATATTTTTCTTATCGAATTTTCTTAATATGTTTATTATGATTTACAGAAGTTGTTCTTTTCAAAGGAAGAACTTTCCGATAAATTCAATATAAATGAATGGAAATTGTTTAATCCACATACAATTGTTTAGAATTTGCCAGTTATTATTCCCATTATTAAAATGTGAATTCATCCAACAATGTACTTATAATATTTTTTAAATATTCATGAAACGTAAAAAATGCATTTTTAAGGTATTTTGCGATGAAAGTAAAATTAAATTCTTCTATCTGAATTTGATCAGAATTTTCTACAGAATTTCGTTTATCACGTTTTTTACTTCAAGGTTTAGATAAATGTAACATTAATGTGCATAATGAAATTAAGAAGAATTCAAGATCTGCCATACAAAATTGTATTTATTCAAGCGAGACGTATACGCAACAGTATTTTAAATTATATTTGACATGCGCAAAAGAAACTTAATTGTTACAGTCTGTCAAGTTAAAGCGTGGGTGGCTTTACTCGCAGTCGGTAAGGTGTATCGACATGATTTTGGTGTCAAAATATTAAGAAGAGCTCCCTC
>NC_046664.1:127543213-127547319 GCF_010883055.1 Belonocnema kinseyi | reverse complement strand
ATCCATTTCAGCCAGATCTTTAGGCTTGAGAGAAACCTTGGTATTGATGTTTCTCCGGGTCGTAAAGCATCGCTCTTCATCTATTGGATGCCTGCCCGCGGTGGTTCTTAGTGTCGCCTCTCTTTCTTTGTTGTCGGCTTGTTCTAGCTGTGGTAGAGTAGGCGTTCCGCTTACATAGCCCCTATTACGGAGTAATTCAGCATGGTTTCGCAGACGTTGCTGCGAAAAGTGCGAGAGCTCCGGGTGTTTCTCGCACCACAGAGCAAGCAGCCGTGCCATGTAACCCCGTTCACGGGCCACACTCGCATCGTAGCAGTCTAGCAAGTCGTGATTCAGTCGCTCCTTCCACCCAAAGGTCACGAGATCCCGCTGATCCATCGCATTGAATCCATTTTCGGTGGCTTTGTCATAGGCCCTTCGGTTTGATTCTAGAGGAATCAAAAAATATATATATATATATATATATGAAAAAATACTTTCAAGAACTTCATTGTTTATTATCAGTGGCGTTGTTTGTCAGGCAAAAGATTAATTTGATAAAAATGCTTGAACATTTCAAAACGTTACAGTCTTTTTATTCAGAGCTTTTTACAACATTATTCTTAATTGTACGATTTAAATGATGGATGGCTCTTTTGCCTTGAAAGTAGAATCACATATTTTAGAGAATATAACTAATATATATACACAAAATACTACCTTAAAGTGCACAGTTATTCAAATGAAATAGAAGATAACAGTAATATAAGTACTAAATATTTTAATGTAACATACAAGATTGCAAATTCCTAAATATTAAACTGCAAACGGTTCTACAACATAGTCAAGTTTGAGAGATACATGACCCATATTTATGCAATGCCTTTTAAGTTGGAACCCCTCAATTACTTGCGGGGAAAACACGGTTAAAACACTGTTTAGAAAAAAGTAATTGTTTAAGTTTTGTAATTTTACATAAAAAAACATTCATTTTCTTTAAAAAAGGCGAATTTTCAACGACAAATAGTTCAATTGACAAACAAACAAGAATGGAATAAATGGAATAGTTGAATTTCCAGTTTTAAAAAATTCAACAACAAAAATGAATTTTCAACAGAATGCATGAATTTTTACCCACTAACCTTAAAGAAGTCAAAAGATAGATCTAAAAAAAAAATTAAATAGCTGAATTTTCAAATAAACACATTAATTTCCAACAATATAATTTATTTTCTATCCGAAAAGCTAAATATGCAACGAAAATCGTAATGTTGTAACCAACAAGATTTATTTTTAGTTCAACAAATTAATTTAAAATTAAAGAAAAAAACGGGTTTTCAACCAAGTAGAAGAATTTCAACTAAAATGATAAATCTGCAACAACAAAAATCAAGTTTCAACAAACCCCTTCAACTATTTACTTGTAAAATTCTTTAATTTTTACCTGCTAAATGTTTCAATGTATACAATTTTAAGTATTCCTTCAAAATTGTTGAATTTGACATTACAGTTTAACGTTAAATATTTAACTAAGCATTGGTTTTAATGACTTTTTCAAGTATAAAATGTTATTATAATAAATAAAAGTTTTAAATTTATTATCTTCAGTTTTTAGAACAATAATACTTTGATCATAATAATATGAATAATTATACCTAATTATTTTAACATATATTATTTAAATTTCAAATTATTATTATCATGTTTTCTTAACAGATTAGGAGTTTATATAATAATAATTCAAGGATAATTTTCAAATTCAATATACCATTTTGAAGTATAAGTTTCTGTTAACAAAAAAATTAAGAGAAAAATGTTCTCAGCAGGTATGCATCGCTGAAAACAAACTTTTTGAAAAATCATTTTCAAAGCAATGTTTTTTGGCTTCTGACATTGGCTTTATTAAAAAAGGGTTAAGTGCAATTTTCACTTAATTTTTATGTACAGAAAGTTTCCTTTTGATTTTCATTGAAAAATTAAATACGCATACTTAATATCACATATGCATACATACATATATACATTCATACACACATGCATACATATATTCGTATATATACATATATAATAATAATTACATAATTTTCATACATTTCTTTTAATTTTTAACAAAGTTCTATTTGTTCACACTATTTTCATTTGCTCAAGCAGTTATTTTTCGATAACTATTAAATAAAAAAAATAAAATTGATTAAACAATAAAATAAATGTGTCAAAATTATATAATTATTCAACAGAAAGTAGCATATGATACCAATTTGAATAAAATTGGACATCTCTGGCCCAATTGAAAAATTCTTGAAAATAAACAATAATTAATTGTTCAAATAATTACGTAATGTTTTTAGACAAATTTACAACTCCAAACAATGACAAAATATTGCATTTCAATAAGAAAATAAGATCATTTTATTAATTTCTGGGGAATAAATGATTGATTAAATAATTTACATTTGTTTAAACAATTGAAAATTGTTTTAAAATTCACAGTAAACATTAAAACTGTATATTAATAATTATTTCTTTGAAAACGACGACGCGAATTGCTGAAAAATAACAATAAGCATATCTGCGACAACTTATTCTAATTTTAATCTTTTCATTGCAAGTAACATACCGTTGGAATCGCAAATAAACGTACATTTTGAATATAATATTTTCAAATTGCTGATAGAAAAATAAAAAATTTTCTATTCATATTTAGAAGAGATAATTTAGCACGAAAGTTAATCAAGAATTATTCAAGTTTTCAAGGCGACCACAAAATTAAATCAGAAACTGGTTCAAAAATTTCAAAATTGGAAAGTGTTAAGTTGAAATTTTTTAAAAATAAATCATTTTCAATATGAAGCCATTAAAATTTGAGAATTTGCAAACGAAAACTAAATTGAATGCTTCAATGTTTGTAAATGTTTTAATTCAGTATTCAATATGAAAATTCAGAGCTCTAAAACTGCAACCATTCAAAAACTTCGAATTTTTATTTATTTTTATTTTACACAATGCAATTTTTAACTTTTTAATTTCAAATTGTTCATTTTGGGGTGTGTAAGCCGTGTGATTGCACAGAGCCCCATGGTTGAGGAGGAGGGAGAATGCTATTTTACTCCCTGCCTTCCTCGACTTGTGTTTTCAGGTTTCTGGAAAGGTGACAACTTGGTACCTGTTTGTCCAAGTCTAGTCTCAAGATCAGTAATAGCTTTTTCACTTATCCATTCAAAGATCTGAACTAAGATTGTCTTTCAATGAAAACTATTTGTATAAAAATTGTCCTTTCTGAGTTGAACATTCCTGTATTTTGTTGAAAATTCGTCTTCTTTGTACTCTCTAAATCTGAATCAGTATATGTCTAATTCAAATCAGCGTATATACACTGCTAAAACAGTGAAATGTAGCTGCTGAGCAGTGAAATTTCACTGAATAACAGCTAAATTTCGCTGCTTTTCCAGCGAATATACGCTTCAAGTCTCTTATTTTATTATTTCTGTAAACCATAAATTATGTATAGTACGAGGACGGGGGGGGGGGGTTGTGCGGGTCGTTACAGGTTTGAGGGGGGCCTTGGAGAGAACCGGTAATCTGTTACTTAATTTAAGTACGGCTTTGCAATATAAGAAACGCAGTTTTTTCTTTTTCTCATATTCTCTAATAGTTTCTGCTTATACAAGGAAAGGATCCTATCAGTTGTAGGTGGACCAAACGATGTTGGAGGCCGACAGAATTTTCTTGAAGGATCGAAATATTTTAGTATTATACCATACACAATTAAGCTATTATTTGCCTTTCGTGGTGTAGGCGTGACTCACTGAGCGTGGGTGACTCACTGAGCGTGGAAGGGAGTAATGTGAAGAAAGTGATGTAGATCTTCAAGAGTTAAGATTGATCTATAATAATTCTCGATTTTTACATTCTCGTCAGAGAAGGTATTAGATTTATGTAA
This sequence comes from Belonocnema kinseyi, assembly GCF_010883055.1. Lineage (NCBI taxonomy): Eukaryota > Metazoa > Arthropoda > Insecta > Hymenoptera > Cynipidae > Belonocnema > Belonocnema kinseyi. Next base: position 127,543,400 of record NC_046664.1, on the reverse strand, counting down.
AATAGGTTCCCCCAGTTTTTGTCGAATATCCACGTTTTTAGACCCCCTGAATTTGAAAAACAGATTTTTACGATTATGTATGACGCCTAATTACAGTCTGTCAAGTTAAAGCGTGGGTGGCTTTACTCGCAGTCGGTAAGGTGTATCGACATGATTTTGGTGTCAAAATATTAAGAAGAGCTCCCTC
>NC_046664.1:127541706-127543113 GCF_010883055.1 Belonocnema kinseyi | reverse complement strand
GATAAACATATGTTATAATAGTTACTTAATTTTAGCGTTTTAGAGAAAAATTGAAGGCATTATAATTGACAATATACTATTTTTTTGTTTCTAAAGAAATCTGAAAATTCTTTATAAAATGGACAAATTGGCTTTATCCTCAGCTTGATTTTATACAGAATTTTGAATTTTGATAGCATTCAACATTTTAAAGAGAAAAATGTGTAGTTCTGTCATAATTAAAATAAAAAAACTTATCAGTCATTAAAAAATAGGTGAACATAAAACTTTTTCCGGTAATGTATTAAAATTATAAGTCATAATTTATGATTTATAGCATATAAATAGCTATGTAACGATATAATATTTAAATCTTTGATTTTAAAAATAATTAATTAGTTTTCATTATATAACTAATCACTAATAATTGTGAATCATTAGAATAATTATATAATAAACACTTCATATTCGAGTGGTAAATAAATATGCAGTACATCATTTACATTTATGGTAACTCCTGTAATTGTGACTGCGGTGGTAACTCATTTTTAAAATTCTCTAACTTAAGCAATTACCGACGCAGAACGCCTGAAAAATGCCGAAAACTGCGACGTAACTCTGAGGAGTTGACCCACAAACCAAGAGGGCGCTTTTAGCAGTCAGATTTTGGCGGAGTCTCTTATTCCATTACATGAACAATCTCCCAACTCATCTCTGACTTCACCATAGTTCCAGGAATCCTTACCTACAGTTTTGCCATGTTTAAACTTTTTTCCGTACGGATAGCAAAAAGTAAGATGGTGTCTGGATCGCTATGTGTGGATGCATATCCGTGTGAGTTATAAGGTGTTAAGAGTGCTAGGTGATGATTCATCATTCCCCTGATAAGTGAGCCGCCAGAAGATATGATGACGTAAGTGGTATCATATTCCCTGTACATTGATGAATTTATCGTTGAATATAACTGCTTGTTATTGTCAATATAATTGTGAGAAATAGTCGGTGTCTTTGATGTAGAGTGTGCGATATGATTATCTTAAGGGTAATTTCTGAGAAATGTATTTTGCAAGTTTAAACAGGTTTGAGCAGAAGAGTGCAGGGTAAATGGTTTATTTCACATGCACATGAGAGGGTGACAATTTAAAGAAATATTTTTTTGAAAGCTTCAACAGAACTTTAACTAAAAAACTTCTGCCTTTATTATTTTTTTTAATGCGCAAGAGATGCATGTTTATAGGTGACATTTGATATGGGGGTTACGCATGGCATCCTGTTTTTGATTATTAATTTGATTTACTGCTTCCTGATAGATGAAACATTATTCTTTAGTCTAGAATCTACCAGAAAATTAAAATAAAGAAATATTCAAAGTCAATCAAATCGTTTAGGCAAGAAAGGTATCTAAAATCATAATAATAGTATTCCATG
>NC_046664.1:127538317-127541606 GCF_010883055.1 Belonocnema kinseyi | reverse complement strand
GTGCCAACATTGGCATCATTGGATTTGACATCCTAGCTATTTCAATATAAAATTCTAAATCTGTTACAGTGATCAACTGTATGTAATCGGACCTCTTAAGAATCTGCTGGTATTTTTCGAGTCGCTCAGTCGTAAAGCCTTCTGCGATATCAAAAATTTAAAAAAATTATGTTTTGAATTTAAACATTTTTTAATACATGGCTCTCTCTCCATTTATCTTTCTCTTTAAGGTATACATGCTGGAGATGATTTACTTTCTCTAGCTATTAATAAATCACCCTCTTTTCTGCCATGTCCTAGAAGGTTATAAATTATAATCGGCACATATAACGTTTTTGCTGTTTAAAAAATGTAATGCATCACTAAAAATAACCTTCAAGTTGATTACGAAAAAATTTTGTAGTATAATTTCGGTAAGGTAAATCATCTGCAGCATGTATACCTTAAAGAGAAAGATAGATGGAGAGAGAGAGAGCCATGTATTAAAAAATGTTTAAATTCGAAACATAATTTTTTTAAATTTGTGATATCGCATCAGGCTTTACGATTGAGCGACTCGAAAAATACCAGCAGATTCTTAAGAGGTCCGATTACATACAGTTGATCACTGTAACAGATTTAGAATTTTATATTGAAATAACTAGGATGTCAAATCCAATGATGCCAATGTTGGCACCCTGAGCTACTGCGCTTGCGTTAGAGCTGAGCGCTGATTAGCCACACTTGGCACGCGATTCAAAATTAAAATTAAAAAAATTCTTGTAATTGAAATAAATAATAATTAAAATATCCACAAGAATGTATAAAAAATGTTTAACCTTTGATTTCAGACAAGAAAAAATTTTTAACACATATTTGGTAAATAATAGTTTATTTTCATTGAACTCAAAAAACTGACAAATAGTTCACAAAACATTTTGTAATAGATACATTTTTCGAAATACCATATAATGTTTCAGCAGCTCAATATATAGAAGTTAATTGCAGAATATAATAATGATAATATTTGAATTTTTCTAGAAAAAATTCCAGCTCAGAATATTGTCATATTGTCAATACAATTTGAAAACGCTTGCTAGAATTTATCAAATAAACCAGCTCCTTAAATATTAGAGTTGACTAAGAAACGTTGAAATCATTTTTCACATAATAGAATAACCTGCTAAAAAAGATTCAATTTATTTACTTCAAGCATTAAAATAAAGCATCATAAATAACAAAAATAAATTCAGCAGTTTTAAAATGTAATGCAAGGAAACTGTGAATCTAACATTACAAAAAATGACACAGTGATCACATGAATATCTGCTTTCTGGAACTTTTTAAATCCAAAGTTAATATAGTTTTTATAGAAATCGAGGATGGTGTATTGCTTCCTGGGTAACTAATTTCGTACAAAGATCATAAAAGCCAGGCCATAGAAACCTACCTTACCGATATTCTACAGATGCAGTGATTCGTTCTAGTTTCCAGAATCTTCTAAAACTAATGACATCATCATCAAATTTTACTGTGTAATTTTTCGTAAAAAAACTTCAAGGTTATTGTAAATGACGTAATTACATTTCACGATGTTAAAAAACTGTATCCGCACTAGGGTGGTCCAAAAATGCATGGAAAATTTTTTTTTGCATGCTAGAGGAAGACGATCCCCCCGATTTTATTCCAAATCAGAAAAAACAAATTCCGTAATTTTTATTTTTTATTTTAACAGGTGCCGGTTTTGACTTGAAGTTTCCCGTGTAAGATGCATGGGGAAAAATCACTTTTTTGAGTTCTTAGAATAATTTTTTAGGGTTTGAAAAAATGTGACGGGAAAATATGGGGGCCTGTAGAGAATTATCCAACGAAGAATTTCCTCTATCACACATATGGGCTTGGCACCCCTAACACACCCCCACGAGTAGCTGAAAACTGCCCTTAAAACCAATAATGTCAATTTTTCATGAAATCGACCTTTTGAACACTGTATTCTCGTATTTTTTTTACTTACGTGCCCAGAGGTAGACCGCGGAAAGAATGGTTAGAATGTGTGAATGAGACCCTAGTTAGAAGAGACATAAGAAGTCACAGAAACACGAGAGCCTGCATGAAAAAATGCATGGACATAAAAGAACCTAGAGAAGTATGCCAGGACAGGATAGTATGGCGGCAAATAGTTAATAAAAAGAGTGTCAGTAGAGTGAATGACGCATGAAACAAAAGACTTTGGCCACTAAGGGACCCAGGTGAGGAACCTCACATAACGACTTCCTGAGGTTCTTCGCTTGGGGTGATTGCTAGAGAGATTGATCAGCAACCTGGGTCGGAGCAGCGTTGCGGAACGAACGTTTCATTTACATAAATAACACAAAAATTCTGGATCAATCTGAAAATTCTCTATCCCTTCCACACACTACTTTTTTCCCCTATCAAGTGAGTCACGCCTACCCCGAAAGGGAAATGGCTTAATTGTGTAATAATAAAAAAAATATTGATAATAATTCATTTATTTTATTATTTATTTATTATTATTTATTATTTAATAATAATTTTTTTATTAAAAATTATTAATATTTCTTCAGTGGAACATTTATCAACATGTTTGATTAATTTTATTTAAACACATTTTTAAATAACAATTATTACTTAGATATTTCTAAAAAATTAATTATTATTAAATCAATTACTAATTAGTTATTAATTGTTACTGATAAATATTCCACTAGTCCATCAGTAATAATTTTTATTTTTAAAAAAATCGAAACGAAATTATTAAAACAAATTCCTTTTGTTTAAATAATTGAAAATGAATGACCTAATGTTAATAAATGTTTCAGTAAACGAATAGTAATCATTTTTACGGAAAAAAACGAAAATAATTAACCAATGATAATAAATATTCCATTAGACCAAAATTAATAATTTTAAGTAAAAAAAAAAGACCAGAATACAGTGGTCAAAATTTCGATTTTATGAAGAATTGATATTTTTTTGTTTTAAGGGTAGGTTTCAGCTACTCGTGGGGGCGTGTGAGGCATGTCAAACCCATATATATGATACATGAAATTCATCGTTGGATAATTCTCTACAGGTCCCCATACTTTCTCGTCACATTTTTTCAAACCCTACAAAATTATTCCAAAAACTGAAAAAAGTGATTTTTCCCCATGCATTATGCATGGGAAACTTCAAGTCAAAACCGGCACCTGTTAAAATAAAAAATAAAATAATAAAAAATTAAGGATTGTTTTTCGATTTTCGAATGAAATTGGGGGGATCGTTGCCCTTTAAAAAATAAAGCCTTTTT
>NC_046664.1:127516110-127538217 GCF_010883055.1 Belonocnema kinseyi | reverse complement strand
GGTATGTATTAAAAAATCTTTTGTATCAAAAATAATTTTGTAAGATTGCAGAAGGCTTTGCGATTGTGTGACTCGAAAAATACCAATCGATTCCCAAGAGATCTCTTTGCATACCGTGGATCACTGTAACAGATTTAGAATTTTATATTGATATAGATAGGATGCGAAATAAACTATTAGCAATTAAGACCAGGTAGGCCCCCCTGTAATAATATTACATCAACTATTTGAGATGAAGAACATATAATTGGAATAATTTGAATGCTCGTGCTAATAGTATCTAATAGTACCTAAACAATAGTATCTAATGCAAGGAACTGTGATTTAAAGTTATCAGAATAATTTATATATAACTGATTCAACTATAGCAACTTAGTAAACAAAAACTTAGTTTCATTAACAAGAGGTAGTTCGTAATACCTTGTTCTTAACTACTGGGTGTATCTCCACTCTCGGTGCAGAATTCTGCGCTGAGCTGGATAAATCACCACCCTCATATACCGACTTTATTTGCGTCATAAATGCTGGCATATAGCAGTTGCAAATAATTATTTTGCTTAGTACCAAGATTTCGTTGTTGTTAAATAAATCCAGTCAAACAGATAATGATTTCTGTTTACCAGAGTCACGAACATACTTTTGATTGAACTGTCAACTTATTAAATGAAAGCTTAGTTTCATTAAGAAGAGGTCTTAGGTTAATGAAGATTATGATGGAGTGCGGCAGTATCAGATACGCTGCTTTTCATACAGTTGTAACCTCACTTCTCCTGTTAAATATTCAATTCTCCTGAATCAACGTAAATAAACTATCAAAAATGTATGTAGAAGAACGAGAAAGAGTAGAGGAGGAGGATACAGTAATGATGTAGTTAAAACAAGTAGGTACTAAAAATATTGGATTCAATGATTATATCAACCGAATCGTATGTTGTGTGACACTTGAATGTGCACATAAAATGATCGCAATAGCTTTAAAATAAAAAAAATTAAATTAAAGAAACTGTAGGTAACACCTTGTTCACGCGTACTAAGTGTATCTCCATTCTTTGTACTGCACTCTGCGATGAGTTTGATAAATCCAGTTAAATAGATAAGGATTTTTAATTAACAGAATCGTGAACATAGTTTAGTCTCAACTATAGCAACTTAGTAAACCAAAACTTAGTTTCATTAACCAGAGGTCTTTGGTTTACAAAGATTATCATAGAGTGCGCCACAATCAGATATGCTGCTTTTCTTATAGTTGTAACCACGTTTTTTCTCCTGTTGAATCTTGAATTATCCTTAATCAAGTTAAATAAGCTCCTAAAATATATGTAGAAGAATGACAAAATAATATCGGGGGGGGGGGGGGGGGGGGGGGGGGCTAGGAGGAGAAGAGGATATGATAATGATTTAGTTAAGGTTAATAGGTTCTGAAAATATTAGATAGAATGATAACTTTTACTAAATCTTCTGTGTTATAAGATGATTTCCCAAACTACAATTAATTCAGGTGAGGGAAATCAATAAGCACACATACATTTTTTTCAATTAAATTTATTTCACTTATTTCGTTACAATAAACTTATGAAAATTATATATCAAATGTTAAAACTTATTGCTTACTTTGTACAGTGTTTGTTCCATTTCATCAATCTTAAAGAATATTAATGACAGGAAATCTTGAATAAACAATTTCAAAATATTAATTTCATTACATTTAACTATTTTCTAAACTAAAAGATTTATTCAATATTACCAATCTCCCGCATTTCATTAACAATTGAAATAATTTCGTGTACATTATTTACGTTTTCAGCTAGTTGATCTTGTAAAAGAAAGCCCAATCGATCCACAAACTTATTGGGATCTTCCCTGTAATTTAACATTTTAGATTTTGTTTTTGGTTTTATTTTACATTCTGAGGAAAGGTAACTTTCAACATCATCTTCCCCTTCATCAGCATCATTATCCTGCTCATCATCGTCATTATCATGCTCATTAACATCCTCATTATCAGCATCATTTTTTATTACCGATAAAGAACTGCCATATTGGCCAAATTCTTCTTCTGGCTCTACTTTTTGCTTCTTCACAAGCGGTTCCACTTCATATTTAGATTTCTGAGTAATGCATGATAAATTCTTTAGTGGAGAGAATTGCTTTCCTCTCCTTATCAATCCAACTGTCAGATTCTTGCATTGGCCTAAAACTTCGAGTTACCTTTGAAATCTTGATTTTCCAGCTTCTCTTTCTTCACCTCCTCCTTTTACAACATCTGTTTTAAACAGTTAAAAAAGAGTTGCACTTTTAGTCATCTTGTCACTAACAGAGTAAACATGGCTGTTCAGTCATAGAATTTGAGCTTATATCCTCCTTATCCTTCTCTGCTCCTCCTTCACCTCTTCCAACTTTTCCTCCACTCCTCCTCCTCATGTTCATCATCCTTTCCTAGCTTCTCTCTTTCATCACCTCCTCTTTTCCCACCTGCTCTTTCATCACCCCCTCCTTTTCCAACTTCTTTTTCTTCAACCACTCCTTTTTCAACTTCTCTTTCTTCACCCCCTCCTTTTCCTACTCCTCTTCGAAACAGTTTAAAAACAAATTTTAACCAAAGTTTTTTGGTCAAAAGTCCAACTGTTTTTAAACTGTTTCGAAGAGGAGTTGGAGAAGGAGGGTGTGAAGAAAGAGAAGTTGAAAAAGGAGAGGTTGAAGAAAAAGAAGCTGGAAAAGGAGGGGGTAATACAGGAAAATTTGGGAAGGAGAGGCTGATGAAAGAGAATTTAGGAAAAGATGATGGACATGTGGAGAAGGAGGAGTAGTGGATGAAAAGTAGGAAGAGGAGGATATAAACTCAGATTCTATGAATGAACAGCCATGTATACTCTGTTAGTGACAAGATGACTAAAAGTGCAACTGTTTTTTAACTGTTTAGAAGAGAAGTTGGAAAAGGAGGAGGTGAAGAAAGAGAAGCTGGAAAATGAAGATGGACGTGAGGAGTAGGAGGAGGTGGAAGGGAGGAGGATATAAACTCAGATTCCTTGAATAAACAGCTATTTTTACTGTGTTAGTGGCAAGATTACTAGCACCTGTTCAAATTGTTCCAGAACTTATTCAAGACTTGATTATTAAAAAAGATATGAGAAATACTCTTGATCAGCCAACAATCATAAGCAAGTTGAAAGAGATTTCCATAAAATTTCAAAGGGAACTCGAAGTTTAAGGCCAATGCTAGAATCTGACAGTCGGATTGACAAGGAGAGGAAAGCATTTCCTCGAAAACATAAGATTTTCAAACTGGACGAGGAACAAGCTATTCAGAAAGCTTGAAAACCACAATTCTCTCCACTAAAGAATTCATCGTGCATTACTCAGAAATCTAAATATGAAGTGGAACCGCATGTGAAGAAGCAAAAAGTAGAGCCAGAAGACGAATTTGGCCAATATGACAGTTCTTCTTCGGTTATAAAAAATGATGCTGATGATGAGGATGTTATAATGGGCATGATAATGGCAATGGTGAGGAGTATAATGATGCTGACGAGGAGGAAGATGATGCTGAAATTATGTCAATTGTTAATGAAATACGGGAGGTTGGTATTACTGAATAATTCTTTTAGTTTAGAAACCAGTTAAATGTAATTAAACTAAAATTTTGAAATTGTTTATTCAAGGTTTCCTTTTATTAATATTTTTTAACATTGATGAAATGGACCCAACACTGTACAAAGTAAGCAATAAGTTTTAAAATATTATATATAATTTTCATACGTTTATTGTAACGAAATAAGTTAATTAAATTTAATTTTTAAAAATGTATGTGTATTTATTGATTTCCCTCACCTGAATTAATTGTAGTTTAGGAAATCATCCTATAACACAGAAGATTTAGGGCCGGTTCCACCAACCTCAGTTAAATCATTGGTTAACTGACAGCGGGTTAAATGTAATGCCATAGTTAAGCGTCGATTATCATGTCGCGCGTTGCACAACGCTTTTGGAGGTCCCGGTTATCTAACCATAGTCGTTTCGAAATAACTCCCATTTTACTTTTAACCATTCGCGTGATTGGCCACTGGTCGGTTGAGTTAAAAGCAAGGCAATATGGCCGTGCGCGCCAAATCCAAATAAAGTTCAGTCCACGCTCGTGTCCACACTAACCTAAGGCAAGTGAATTTGTATGTGTTTTTTGTTCCTGTTATATTTCTGTTTTATTCGTGTTATCTGTGATAATATGGAAGAAAATAAAGTGAGATCGCCTAATTTTCTTCCTAATGCTTCTTCTATTTAATTCAGCAAATAATTTAACAAGCTTTTCTCAAGCGAAATCTCGTTTGAAAATCAATGTCGAAATTATCAAAAAAATTCACTCTTTCTTTGAAAATTCGTGGTCTTCTGCGGATAAATTCAAAAGTGTCTTATTTCACTTTGACATCAGACGACCTCAGAACTTCTTCCAAAAACTCCATATGTCACAACGGCACTGCACTTTTTAGTTTAAAAGACGATTAAATGGCCTTAACCGACCTATCATGACCAGTTAGATTTAACGGTGGCTAATGCGAGTTAAAAGTGGTGGAACGCGTAACTAGCTTTAAGCCAGGATTACATTTTTAACCGAGGTTGGTGGAACCGGCCCTTAGTGTAAGTTATCATTGTATCTAATATTTTAGAACCTATTTACCTTAACTAAATCATTATCGTATTCTCCTCTTCCTCCTGCCCCCCCCCCCCTATATTATTTTGTTATTCTTCTGCATATATTTTAGGAGCTTATATAACTTGATTTAGGATAATTCAAGATTCAACAGGAGAAAAAACATGGTTACAACTATAAGAAAAGCAGCATATCTGATTGTGGCGCACTCTATGATAATCTCTGTAAACCAAAGACCTCTTGTTAATGAAACTAAGTTTTTGTTTACTAAGTTGCTATAATTGAATCAGTTATATATTAATTATTCTGATGACTTGAAATCCTGGTCCCTTTAAATGGGTTTATTTAACTACAATTTAAAACAAAATGTTGGTTCTAAGAAAAACCAAGATTTTCAACTGTTATACATGATAGTGCATTTTAATATACGTGTTGAATACTTCACTTTCGATTTTTGATTCACAGTGTCCTTGCATTAGATATTATTGTTTCAAGTCAGTAAATTGAATTCTTTCAGGAGATGTAATATTATTACAGGGGGTCTTACCAGGTCTATTACCTGGTCTTAATTGCTAATAGTTTATTACGCATCCTAGCTATATCAATATAAAATTCTAAATCTGTTACAGTGATCATCTGTATAAAATCGGACCTTCTGTAATCTTAAAAAATTATTTTTGATTTAAAACATTTTTTAATACATGGCTCTCTCTCTCCATGTATCTTTCTCTCTAAGTTATACATGCTGCAGATGATTTACTGTCTCTATCTATTAATAAATTACCCTCTTTGCTGCAATGTTCTAGGACAGACATGCCCAAGCTGGAGAAATTCCCGCCAGCCGCACATGTTTTGCGCTTACCACTATTTCGGCTGGAGAGCGAGAGTGGTAGTAGACGCGTGCCTTCTATCGGCGAGAACATTCGAGTCCTATGGCTTTGACGTTGAATAAGTATGTGAAGAAAAAATGGTAGGTTAATGCAAAAGGTCTCATTTTAAAGGTGCAAATGTTGTACGTTAATGAGCAGAAAATTAATATTCCAAAAAATTATTTGTAGCTTACAGATCTATCTGAAAATCTGATGAAAAGTAAGGAAATTTGATAGCTTTTAAAAATAATTAACTTTGAAGTATAGTTTTTTATATAAAAAATAATAGGAAAAATCTGAAAAAGTTAATGGTGGTACATTAAACATTCCTGAACAGATTGCCATAGAAAAATTTGCAAAATATAAATAATTGTTTGTTTTTTGTGAATAAATATGCGAGCGCACTAGCTTCAGTTCTAATGAAGATAATGAAGTGATTTAAATTGGGGTTAGTTAGTTGAAGTATCTGTAATAGTCTACAATTTGAAGGAAGTATGTGCTTCTTGATGTCTTCGTACAAATTGCGATATTTGAAGTCAGTTTTTTATATAGGAAAGCAAGTGCGAGAGCCCAGCGTGGTGCCGTTTTTTCAGGGGATCGGCCTCGGTTTTCCTCAACACAGGGATAGGGTTTGAAGGCCAGAGTGAGGCTCGGAGGCACAAGTTGGGTAGGTCGGGCTAAGGAAACCCGAGGATGATCCTCTGAAAAAAACGGCACCACGCTGGGCTCCCGTACTTGCTTTCCTATATAAAAAACTAATTTCAAATATCGCAATTTGTACGAAGACAACAAGAAGCACATACTTCCTTCAAATAGTTAATTATTACAGATAGTTCAACTAACTACCTGCAATTTAAACCACTTCAATATCTTCATTAGAACTGAAGATAGTGCGGTCGCATATTTATTCACAAAAAAACGAACAATTTTTTATGTTTTGCAAATTTTTCGACGGCAATCTGTTCAGAAATGTTTAATGTACCACCGTAATTTTTTTCAGATTTTTCCTATTAATTTTTCAATAAAAAGCTATGCTTCAAAGTTCACTGTTTTTAAAAGCTATCAAATTTCCTCACTCTTCATCGTATTTTCAGATCTGTAAGCTACAAATAATTTTTTCGAATATTACTTTTTGGCTCATTAATGTGCAACATTTGCACCTTTAAAATGATACCTCTTTCATTAACCTACCATTGTTTCTTCACATACTTATTCAACATCAAAGCCAGAGGACTCGAATTTTCTCGCCGATAGTAGATGCCCTCTCCTACCCAAGCAGCACCGCAGATATGAAATATCTGTTAGGGTGCTTGGGGCGACTAACTTTCCAATATAAATCTCTGATTGTGACCAGAATTTTAATTATTTTATTTCAGCATGTTTAGATTTGTTTTCAAATAATGTAATTCAAAGGAGAATTGTGCAAAGTATTTATGCCTGCAAACTTTCAACATTCTTCTCATCATCACTCACCTGTAAAACTTTCTCATTCTTTACAGCGTTCCTGCAGTAAAATACACGTCACTGCTGTATAAAAAAATATCCTGCCTCAAAATATTACCTGTCTTGATGATAAGCAGGTATTTGGACGGTGGAAACTGTAAACGCCAACCTAAGGCCCGGCTTAAAGTCTTAATACTTAGAGACTTAAAGTAAATTTTTAAACTTAAATATATCAACGTAGTGGGCTCAAATTCAATTTCGAATATTGTATTTAACACATATAATATTTAGTTTTAGTAGAACATATCTGAATTTATTGATACGGAATAGGATTCAGATTTTTTAAATTATATTTCCTGTCTGTAAGGTACATTTCTAACTTTTACATGATGTTAATAAATTGTTATACTGCAAAAAGTATTATCTAATATTTCTATACATCATGTGCACAATGTAAAAAACGGTGATACTAAAATATTCAACAATGCACATTTGTACCAAAAATAAAAACTTTGTACAATTCTCTTTTTAATTACAGTTATTGTCAAAAAATGTAAAAATACTCAAATAAAATAATTAAAACTCTAGTCACTATTAGAAATTAAAATTGAAACGTTAGTCGCCGCAAGCACCCTGTCAGATATTTCGTATCTGCGGTGCTGCTTGGGTCTGAGTGGAGGGTGTCAAGCACTCGTCTACCGCCACTCTCGCTCTCCAGCCGAAATAGTGGTAAGCGCAAAACATGTGTGGCTGGCGGGAATTTCTCTAGCTTGGGCATGTCTGTTCTAGAAGTTTCTAAATTATAATCGATACACATAACGTTTTTGCAGTTTCAAAAATGTAATGGATCACTAAAAAAAATCTTGTAGTTCACGAAAAAATTGCGTAGTATGATTTGATGAAGCCATTAAGAACATTGTGGAAACATAGCACGAACCACCACAGCTGTAAAATATCGGTAAGGGAGGTTTCTGTGATCTCTGAAAGTGATACATATCTATCTTTTTGTTTCAGAAGATTAAGCATTATAGAAAAAGAATTTTAACGCTAAATTAGATCATCCTCGATTTCTGTAAAGATTATATAGTAGCTACAGTGGATGATTGCAAAAATTTTAAATTATTTATTATATTTTGTATTTTTTAAACTTTTATTTTAAATCTTTAGCGTATCTCTAGTCCTCGCTTGCTACTTGATAAAAGAATAAAGCGAAGAGGATCCCTGAGCATTTGATCTACCTCATGGAATACTATTATTATGATTTTAGATACCTTTCTTGCCTAAACGATTTGATTGACTTTGAATATTTCTTTATTTTAATTTTCTGGTAGATTCTAGACTACAGAATAATGTTTCATCTATCAGGAAGCAGTAAATCAAATGAATAGTCAAAAACAGGATGCCATGCGTAACCCCCATATGAAATGTCACCTATAAACATGCATCTTTTGCGCATTAAAAAAAATAAAGGCAGAAGTTTTTTAGTTAAAGTTCTGTTGAAGTTTTCAAAAAATATTTCTTTGAATTGCCACCCTCTCATGTGCATGTGAAATAAACCATCTACGTCCTCATCTTATTTCTCGAGCGGCGGCTCAGCCATCAAAGTAGATGATGATTCACCACCCTGCACTCTTCTGCTCAAACCTGTTTAAACTTGCAAAATACATTTCTCAGAAATTACCCTCAAAATAATCATATCATACACTCTACATCAAAAACACCGACTATTTCTCACAATTAAATTGACAATAACAAGCAATTATATTCAACGATAAATTCATCAATATACAGGAAATATGATACCACTCACGTCATCATATCTTCTGGCGGCTCACTTGTCAGGGGGATGAGGACTCATCACCTAGCACTCTTAAGCACGCTAACACGGATACACATCTTGTAACTCACACGGATATGCACTCACATGTAGCTATCAAGACTCCGTCTTACTTTTTGCTATCCGTACGGGAAAAAGTTGAAACGTGGCAATGCTGTAGATAAGGATTCCTGGAGCTATGGTGACGTCACCAGAATAGAATTTTGTTTACTGAGAATTGTTTAAAATTATATGAAATATGACGCCCCTTTCGGAAAATACCAAAGGAGAACGTTTAATTAATTTAGTTCACATAGATAAGGATTCCAGGAATCGATGATGACGTCATCAGAATGGAATTTTGTTTACCGAGAATTGTTACAATACTTGTAGTCTTGCGTGCAGCATCTGCATTCGTGGAAATATCAAATGTTACATTTCCTATCGAAAATCCATATTTGCAAGTTAAAAATTCAACTACTCTGTTGAAAATTTACATACTTGTTCGAAAATTCAACTCTGGTTAAAAATTTAAATAATAAATTAAACTGACAAACTGTCTACTTTAATCTGTCTGGCCATTTCTCCGTTATCCAATGTTCATCCCTTGCACGGCTATCCCAAAGGCAAAGAAAACAAGGGTATTTAATGTTTTCTGATTGTAAACCTATTATAAGATTTATCATTTTGAAATCACCACAAATAAGCCAATTATGGACATTGTATTTTATTTTTATCAGGATTAATTGGAAAGTATCATAAGATTCTTTCAGTGTAGATCCGTGACCTCCTGGAATTGCAGCGTACTTATTTCCATTATATAATAGTACTGCTTTCGTACTTTCTGTAGACGAATCTATGAAAAGACGCCAATCCTCTGGCGTATATAAGTTTATTTTATATAAATTAATGAGTCCTTCGATATCATTACAATACACAATCCGACTGTTCATTGAAAAGTACTTGATAAACTTTTCTTCTTTATTTCTTTAAACAGTTACTCTAGTGCCAGGTAACAATAGTTTCCTCTCTTTGAGTCTTTAAGCGCAAAGCTCAGCTTTATCTTCTGGAAGATCAAGGTCACGTATAAAATCATCTAATCCGTCTTGATAAAAAAATTCAGGACTTTCATCATCTGATTCTTCCCAAGAAGAAGCTTTAGTTGCATTAGGATCGTCAGTATCCATTGATTCGTGAGTTGATCGGTCACTTTTGTTTTCAGAGTGATTTCTATTACCAATCTTGGCTGGTGTAACACTTTTTACATCAGGGTAAACGATCTTCTCCAAATACTTTTTAGAAAAACCCCCTGTTTTGCATAATCAAAAGTAATAATCAGTATCATGATCGTTGGGCTCACGCCAAACAGGTGGTTGAATAACAGTCTGCGTCATGGTACTTTCATCTTCCCAATTTGACAAATTTAATCTACAAGCATGACAAATTGAGGTTGGTACCCACGGTTTATCCAAATTTTTCATTGAAGTCCCATAACAGTTGAAGTATGACGTTTTTATCGAATCATTAATTAATCGACGGTATTTCTCCGTTTCATACTTTCCGCAAAAGTGACGAAACGTATTGACTTTCTTAGCGCAAGGAGTTCTTGAAATAATTTTTTTTTCTTATAATGAACAGTAACGTGGAAATTCTAAAACTCACTATATACAAAAATCACGATCGACACGAAATGTAACCGCTAGACATATTTCGAATACAAAAAGAATTTTATTATCTACGCCTCTAACCGTTAGCCCGCCACTCAAACGTGATCTCTAACACGGAAAGATTTGTAGCAAAAAACGAATTTCATCACCTACGCATAACACGTCATAAAAGCGTCGCCAGCTCAGTGAGCCAGCTAGGAATCGAAGACTGTCTGCACCGTAGAACGGTGCGCACATACAGCGGTTGTGAACATTAGAATGCACACAGAGTGCGCAGTAGCATTCCGCGCAGTCCATCCCCTTTTGTTTTATCAATGTGCGAAATTTGGTTCCAAACGACTGCGCGCTTTTTTGTTAGTAATTTGTGCGGGATCCTTTGTTCTTTTTTAAGGCCTTAAACTGTCGCCGCCATATTGGATCTTCTAGGGGTTATAACAAAAAACTGACACCGGCAATAGAAAGGGCACCCTCGAAAACCCCTGAGATAATATTTTCAAAAAAAATATCGTACCGTCAGCAATAGAGAATGCGTTGTAGAAATTTGAACATCTCAACGTTAATGGGTTAAAACGCTAAAATAAAAAATTTCATATTACAATATTTTGGTGAAATATAAAGATATCCTAATAAATCAAAGTAGGTTTGGAAGGGGAAGCTTAGTACAGGAGCAATTTTGAGCTCGGATTCGGATTCAGCGCATCAAAATCCTTCGGAAATGTTAGGTCTGGTCTCAGGCTTTAAAATTTGTCGGCCTGTGTAATTTTCGTACAGACAGATTGTTTAAAAAATAAGAAAAAAGGAGTAAAATAATAAAAAATTTGATATTATTACATATACGTCACTGAAAAAATAATTTTTAAACAACTTTTGCGATTGAAAATTGTTTCATTAAATAAAAAAATTGATGACAAAACTTTTTCGACTACATTGTTATTGTCTTCTCATCAATTGTACTTATTTAAAATAGAATAATGTTTTAAGATTATTGCTAGATTTATCAATAGTTCTGAATAAAATTAAATGAAATTAAAATTTAAAAACAAGTCATTTTCATTTTTTATTAGTTCGCAACTAAGATATTAATAAAAAAGTGATGCTTCCAATTATAAAACTGCGTACCTACAAGATATTGTGTACTTTTCACAGATTCAGTAAAACTCACTGATGAAGGCCACCATTGTGTGCCGAAACGTTTTTAACAACTTAATTAGTTTCAATTCACGTGACCCTAAAGCCAACAGCTTACATCAACAATGTCTACAAAATTCTGTTATTTATTTTAAAAAATTTCTTTAATAGAAAATTAATCTTTGTGATTGCAAATTCATTTTTTTTTAAACTTCTACTATTTGGTGTCAATTTCATCTGTTTTACTTAAAATTTGAAATAATCTTTTGAAAATTTCGATTTTTTGATTGAATATTAACTTTTCTAAACTAAAAACTGCATTATTCTATTTTTGTTTGAAATTTGAGATTTTGTACTGAACCTTGATTTTTTTTTAGTTAAAAATGGAATTATTTGTTTGAAAATTGATATATTTTGTTGAAAATCGGTGTTTTTTGTTAGAAATATAAATCTTCTTCCTTGAAAATTCATATTTTTTATTGAGAATTTAACTATTTTGTTGAAAGTTCCTTTATAGTTAGTCAAAAATTAATGTATGTAAGCTAAAATTGGATTATACCATTTTTGATAGAGAATTGATATTTGAAGTTAAAAATTGATCTTTTGTAGTTGAAAATTCAACCATTTCTTTGAAAATGCCCATATTTCGATGCAAATTCGTAATTTTGGTAGGAAGCTAGTCTTCTTGTTTGAAAATTCATGCTTGTGATTAAGAACAAAACTATTAAGTTGCACATTCCATTTTTTTGTTAAGAATTAAATTCTCTAACTGAAAATTTAACTATCCCACTTTTGGTGTAACACCTAAATTTGGAATTAAAAATTGATATTTTGGGTTTTTGGTTGAAAATACAAGTGTGTGCTTGAAAGTTCAACTATGTATCATCAAATGCATCTATTTTAGTCAAATTTCAATTAATTTGTTGAAATTTAATTGTTTCTTGTTAAATAATAATTTTTTTAACTAAAAAGGAATTATCCTATTTCTGGTTTTATATATTTATATTTTTTATTAAAAATTAATTTTTTCATTTGAAAATTCGTCTTTTTGGTAGACAATTATTTTTCTTTGTTAAAATCTTATCTTGTTTATTGAGGATTCAACTATTTTCTTGATTTTTTTTGATTGTTAAAAATTAATGTATTTAAGGAAAATTTTAATTATATCATTGTTGGTTCAAAAGTAATAGTCTTGCATAATTTACTATAAAAAAATGTTAATCGCTGAAAGATTCTGCTATATAATGTGTAGAACCTTCCTGATTCTAAGTAAATTCTATTTTATTTTGAATACTTTTTATAATATTGTTATTGCATTGAAAATTAATTTAGTTGAAAATTATATTATTTCTTACAAAAGATTTTTTTAAATAGAAAATTCATCTTTTTTGTTAAAAATTTTACTATTTGGTGTCATGTTATTCTGTTTTAATTAAAATTTTAAATAACCTGTTGAAAATTTCATTTTTCTGATTGAATACTAACTTTTATATACTAAAAACTGAATTCTATTTTTGTTTAAAATTTGATATTTTTTTTGAAACTTCATGTTTTTAGTTTAAAATTATTTCATGGGTGAAGAATTAATCTGTTTTTTATTATTCTTAACATAAGTGTCCAAATTCCATTTTTCGTCCTATATCAGAAAAAACGTCTTGCATAATTTACTATAAAAAATGTTAATCGCTAAGAGATTCTGCTATGTAATGTGAAGAACCTGCCTGATTTTAAGTGAATTCTATCTTATTTTAAATACTTTTTACATTATTGTACTTGGATTGAAAATCATTTTAGTTGAAAATTATATTATTTGTTAAAAAAGATTTTTTTAATAGAAAATTAATATTGTGATTAAAAATTTATCTTTTTTGTTAAAACTTTTAATATTTGGTGTCAAATTCGCCTGTTTTGGTTAAAATTTTAAATAACCTGTAGAAAATTTCATTTTTTTTATTGAATATTAACTTTTGTATACTAAAAACTGAATTATTCTATTTTTGCTTAAAATTTGATCGTTTTTATTGATACTTGATCTTTTTTAGTCGAAAATGGAATTATTTGTTTGAAAATTCCCGTATTTTGTTGAAATTTAAACTTAGTGTAACATTGGTGCATTTTTAGTTATAAGTTAATGTTTTAGTTATTATTTGCATTCAATATAAACATTAACATTAAGTATTATTCCTGTGATGCATGAAATTTTTAATAAAATTTCATTGCTGATATAAAATGCGGTAGCAATTTATTGAGATTTTGAGGTTAATATTAAATTCTGCAATTCAAGAGCGAATTGCTCGCAGTTAAAAAATTTATCCAACAGAAGTAGGATGAAAATATAAATAGCTATTTTTTATTTTAATCCTCATTAAAATAGTTTCTGTTTTTTTTTTTCACCAAAAATTTTATAAATTTAAATGAAATTTTTATGAAATTTGTATGAAAAATTTCAATAATCTTAAATGTATTTCAAACACGGAGTATTTTTTCGTATTACGAAAAATGAGTAAAAGCTTAACTTTCGTAAAGTTTTTGTAGTACATTTTCGTAACTTTTCATAGCAAAAAATAGTATTTTATAGATTTTTGTAGATATACGAATGATTTACATTAAATTGACACAAATGATCTAATTCTGCGACCAATAGTTAGCTCTTTTATTCTCAAATTAATTCCTAACCTCAAAATCTCAAAAAGTTGTTATCGCATTTGACACCAGCAATGGACTTTAATAACAAAACTTGGAACAAATTCCATGAAAATAAAGAAGTTTATAAATAAAGAAAATAAAACTGCTTTATTTTTTAATTAAAATTGTGACGTAACACTTAAATTATGAAACTGGGAATAATATTCTCTAAACTTTTTCATTTGAAAGCATCATAAAAAAAGTTATTAATTAAAAAATTCCAAATAAAACATTCATAAATTCTTTGCTTCAGCATCTACAGTCATAAATCGCATATCACAAATACTTTAACACTTTTTTCTATAAATATAGAAATTCGGCGTGTAATATTAACAAAATATTTGGTGTGGTGTCACTGCGATTCACAATCAACAGCAATTCTTTGATGTCCAAAATTCCTACTGTTCTGTAATCATAATTAAAAATTACGAATAAATACGTATATCTAAACTTGAAAGTTGTGAAAGAAAAGTGGACAATTTCCTAGCAAGTTACCTTTTCAAATTCTGAACAGCAAGTTTCAACTATACAGCGAAATAGCAATTATGCATGTCCTCTGTTACCTGTAAGCATTTTAACAGTTGTTATATTCTTACTAACTCTAAAGTTTAGCTGTAAAAAATATATTTGGGGCTTGAATGATATGATTTAGTAATATCAAATGTCGAAAGCAATAGAATCAAATTTAAAAATAAGGGAGGGAAGAAAAGTGATTTATTCCGAATATACTTCACATCAATATGTAGAGCAAATAAATTGCAAAATTGTAGGGTAGTTTTCCTGCCATACCCCCCCCCCCTCAAAAAAAGAAGAAAATTTCTCAAATTTCATTGACGATTATCTGAAAAAAATCAACGGATTATTCAAACTGGAAATTATAATCAAGTACACAGATGGTAGAAGATATGAGCAAAAAAATAAAATTTATGGAATTATTTTACTTACTCTTCACGTAGCAAATTTAACTTTAATTATTATACTTTTGCGCATGAAATCCCGTGGAACAGACTTCTCCTGCTTTGCCCAAAAAATAAAAGTATTTAGTCCAGCTACTGCATCCTCCGTAGAAAACTTCGTAGGCTCTTCAGTGTCCATTTCAGCATATTCCTCACGAGCTTGTTATTCTTTCTTTGCATCCAGCCATTTAGACACACTATTTTTTGAACACTCTTCAAATCAATGGACATTCTTTATTAATTTGAAAATCTCAGGATTAGTCAATTTCTTTTTTCATATGTTCCTTCTTCAAGCGAATCAATTTCTTCCACGCTTTTTTTAAATTTTCCTCAGATGATAAACTTTCCCATGCATTTTCCAAGGCAAAGCAGGCCTATCTAAGATCCCAATTTTTTATTAGATCACGTAGAGCATCTGCATCATCTCCCTAAATTAAAGCACGAAGGAGATTTCTTCTGTAGATCCTTTTCAATTATTCAAGAAGACTCTGATCCATAGGTTGGATCAGAGAAGGTACATTAGTAGGCAAAAACTCCAATATCACTTTAATACCTTCGGATATGAATTCTATTTCTCTGCTTAGCAATTCATGAGTTTTGGAATTATCCAAAATCAACAGAACGTCATCAAAGTTTCCATCTTTGACTTGTCGTTCTTTGATGGCAGGTATAAGATTTCGCTTAACCACTGCTTAAAAACCGTTCGATCAATCTAAGCATTGTTCTGCCCTTTATAAAAAACTGGGAAGTTTAATGAATTTTTGAAACATCGTGGTTTTTGAGACTTTCCAATGATAAGCAATTGTATTTTATGAGAACCGCTGAGATTGGCATATGTCATGACAGTTATGCACTCTTTTGATATTTTGCCACCTTTAATCTCTGTTTCTGTATCATCGGCCAGACTTTCGTGGCAATCCTTTCCATAAAGCTCCAGTTTCGTCTGCATTATAAATATTGTCGTGATGGTAACCTTAAACTTTTTTTGGAAATTCTCTGCTATGTTTTTCTGCTGCTTCGTGATACGCAGAAAGTTTTTCTCCTTGGACTGCTATTTGGCGAATACCATGGCGTTTTTTAAAATAGTGAAGCCAGCCGTTACTAGCCTTAAAAGCTTTTGATCCGCCGAGTTCTGTTTAATTGAAGAGCTTTTTCTTTCAAAATAGAGCTACTCAAAGGCTGTCCTGCACCTGTTTTTCTCTGGAATCACTCATACAAACGTTTTTTAAATGGTGTGTTCTCTATATAATTCATAACAACTTTATCCTGGCCATGCCTAGACTTTTTGGTTTTGTCCCAATAATCTCGGATTCTAACCTTTTTTGAGAGAATCCTGTGGATAGCGGACTTCGATATGTTAAATGTATTTGCAAGCGAGTCGTGGCTTTCTCCTGGCTCTGATCGATCGATGATTTCAGTTTTCTGACTTATTTTAATTCGATTATAAAGTCTTTCTTCGTTTTCTTTATTTGCCATGGTGATTCGATAAAGTTACACTACGTTTGTAAACCACACAACCGATCGGTGAACTTTCGGACATACTGAGTTCCACCGCAAGGATTCTGCTGCGACCCCGTGCGCGTGCGCCGACCCATCAAGGCTGGCGGAGAAATTTACGAGTGGAAAATATTCCCGTCCGCCGATTTCGATTTTGTGAGTCCCGATGCGACGTGTCCTACTGTATTATCATTATGTAAATGGAAATATCAGAATCTCAATTTAAACTTTCCACCAAAAGAATACAAAAAAATAATATTTACGTCCATATCTTAAGCATTAAAAAATTTTTGGCAATCATTGTTGCTTCAAATATATTTTAAACTTTCTAGATGAACGATTATAGTTAAAGAAAATTGGATATAATAGTTTATATTCTTGAAAAGTTGAATTCTCATGATTCGTCCTGTGCATTTTTTTAAAATCAAGGCCTCGTGAACCCTCAGTGCTACGGTCAACATTCAGGACATTTTCAATTCACTGATGCAGGGGGCTAACTCATAAAAACATTCAAACACGAGTGAACAGGAGCTTAAGCACAGTCGTTGGTACAAGTGAATTCACTTAAATTCCAATAATTTTATATATTTCAGGAGATTTGAGGAGAATTCGAGTGACTTGACAAATGGTTTTAAGTGAGTTCCAGTGAATTCAAGCGAATTCACGTGACTTCTAGTGACTTCAGATATTTTAGAAATTTCAGGAGACTTCAGGAGATTTAATTACAAGTGTGCATCTGACTTCACTAGTTGTTAAGCCCACGTAATTTACGAATGGATAAGAGCAGTTCATTATTTAAACCATTTTTATAAAGAAATGTTCAGTTTGGGTATTTTTGCATGAATAGTTTCATTTTTTTACAGACGTAACCAATTACTCCTGGTCATATTTGTTTAATTAATAAGAACTGTTGATTATTTAAACAATATTTATGAGCAACTTGACAGTTTGACCATTTTTCCATGATAAATATTGATTTTTTTGTAGAATCAACAAGTAATGTCTTGCTAATTATTCCTTCGTGTCATTTTTTTCTAATTGAGAAAAACTGTTGATTTTTTAAACAATATTTATAATGAAATCTACAGTTTGAACCTTTTTCAATGATAAATATTAATTTTTTTACGGAATAAACTAAAAAACCAAGGTCATTATATGTGTCTTAATCAAAGGTGTGAATCCGCTAAAATATATATTTATCACGGAAAAATGACCGAGTTGTGAAATTGTTTATAAGTATTGCTTAAGGGGGGAGATACTTTTAGAATTTCCAAAAAATCGATTTTTTTCTTTCACATTTTGAATGTATAATATGTTAAAAATATACTGTAAAAAGGAAAAAGGAAAATATTAAATATTTATGGAGATATTGTCAAAAATGTCAGAGTCCCTATACCGTCACTAATCAAGTATTCGGAGCGCTTGGGTCGGAGCAATGTTTCTTTCACAATAGGTTTGTATTTTTTTTCGTCCCAAAAATTCTGGCAAGGCTGATTACTACGTTACTACGTTTATTACGTGGACCCGGAATCGCCGATTGATCGGCAAGTCACTAAAACTAATAGTTATACCGTAACAAATCTTGAAACGTGATTATCACGAAATTGTCTTTTCAAAAACTGCTCGTGCTGTAACTTAAAAAGTTATTGACCGATTAGGCTGAAATTTTCAGGGGTTTCTCTTTATGGTACTATTAGAAGGATATACCTAAAAGTTTAAAGGTTCGGGTTATTAAAAAATTTTCTTGGGGTCAAAACTGTTGAAAAAATGGTCGAAAATTTGGACCTTCGATTAAAGAGCCGATATAAATTTTAATTTTCAACTTTTTTATTATTTTATAGGCTTATCCTTCCTTTTAACACATAAGTAATCGAACAAAAAAACCTTTTTTATATCAGATAAATGGAAAAATTTTTACAGCTGCAGCAGTTTTCGATGCCTTGGATCAGACGCTTAAAGAAATATTCTGCAGGGTCGCCATTTTGTAAAAAAAAAAAATCACATGTTTTTTTACACTTTAACAATGTAAGAAAAGAGATGTTAAAATTAATAAATGATCTAGTTACTTTATCAACTTAAAAAAGATTCATTAAAATTCATTGATTTTACCCTTTCTAAAGGTATCTCCCCCCTTAAATAATCAACCGTTCTTCTTAATTGTGCAAATATGACAAGAAGGAATCATTGGTAAGACATTTTTGTTTGTTTTTGAAAAAATTGAGTCAATTAATGCAAAACAAGTAAAATGTACGTGTGTTTACAAAAATTGTTTAAATAATTAATTGTATTGTCCATTGGTGAAGTACTATGGCAAAGAGTCATTCGCAATACATTTTTAGTAAATTTCGATAAGAAAATGGGCCTATTATTGGAAAAGTTGTCAAAATGTGCATTTCATTATAAAAATTAATATCTTTTATAAATTTGAACAAAATTGAAGTTAGTAGTCCTGTGGGAATACATGCTTAGTTGGTAATCATTTGCTGATAAATTTGTTATAAGAATGGAGGGGCATCGATGTATAGCTTCGAACTGTCGATCAGATTACGACTCAACCCGCTCGAACGGATTAAAGAAACTTTTTTCATAATTACAAACATTTAGGACCAGACTCACTTTTCTTAGTTCTTCTTATTTAGTATCACAAATTTTCAACTCGATGTGGTGCTTCATGTGAAAATAAGTTTCTGGCCACGTGACCCACTCATCACATGATCTTAAGCGTGGAACAAAGGATTTTATTGAACCTGGACGTGTAGTGTGTGAAGATCACTTTTTAAATTGTCAGATAATTTAAAAAAAGGGAGTTTGAGCTCTTAATGGAACGGTGCTGTAGTAAGTATTACGATTTGTTTTAAATCAAAATAATCGATGGCTCTGATGGTTTGATGTATACATTATTATTATTATTACACCATTAAGCCATTTCCTTTTCGGGGTAGGCGTGACTCACTCGGCAGGGGAAAGGAGTAGTGTGTGGATGGGATAGAGATTTTTCAGATTGATCCAGAATTCTCGTGCTATTTATGTAAATAACACGTTCGTTCCGCAACACTGCTCCGACCCAGGTTGCTGATCAATCTCTCTAGCAATCTATACATGCATTTTTAAATTTTGCTATATTCTTCTTGTTGTCGAACTCTTAGATTATTGTGATAGTTTGCGAAATTACAGTTTTAATAGTTTTTGAAATTTAAGCAATATTTTAAGAAATGTCTAATAAAAAAATAATTTTTGAACAATGCTCGGGGCAGTTTAGAAATTAAGATGGGAACATTTCTTGTTTTAATTGAGGTTTCTTTCATCATTCTAACTGCAAGAAAATCATTTTACCATTATAATTTACTTTAATACTTGAATTTATTAGTAAATTATTGCAATGTTACATAAATGTCGAAAATCAGCCATAATTCAAGACTCATTAATGTTACTTTTACTTTTTTCTTAAAGATAGTAAGGGTCCTAACATATTTTTTCAATTTCAAAAACTATCAGAACTATACTTATATAGACTATCACAATAATATAAAAGTTCGGCAATAAAAAAACGATATAAGAATTTAAAAATAAATGTATTTGTGAAACCGTTAGAGCCATAGATTATTTTGGGTTTAAGGGCATCAGCGTAACCAAATCGTTATATGTACTCCCATAACCGTTCCCTTAGGAGGTAAAACTTCCTTTTTCCAAATTATCTGATACTTTAAAAAGTATTCATCGCATACTACATGTTGAGGTTTAACAATAAAATCCTTTTTGCCATGCTTAATTGCTTGTTGCCAACGTTCAAGCTCATTTTTTGGAATGGAGAAAAACACTTCTTTTTACTCCGTTTGAGCGGGTTGAGTCGTACCCTGATCGAGAATTCGGAGTTTCACATTGATGTTCTTACTCCATATTTAATTTATATCTCCACGTTTTAATTCAATTTTTAAATAAATTGACTACATGTACAGTAAAGTTAATAGCTTTACTACTGATAATCTTTTCAACCGTTTAATGCTCAGTACAATATAGCGAATATTAAAAATTACGATTTTTATAATTTCTTGTATAATTTTATTAAAATGTAAGAATACATTAGGATCATTCAAGTCATTAATAATAGACATTTTTTATATTATCATTTTAGAACACTTAGTTTATTTGTTTAAAAGGTTAAAGAAGTAATCTTTATATTTACGATTTTACTCTGCTTGAAAATTGAAATCCTTAAAAACCGACATTTCCTGGGTATTTAAGGTCTATTTTATAATCCTGGTTACTTTTTAATTCTAGAAATAGTTAATATTGGTTTAGTTTAAGTTTAATGTTTTTAAATGATCAAAAAACGTCCAAAATATAACAAAAACTGCGAAAAATACTAAATCTCCCATGATTCTAATTATCTTTCATTCAAATGTAGGGCTTCGCGCTAGTGGCGTCAATGTTTTATTTCATTCCGTCTTTCACAAAACTAACTCAGTGCATTTGCATGGCCAGTCACCCTCCTGGTTGTTGTAACTTTGAAAAAAATTACAGCAAGGAGTTATTCGCAAGAAATTTCTGAATAATTCAGCAACAAAATTGAGCCTATTCATTGTGACATCCCAAAACTGTAGTTGTTTATAAAAATGGACTAAATAATTGTAACAGAGCAGCTATTCCTAAATAGTCACCAGTAGACATGAATTTATCTCATATTTTATATGAAAAACTGTGAATTTCGAACACAGATCAATGCGAATCACGATAAAAAGGGTTTGTGTTCATTAATTTGTTTAAAAGATTATTTTGAAACATTTTTCTTACTCTATCCTTTTTGAAATTAGTGCTAGTTACTTAATAAACTGACTTAAGCTCTTCTTTAGTTACTTTGAAGATATAGAAAAAAGGTACATCGAAAAAATTAGTAAAAAAATTTTATTTTGTTGTTCAATAAAAAAATGTTGGGTGATCAAAAACAATTGTCTGCACCGACTCGTTATACCTGGAAGCTTTAAAGTCGTTTAAAAAAATATCAAAATCCATTGGAAATAGGCTTTTAATCAGAATTTTGTTTACAAAAAGTGCTATTGGCCACACTGTGCGGCATCACTAGTTTTAATAGTTCAAATACTCCTATCCTATAGACCCGACTGGACAACAATTCGTCCCAAAGAAACCAAAATGCGGTCATTATACCAAAATAAAATTTTGAGAAAAATATCTGAGATTTTTTTTGGTACCTGGAAAAAGTTGTTTAAGTTTAAAAATTATAGGGACATTTCGCATAAAATAGAGAAAAAATATATAATCCATCATCACTAAACACTGATGAAATAACAATATACGAGGGTAGTTCAATAAGTCCTTAGAATGAAGTATAAAAACAATTTTTTTTGGGTAAATTTTTTTTTATTTTTCAACATAATCTCCTTGGAGC
>NC_046664.1:127464825-127516010 GCF_010883055.1 Belonocnema kinseyi | reverse complement strand
CATATATCTAGTCGGGAGTGGTGCTGACTGAAAACAGATGATTTGGAGCGATTCGCGCGCCAGCTGTTGGTCATTCTAAGGACTTATTGAACTACCCTCGTACATAAATACGAAGCAGAAAGAAGAATTTATTTAATATAAAATCAGTTTTTATATTTTCTTATAATCAGAACAAAACATATAAAATTTTACAGTTTTCTTATTAGAAAAATGTAGGAATGTAGGAATTGGTATCAGCTTGAGCGAGTTTGTATCCTTTTTTGCTCCTTAAGTAAAAATTGATCAGATTTAACTAACTACTGGTGAAATTTTACAGATTCTATTAGCGAAAAGTCAACCACCAAAGATTATTAGAAAATTCCTAATTTAATTATACCAAATATTTCCTAATTCAAAAGTTGTGTTAAAGATTTATATAAAAATTTAAAAAACGGATTATAATCATTAATGGTTTTTAATTATAACGATTGTTATAAACAGTGAAGAAAGAGAGTTTATAAAACATAAACAATGTTATTAATCGCACGTATAGGTTTTGCAACAGTTTTAGGGAAAATGTTGAAAATGGTTGGCCTGGACGATTTTTTATTAAAAAATAACTCTAAATGATTTTTTCTTAGTAATAGAAATTTCTTATCAATTTAAGGAGAAAAGTTTTCATTCCAAAGCAGCTTTCGTTTTTTGCGGGAATGAGTCTGTTGTGGGTATTTGGAGAAATTAACTTTGCTATAGTAAACAACTGGTAAGCGCATTCCCGCCCATATCAGTGGGTGGGAATAACACAATCCTGCTTGTTGCTATGGGTTTACACGGGCACTCTCGAAATGCGCATGCGTCACCGTCATCTGGCGGCCATTTCACCCTTTCCGCCGGCTCTACAGGCACGCTAATTTTATTTTATTTGTTTATTAATATATAATGAAATTATTAAAAATTGTTTTAACAAAAACTGACAAGGATTTCGAGAAAATATATCCAAGATCATGGATATATAGATTCTTTATTTAATTTTTTCTGGTGACCAGGTTATAATTTTTCATCATCTATTACATGTTTTTCCCTATTGTATACGATATATCCCAGAATTTTCGAAATCCTTTAAAAATGTTTAGGGATACGATTATACCCTTACATCTCTCTGTTCTTAAAAACTCGTACCTCTTATGACTTTTACCGACGCCAAAGAATTTTTTTCTGATCGTACACCGAATGAGAGTTTTTTACATTGTATTAGCAACAATTCTTATTCATAAGATATCTCTCTAAAATTAATATTTGTATTTTAAAAAACCACCAAAATCTTACTTTTTACGCAAATTGGATGCTCGGAACCTCTTAATTATTTTTTTTTTCTGAAAAAAATTAAGAGAGAATTTTTACATCCAGAAAAAAACTGTTGCGATACGGTCGCCGCAAAATAAAGCAATTTTTTTGTGAACTACCCTATTATGTACCCTCGATACACAATGTACTATTTTTCTAACCTGGGAGCCCCAAACCATAGAGATTTAATGAACGTAAAAAAGAATTAAGTATCTTTTTCTCTGTTTTTATTAATGTATACTTTCTGGTTAGAGTAGTTAAGAGTTACTGTCGAGGTTATTGAAGTACTTCCCCAACTTCAATTCAAATCATTTTTGGAACATGTATGTAAGCAATTACTGTTCCATTCCTTATCCATTGATTGTACTATGGTTAAACAATTTTCTTTCTAATCAGACGTTACAAAGCAGACGCATCCGAATTGAAGTCTCAAATAGCAGCAACGACGAGCGTCGCGGTGGTCGAATGGGAAGGGATAATCGTAGGGACGGTGGCTTTGAAGATTCTGAACAACGTACATCTGGTGATTGGAGAAGTGGTCCAAGAGACGATGGGCCGTCAGATGGAGATCGCTACCGAAACAGGGGAGGATTTGAGAACAGAGATCGGGACAGGGACCGAAAGGAGGAAAAAGAAGGCAAGTACATAAAAATATACTTAAAAGTCCAAATAATCTTAAAGTCTTTCCATGGTACACTTACAACAGATTATTTTCTATGATAGCGGTGGTTAAAAATTTAATTTTAATACCCCGTAAATCCTGGATTTTTTCTCTTATGAGATAATATTAATTCACAAAAATGTGGAAATCCTACAAAATGTCATGTTTTATAGTGAAAATTTTCCTGTATTGCATGCCTCCAAAATTAAAGTAAGGTCTCAAATTCCGCCAAAAGTGATCAAAATTAACTCTTCTGAGGTAACTTTTTAATTTAAAAAAGTAAACACTTTCAATTTAATAACGGATTAATGTTTTACATAATCTGATGATTACAAATCTAATTCGCCGAGAACATACGTTTGGACCCTATGTTAAATATTAATTCAATGATGAATTCAAAATTGAAGTCCCTGAACAGGCACCCTAACATGAGAGAAATTGTGA
This sequence comes from Belonocnema kinseyi, assembly GCF_010883055.1. Classification (NCBI taxonomy): domain Eukaryota; kingdom Metazoa; phylum Arthropoda; class Insecta; order Hymenoptera; family Cynipidae; genus Belonocnema; species Belonocnema kinseyi. Next base: position 127,513,582 of record NC_046664.1, on the reverse strand, counting down.
AAAAACGTTTATTAACGCTCAGTTCTGATATTGATAGATTTTGGTGATTGGTATTGATGGATTTTTGTTTTCTAGAGGCCTCCATAATTATTTTAATTTATCTGGTCAAAGAAATAACATCAAAATATAAAACTAAGAATGACGGAATATTGTAAAATATCGAATACATTATTGTTAAGTGCGTTCTTGATACAAAAATACAAAATTTAAGAAAAATAAAAGATAGCAGCTATTTTTTGGAAAATAGATGTTACTTTGGTCTTTTAATATTACAGTACTCTTCTACAAAAAAAAAATGGAGCCGATTTACCCCATTTTGCCCAATTAACCCTTAATTGGCATTGTGGGTAAAAATTACCCCAAAAAATATTTGAACTCAAAATAAGCGTACGAAATTCGATAAAATGGACCATGTGGCGACATTTAGCAGTAGATGACGTCACTAACTGAAAATACAATAGGTGAGCATAGAGCGGCAGGCGTCAGTGTCCGTTGGGCTGTCACTCAATTAGTCTCCAAAAATTGTGGGGGGTATTAATTACTCCGTGTGCCATCACTGAACCAAAAAGTTATTTTTTTTCTTAAATTTTGCTAGTTATTTTTGTGATTTTTGATAAATTTCCCACGTAAGTATATCATCTTAAGAAAAATCAAATTTTTTTATTTATTATTTCATAATTTCTTGTTTTTTTAGATGGCAGAAACTCTAAATTGGCCGGTTGCTCATACAGGCGCACAATGTACTATAAGCACCGCGTAGGTATCTGCAGCGACTGTTCAGGCCAAGATGGAAATTGCTATGTTAAAAAAGTTTTATTTAAAATTTTATTTATCTTTCTTTTTACATTTATATACATTTATAACTATTTTGTAACAATTTGAAAATTTTTTTTGGTCATTTAAATAAAAATAAAGTGATCTTAATAGTGAAATATATGGTGTTAAATTTTACTCAAAAATTGAGGTTTCATTTTGCAAAATAAATACCTTTTTTGAAAGCATCAATATCAAAGTAATTTTTTTCTTAAACTATAATATCTCAAGCATGTAATCATACATTTTTGGCTAAAAATATTAAAAATTACGCGCGAGTTATGATTTTTTAAGTAAAAAAAATGATTTTTTCCGGGTTTTTTTCAACAATTTTTTTTACGAACATAATTTAAATAAATTACTATAAAAATAATTTAACTTCGAAAAACATACTATAAATTACATTACATAATTTTTTTGTGCAAAAATATTAAATACCGGCTGCGTGAGTCTCGCCTGAGTATGCTCTCGGGTATTAATTGCCCAACAGTACCAGTTACGTATATTGACAACAACAATGCCAATTAAGGGTTAAGAAACACCGTTAAAATTGATTTTATTAATCAGATTGAGGAATTCATTACACAATCTTTCCCATTTTTTCATCCAAAATTATTATCGAATAAGAACTGTAAAGTAAAAGACAAAAAAATTTCTTTTGTTTTGAATTGTGAAACTTTCAGATACTTTATTCAATATTGTATTCGTCAGCGTTGGGAAGAAGAGAAACGTTGGCAAATATAACATCGAATTGTTATCTCGTTCTTGGATTTTTTCAAGAAATAGTCCAGCTTGTTCATGTCCGTCGGTAGATTATTTGGCTGATGTATGGATATAGAAAAACGCGCTTTGCATGCCACTCTTCAATTATTTAAACCCAACCCTCGCAAGGTGGCAAACGTTTTTAAATAAATGCAAACTAGACTCTTATCTCGGCGAAGACCCGGTAACGTAGAAATGGAGGTGGCGCATAGTGGGACCAAACGCATATTTTTCGTTCAAAAAAGTCTACAGCCTTAAATTTTGTCCCGATTTGCGATTTCTTCTTTTTTTTTAATAAAAGTGAACTAAATTTCAAACAGGTCCTTCTTCATAGATTTTTAAATGTTCATTTATTTATGTATTATATGTTTGCTCAAAGTACGATAAAGTTGAGATATGACATAAAATAATTACTATTTACTCTTTAACAACATTTTGCATATGATAGAAATCATCTTTAAACAGTGCAAGAGTAAATTAAATCAAAAAATAGCCAAATATTGTTATTTCTTGTTGAAAATTTGTTGTTCTTAGATAAAATTGGTTTCAAATTATTCTGAGAGTGATAGTTAGTCAGAATATATTTAATTTAAGGTGAAACTCTTCTATAGCGCCGACTCTGGGGCTGATGGGGGGTGTAAACTAACTCATTATAGCCTCCTCCGCTTTGTTGTTCACGCTTGAGTAATCGCATGCGTGACAACCGGTGACCCCACGGCCCCTGCTCAGCTCCTGTTATACCCACCTGCGGCGCGGCGTCAATTCTCGGAAAGTCTATAGAAGGGAGGGCTATTGAAGAGTTTCACTGTATTTACAAATAGAATTGTTATAAACAATTTTCTGCACAAATTTATAATATGTGGTTTCTTCAATTGCGGTTTTCCTTTTATCATCTAAATTGATGCAGATATTCTTAAAGATAATATATTTCCGATTCTATTTGTAAACATACAGCAATTTGCTTTTTGGCATAGAAAAGACTTTTTTTGCATTTTAAACTGCTTTACATTTTTTTAGATTGATTTGCAGTAACGATTTCTATTTAAAATTACTAATAAGTAATTGTTATTATTTAATTTCAAATATCACGAAATTTTTATGTATTTAGAAAAGCTCTCCGGTATCCTTGAAATTCGATGAAATGAAGTTAGCTGTGAAAAGGTGAAAATCGCTAATTTCGCGTTCATTTGTTTCTTAAGCTGGGTGGCGCCTTGCCTAATTTGCGGATGGTGCCGGGGGCGCAAAGGCCGATTATTAATTTTTTGGTTCTGCAAAATTCTATGTAAACAAAAACGTATGAAAAATGTTGTTTTCAGAAAAAGATTAAACCCACACTAATTGTAACTGCATCGATTTCACCTGATAGTCAGCAGCGTGCTAGGAAATGTTAGATTTTATTTATAATCAACTCTAAAAACAATATTTCTGGAGATGTAGATCTATAAGATATGTCTTGAAATAACAGCGCGCGACGTTCGGTTTCGTGTTTGCAGAGCCTGCGCGAAGTTTGGCACGCATTTGTGCCCGCATTTGTTAAAAAACTAGTATGTGATGCTAGTGCGCATATGTGATTCACGACTGGTGCGGTTACCACACAAGTCCTGTATGACCTACTTCGCGCACTAGCATCAAAATATACTGTTTTTCAACAGCATACCTTTATATTTTCTAACGCTGCGGAAAAAATTGCGAAGTAAAGATGTTGCTGATGGTAAGGATACAAGTTGGGTTTTTTGTACAATTTCATGTTTATTCTTTAATAAATCTAAAGCAAGGAATGAAATAATTTTTACATTCTCATCAGAGAAGGTATTAGATTTGTGTAAAATTTACCCCCCCCCCCCCAGTTTTAGTCAAATGTCCACGTTTTGACACCCCCTGAATCCGAAAAACAGATTTTTACGAATGTGTCTGTGTGTTTGTAGATTTTTAGTTTGTTAGCACGATAACTTTCGAAAGAATTGACAGATTGGATTGGCCTTTGGTATACTCTTTTAGTGTCCTTAAATAAAGTTTAAGTTCGTTAGCCAGCCATTTTGAATGAAAATTCAAGAGTGATCGTATTTTGAAATTTTAGAGACCACTTTTTTCAAGATTCAAACATTTTCTATACGGATATTCATAGTATTCAAACAGACGTACAATTCATCCTGATGAATTTTTTTATAAAACCAAAATTTACCAGATTTACAGCATTTACAAAATTAAAAAGAAAACACGAAAATGAACATTTTAAGCCAAATAACGCCCGATATGAAAAAATGCAAGGAAAAAAGGTTGATTTTGAAATGCCCTACAAGTTTATCATAACAACTTTTTGAATTTTCTTGAAAAATCAAAGATTCAAATTTTGACAGCATACAAAATCATGGATAATCCAGAAATTACATTTTTTCGTTCAACAATTGCACAGTATTTTAAAGATTCTCAAAACTTGCAATAAATCGTTTAATAATCTTTTTTTTTTAAATGCGCATTTTTTTAAACGGCACAATGAAACTACATTTGTTTTAATACAATCACCAAAGTTCTGTTGTCCATAATTTTACCTTTAGTTTTAAAAAGTCTGTACACAAAGATCGTGGGCAGGTTTTTTATCATATTTATTCGTTTAAAAAAAAATCATAAACTGAAGAAATTATATTCTTTATAAACAACGGCATAGTGCGTGCTCTAAATAATATTTCTTTTAATAAAGTTAAATATGACATTCGATTACGAACGGGAACAAAATTCTGAGTTTGGTTTTTAAAAGACTTAAATTTCTTATTTCTCTTGGGCCTAAGATGCATACATAAGTTTTTATAAGATTTTAAGATATTTTTGTTCCTTTAATCTACGCTGTGAATCTAAAACAGGGATCCAAACGGAGCGAACAAAATAAAACGTTCCTTTTAGTTACTTTTCGTTATCATATAACGAAACTTTCATTATTTTCGTTACCGTTTTTAAATTAAGAACAAAATCATAAATACTTTTAATTCGTTTTGTTAGTAAGATATGCTTACTAAGTAAAATAAATCTATTAATGTTATTAAAATGTAACAGATCGTGTCATAATTATGAGGTTCAGGACAACCCTAGTCCTCCAGAGCATTCACCAGGTCACTCAAAGATACTCTTCGAGGAGTTTTGAGGCCCAGCGTTTATGCAGATGCTAAAACGAGCTTCGAAAAAAGTAAGAAAAGTCCGGGTTTTCCAGGTTGTTTACCAGGTCGAATTTTGACATTGTTCGGAGGCATTTAGTTTGTCACCCTCCAAATAGGTCTGAAAGTCTTAATATTATAAGTATTAGATCAATCCGAATTAATTAGAGGATTTGCTGGAAGTGGTCTGGTTCCATAAAAAAGCTCTATTAGATCGAAATTAAGATTTTGTTGTATTACAAAATTCTCTATTTTAAACGTTTGATTTGCTTCAATTGATTTTGTATTTTCATGTCCATAATTTTTACATTTTTAGCCATCGGATAATCATTAATTAATTTTGCATTCCTTTGTAAATATATTTTGTACTGTAATTAAGTAAATATTATTCGCTCAAGATAAAGAGAATTTGATTGCTTATATTCTTCGAATCATAATTTTTATTTGATAAATCTAATTCTGAAAAATAAATAAATATATGAACGATAATGACTTAGAAAAAAAGTTTTGAAATTGTTTAGAAGTTATGTGAAAAGGAAAAGAAGAAACAAAATAATGTGGAAAACATTAGTTCTAAGCGTTTAGTTTCCTTGTTCACTATCACGGTTTGGTTAAGTCAATTAGCTTCCAAAAGTGCTATTAATGTAATTTCAGATACCTCCCGACGATAAATTCCTCGAAGAATATGTTTGAGTGGCCAGGTGAAATCTCTGTAGTACCCGGGTTGTCGCATGTCTCATAATTATGATTTTTAGATATCTCCGGAGGGTTAACGATTAAATGGCTCCGAATAATGTTAAAACTTAAGCTGGCAAACCACATGGGTACCTCAGACAAATCTCACTTTTTCAGAAACTCTTTTTAGCAGCCTTAGCAGGTTCGCAGGCTCTCGACATTTTATAGTAAATTCTCGGTTACACCCAGAATGTCATATTTCTTATCATTATATCTTTTAAATACTTTTGAAATCTTAACATCTTAAGTGTTTTTCCACATTTCGGTGGAGTTATCGCCTTCTTTCGAAATTCGCAAGAGTAATTAAAAAATGTTCAAAAGTAACAAATTGGCTACGGTTTTTCTGAATATACTTGCAGTTGATTTTCAAAAAAAACCCACACTTATATTTTTTGTTGAATTTGTGCTATCATAAAGAAAATATATAGTGAGTTTTATGCGGTTTGAATAACTATTGTGGCTAGAAGAATTTTTATTTCATAAAATCTAATTTTCCTATTTTCCTTGCCTACAAGAAAATATATGAAAAAATCTATAGAAAATAGTTTGCACATTTAAAAAAGTTCTACAACATTTTTAAAAAATTATTTATGATATGTTGTACCGTTTTCTAGAATAATGAAAAATTCAATATTTATTTTAAAAATCTCTTAACCACAAAAATGGTTTAGCCCGCATAAACTCATATAATAATACTTTTTATATAAACAAAAATTTGTAAATCATATTTAAAAAAAAATAGAAAAGGTGGGGTTCATCCATCTTTCCTAACAATTGCTTATATGTTTCTAGTCCTTCAAATTTGTTTAATTTGATATATGCATGAATAATCGAAATTCAAAAAAAAAATTTTATCATTCTGTGATAGTTTAATGTTTATCCAAATTTAGATTCACAATAATGCGTAAAACTCAAAGATTAAATTTAAATGCCAAACAAAAAGTGTGTCCTATTTTTGAAACTGTGCACAGAAAAGCATTTTTAGTAACAGATTTGTACAGTTCAAAGAATTGGCTGCTCTGCTGCAACTGCAGTTTCCCGAAAGAAATAATGATTTTTTTTATTTTCCTCGAAAGCGGTACACTATATCATAAATGAGTAAAGACAATTTTTGTAGAACCTTTTTAACTGTAAAAACTATTTTCTCTTAATATTTGTTTCAGATCTGTTGTTGTAAGCAAGGAAAATATGAAACTTTGATTCTATGAAAAAAAAACATGACAAAAAATATAAGTGTGTGTTTTTTTGAGAAAATCGATTTAGTCTTTTCAGAAAAGCCGCCGTCATTTTATTGGTTTTGAAAATGTTCCAATTTTTCTCGCCTAATTTCCTCTAAATCTGCGTATTGAAGCGTAGAACCTACCTGATTTAAAATGGATTCGGTCTATATTATTTCCAATAGTAAATTCTTATAAATAGATGCTAACTGGTAAAGTGCGATATCATGCGTCTGAGGAATTAACTAATTATAAATAGAGTAATAGGTATAATATGTCGTACTTCAGACCAGATGAAAAGACATCGATGCTATTAAGAAGATCCTTTATTATCAACGTTTCGAGAACCAAATGCCCTCCTCATCAGAAAACATGACTCCAAAGTCAAGAATAAGTCCTTAGAGACTGCAAAATTCGAAAAGCCACTATGGAAAGATAGATGTGTGTGCGTGTTTGCCAATGCTCTAAACCGCCGGGTCTGGCAAATGCAAGGAAAGCGGATAGAGGGTCTCTGTACCAAGGATTTCTGCTGAATATCATTACAAAAATGAATAGGCAGTCGCGGACAATTGTCCAGGGGTGTCCCAAAGGAATTAACCCCCAAGCGGAGGTGTGAAAACCGTGCCGAAAGCTGAATGTCACCTGGGTGAGGTGTCTAGAACGGTGACTCTGGGATACCGGGCGACCTTTCAGAGTACGCAGCCTTATCGTTGCATGCGGGGCTCTACAAGGATGGACGAACCCCTTTCTCTAGCTTCTCGTGGGAACAACAATAACAACACCAAATATAGTTGTAGTAAGTGTGGTTCAAAACAACAGAACGCGCAGGGCTCCCTGCAATAGGTCGGTTAACAATGCCGGCCATTCTAGAGCTAGAAGAGCCAATAAAAATGAATTCAATGCGATGGATCGGCGGAATCTCGGGACCTTTAGGTGGACGGAGCGACTGAATCACGACTTGCTAGAGTGCTAAGATGCGAGTGTGGCCCCTGAACGGGGTTACATGGCACGGCTGCATGCTCTGTGGTGAGAGAAACACCCGGAGCTATCGCACTTTTCGCAGCAACGTCTACGAAACCATGCCGAACTACTCCGAAAAAGGGGCTATGTAAGCGGAACGCCTTCTCTACCACAGCTAGAACAAGCCGGTAACAGAAAAAGAGAGGCGATACTAAGACCAACCGCGGGCAGGCATCCAATAGAGGAAAAGCGATGATTTATGACCCGGAGAAACATCAACATCAAGGTTTCTCTCAAGCCTAAAGATGTGGCTGAAATGGATGACGAGCTTCGTGGACATTTTTCCGAAGAATACAATTCTGGGCTATCACTTATTGTGTTTATAATGCAGCGAGAGCTTTGGCCGATGAAAACCGTAAAACAAAACCAACGGTTGATCATAAGACCAAAAGACGAATGCATCAACTTGCCATACAGATAGGCTGGGCAAGAAAGTACGCATACCGCATTCAGTGTGTGAGACTACATCACATCGGGCAGGCATTTTTTCGCCAAGGTACGAAAGTTCGCGCGCGGACTCCGGACCCGTTATCACATACTTAAAAACTCAAAGCTGCTGACCATCAGGCAGCATATTGTTGAAAGAATACGGATACTATCTGACGTTAAGAGAAGTCTAGAGCGGAGGGAGAGGTGGGTCAGAGAAAATCAACAGTTTCTCTCTGACCCATCTTGACCCTTCCAAGACCCTCCAGTTACTGTCGACCACTCGCTCAAACCAGAGGAGGCAACTTAGCTGACCCGAAGAATTACAGGCCAATCACTTGTCTGATCATACTGTATTAGATAGTCACAGCTATCCTAAATGATAGGACTGTTCGGGCAATTAAACCTGTTTATTGAAGCATTGAAGGTTCGATTGCATTGAAGCATTGAAGGTTCCATGACCTGGATTGATTATCGGAAAGCTTTCGATTCGACCTCCCGTAGACTTATCATCTGTCTTTTGGAAAGCTTAAAGATTCATCCGCAAATCTTTAGGTACATAGAGAGGTTGATGCCGCTTTGGAAAACCAGATTTCCTATCTTATCTGGAAAAAATCGTGTGACAACTAACAAGTTCACCTTTCAGAGAGGTGTCTTTTAGGGCGACACCATGAGCTCACTCCTCATTTGCCGTACATTATTGCCACTATCTCTAGCACTTCGCCATTCCGACAGGTACTTGTGCGACAAACTTGCAGATCGAAAGTACAAGGTCACTCATGTATTTTACATGGACGATCTTAAGATCTATGCTAAAAACAAAGAGTAAATACATCTAGCTCTAGGGATTGTCGAACGATATACAAAGGAAATTGGCATGGAATTTGGGTTAGACAAATGCGCCAAGGTTTATTTGAAGCGAGGAAAACCGAATGGCATCCCTGAAGATCCTGATCTCGTTGATGGAAGCGCTATATGACACCTTTGAGCTGGAGACACTTATACATACATGGGCGTGCCACAGAGCCGCATTCAGGATGTGGCATCTATAAAGGATACTCTCCGAAGCAGATACTAACGTCTCATTCGACAAATTTGGTCTTCCGAACTGTCAGCGAGGAACAAGGTATCTGCAACGAATATGCTTGCGGTCCCTGTAGCACTCGATTCATTTGGAGTGGTTCCATGGACGAAGAACGAACTCAGGTCATTTGATATCGAGACAAGAAAGGTTATGCACATGAACAAAAGCATGTATCTAAAGCCTTCTGTTCCGCGACTCTATATCTCACGGCGTCAAGGTGGTCGCGGAATATTGAATCTTGAATTTCTTCACAACAGGATTATTCTGGGTACAGCGCATAGAGTCACAAATGGAAGAGATCCTCTTCTTAAAATGTTCAGCAAGCACTTGCGCACTGTACGCATCGTAGAAAATAGGCAAGGAGAATGAAAAAACGAGAGTTATAAGACCTTATAAGGGAGTTTCAACGATTGTACCCGGAATATTCTGTTAAACTAATCGTCCTTATCATTGGCGCTATTGGGGGTGCCAAGCTTTCACTCGTTAATAGCCTGGAAAGCATCCCTGCGTGTCAAGAATATGCTAAAACACCTGCGGGAAAAATGCAGAAGGCAGTAGTCCTTGAATCACTCCGTGTTCTCAGGGTGCACGAAACTTGCCGGATCGTCGTATTGATTCCGTTACAGAATGCAACCACCTATCTGACGGTCGTGAGACGTGGTTGTGGCTGAAATTTTACCCCGATTTCGCTGGGAACGGATTTAGTGCCAGTTTTTTGAGTTAAGTAATATTATATGCTACCAGAATAACTGCACTCTGCATTTTCAGGTTGAATGAACAAGGCCTAAATTACGGCCAATGCCAAATTAATTGGAAATATGTTTAAAAAATTAGTAGTGAAAATATACAACTTTTCAATTTACCCGCGCATTTTTCAATTTCTACTGCTGCCACTGGATGGCTTTCTGCCACTATACAGGGTGAGTTTTTAACTTGAAACTTTCCAATATTTTGAATAATAGGCACTCAATGAAAAAATGTTATGAATAAAAAATTAATTACTCCGAGGAATACATACACTGATGTTAACATTTTTTGCTCCACACCGCCCCCTGAGGGTCGGGGGTGGGGCAAGTTCGAAATCTTAAATGGGAACCCCTATTTTTTATTGCATATTCGGATTGTTTGGATAAAAATGCGTATGATTTGTTCGAAACATTTTTCTCGTTTTTCGATAGATGGCGCTGTAATCTACGAAATTCAATTTTTCTTCATTTGAGTGGTTCTGAGAATGCACGCTTACGATTCTGCAATACATTAACAATAAAAAATACACCTTTTTCATTGTGACATGACTGACCATGGAAAAGAAAAATTGTTCAAATCGCTACAGAATCGTTAAACGAGTCCAATAAAAACTCATACATAAAAAAATACATCGCGACGAACATAGGTAGAACCTCTTTCTTTTTGAAGTCGGTTAAAAATAAAGGCAATAGAGCTTCGGATCTTTTTGGTAATTATTATTTTGAAAAACATGCCAAAACGTATGTCCGTTCTTGGGAAGTAATTATTAAGTAATACGTTTACATTAACAGTGTTTCCTGACTATTCCTAAATTTTAGCTCTTGCATTATTGTAGATTGAGGTCAGCGGAGGCTATCGAAACATTACGGAAGCGTTTACTTTTTTCTTTCTTTAAATACAGTAAATTAATAAAAATTCATTTTAATTAGATTAAAAATTAAAAAAATGAAATGGTTCTGGTGTATGTAGAAGCTGGAAGAAGTCTTGATAATGCTATCAATCTCTACGCTCAGCGTTTTCCAAATAGAATTGTGTCACGTGCTTCATTTTATCGTACTATTACAATATTTACTGCCGATGGAAGTGTTCAACCTAAGAAAAAAATCCGTACAACAGTACACTGGAGAAAAACGTTAGTACACGAGAAATTGCTCGTGATTCCGGAATGTCTCAGACCAGTGTTTGGAAAATTTTTAAACGTAATAAATTTCATCCGTATCATGTCTCTTTACATCAAGAACTTCATGGCGTTGATTTTCAAAATCGGGTAGCTTTTTGCCAGTGGGCACCGGAAGAAATACAATGAAACCCCAACTTTTTTCGTTTTGTATTCTCTGACGATTCGTCTTTTACGAAACATGGAATAGTTGTTAATCGACACAACATGCATTACTGGAGTATTGAAAATCCGCAGTGGCTTCGTGAAGTCGAACACCAGCGTCCATGGACTGTCAACGTATGATGTGGAATAATTGGCAACAAACCGGTCGGTCCTCACATTATCGCAGGCAGCTTAAATGGTCCAAAATATCAAGACATTTTGGAAAATGAACTGCCAATATTGCGTGAAGACTTGAGCTTAGAAATACGGCAGAACATGTGGTTTCAACATAATGGTTGTCCGGCACACAATTTAGTGGTAGCACGTGAAGTTGTTGATCGTGATTTCAGTAGTCGCTTGATTGGTAGAGGTGGTCCAATAAATTGGCCTGCAAGATCGCCAGATCTTACTTCACCAGATTTCTTTTTGTGGGGTAATCGAACAACACGTAAGAATATGATTGACCGAATTACAAGTACATGTGCTGAAATTCAAGAAGATACACTTCGCCTTTGTGTAAATTCATTTGAATTACGGATTAATAAGTGCATTGGAGCCGAAGGTCATCATTTTGACAACTTACTTTAATTAAATGATGATTCCCTGAGTACCTCGAATTGCGAGAGGCGAGGGGACTATCACCCCTAATCGTGAGAGGCAAGGGGACTCACGTTAATCAAGCACCCCGAAGGGAACAGAAAACTGTTACGTCCACGTCGTTGTTCCTGGGTTACGCTAAAAGTATTAGTTTATTTTAAGACTAATTTCGAGTATTGGAGAATCGTAATCGTGCATTCTCAGTAACAGTAAGATGAAGAAAAATTGAATTTCGTCTATTACAGCGCCATCTATCGCAAAACGAGAAAAATGTTTTAGACAAATAAGATGCAGTTTTATCCAAAGAATCCGAATATGCAATAAAAAATAGGGGTTTCCCGTTTAAGATTTCGAACTTGCCCCCACCCCCAGGGGGCGGTGTGGAGAAGCCAATTTTAACATAAGTGTCTGTACTCCTCGGAGTGATTAAATTTTCATTCGTAACATTTTTTCATAGAGTTCCTATTTTTCGAGATATTTGAAAGTGTCTAGTTTAAAAAATCACCCTGTATGGTTGTGATTCTCACAAGAAAAGATAATTTCTAGAATATTAGAAACTGGAATATAATATTCGTAACTTACTCGCACATTTGACCTGAAATCGAATTTATCCAAGCTTATGTAAAAATCTCTTTTTCAATTTGAAAAAAGTATTTTTGCACAATTCCCTTTGAAAGGGTGATTTAAATTTGGAAGAATATTTGTATTAATCCTTTTCAATAAGTGAGGCATAAAGCGACTAATCTTTAACTCCGTGTTGTTTGTCACGACTTGCGTTTGAAATTCCCTACACTACCAGAAGGAGCTAAAATTTGCAGTTCATGTAGATGCCAACCCATCAACTCAGCAGGAATAGCGATAAAGATTTAGATGTCTTAGACACCAAGCTGCAGTGTGAAAACAAACATCATAAAGCTGGTGTTGAAGTACTTGGTCAAAGCGAAAAGTAAGAAGTGTCGAAAAATTAGTTTCAGAGCATGAAATTCTTACGTTCAGAAAAGGTTACTACTGTGTAATCTTAACGAGTTATATACTCAAGTTACATCAGAACATATAGACCTGAATAACAGTATTTCGAAATTCACAAAACTCAAACCTCGTACTTGTGTTCTAGCAGGAACCAGTGACACTCTTAACGTGTGCGTGCATCATGAGAACGTCAAGTTGGCGTTGAATAAAATGAATGTTCAACATTTAACCGAGGATATTGACATGGTGCTCACAAATGATCACGACTGTCTGGATGTTATTTTATGTCCTAACTCTTTAAGTTCCTGTCGCTTATGAGGGTGAAAACTGTCCACGTACTGCAAACTTGAAGATAACATCACAAAAGCTATTGATTTGAAATTTGGTTACAGAGCGACAAATGTACTCTGAAAACTCTGGTAATGGAAGCTGCTGATTTCATAGGCAGCGGCGGATCCAGGCCTTGGTCTCGGAGGGGGCGATCGGGGCGTATAAGTCGAAAAAAGAAAAAAAAAAAAAAAAAAAAAAAAAAAAAAAAAAAAAAAAGGATATTGCGGGGTCGAAAATATTAACACATGGAAGTTAAATAAGTAAAAATACAGCTATATTTTATATATACATATTCTGTGTTTCGTTCGCGCAAGTGTAATTGTCCGCGCTATATTTTCAAGTTATAAGTATAAAAACTTAGAGCTCGGGGGGAGGGCGATCGCCCCCCTCTGGATCCGCCAATGTTCATAGGTGATTTCTGTGAAAGGCTGTTGCAATTAAAAACTTATCACTTTATTTCAGAGGAGCAATCATCTTTTTTCAAAAATCTGAAGCCACATTTATTGCCTGTTGAGTTTTTGATTTGCTTCGATTTCGCTGATAATTACGCCTTTATATTTCAGAATGCATCGCAATTATTCCACTGGGATAACGACCAAGCTACAATATTCACTGTTGTGATTTATTATAAAAAAGATAGAGAACTCAAGCACGGAAATATCGCAATCATATCTGATAACTTAGCTCATGACGCGGTGGTTGTTCAGGAGTATCATAAGATAATATTAGATTACTTGAAAACTTATTTCAGGCCAAAGAAAATCTCCTGTTTCACTGATGGTGCAGGGCAACATTTAAAAAATAACAATAGCTTTGCTCATCTCCAAGCCCATGGGGAAGATTTTGGTATCGAAGCTGAATGACATATTCATGGTACATTTCATGGTAAGGGTGTATGTGATGGTATAGGAGCGAACATAAAGAGACAAGTAGAACTCTCAGTTTACAATATTCGCCGAAACAACACATAATGACGCCCCATGCTTGGTTTCAGTTGGCAAAGAGTAACTGTAAGGAAACCGTAATTTTTTCAGCAGCAAAGAACATCATGGTTTAGCCACCGAGTTACTAAAAACAAGATTTGACAAAGCTGTAATCATGCCAGGTACATTACAGTACCACGCTTTCATTCCCACTCTAGATGGAAAACTAATTGAAATTTCAAAAAGTTAGTCAGAATAGGATGAAAATAATAAACGCAAATTAGTCACCCTTATAAACAGTAGCATCACTTGAACACACAGTTAATTCTAGTACCATATAATATTACTTAACTTAAAAAACTGGCACTAACGCGTTGCCCAATGATCTTCAGCGTGAGCACACTAGGGGCGAGCGCGCGCGTCAAACGCCCTATCATGTCATCTTATTTGTGTATCATTCTAGTAATCAAAGTTTGACTTTTTCAAAAAACCGTTATGATCGCCAAAAAGTTTGTGAAAAAATCTTTTAAAAACATTTGAAGTGAAACTTTGTTAAAGGAAATAGGAAAAAAGTTAAAAATATTTGGAAGTAAGGCTTTTAAAAACAAAAACCCAAAGTTGTACCCCCTCCACTTTGATAAATAATTATCAAAATGAATTGATTTTTGGTGTGACGCGTACTATCTAATCTGACTACATTTATACCAATTTTTATTATTTTTTAGTTTTTATTTTGTGTGTGTGTGTGTTTGTATCAGAGCTCTAAAATTTTGAAATTTTGACTCCAGATTCAGAACCAGCGCCTTCGAAATTCCGTAGATACCACGTTTAATTCTTACTTGCCACACTGGTGTCCAAAGGACCCCAGGCCTATATTTGCTTAAATTTAAACCTAAACGTGAGGGAAGCGGGTATTTCTTTTAGCATACTTTGATTTAATTTTTGCACATTTAATTTAAATGTCTCTTATAATAAGCTTACAAGAAGTTGTAAAAAAATTATGAAGTAAAAATATTGAGTGTTTTGTTTTTTATAATGATTTGTGTTGCTGGAGTCCAATGGACCCCAGTGTGGCACGTATGTTATCCTAAGGAAGGGTGGCAAGCAAGGGTTAAAGTAAATCCAATTCTTTTTTGTGATATTTTTCCAACATATTGGATCCGCTATTTTCTTTCTCGAAATTATTACATTAGATTCAAAACAGGGTGTCTACTGTGCGGGAATTTAAGGAAGTACAAGAATTGAGCTTAATTTTATTTTTGATACGGGAAATGCGTTTAATTTCACTTATAATTTATAACTTTTTATTGTCCCTTTAAGCATATATAGACGTAATTAGAATTCCATTTGGTATATTTTAATGGGTTTGCCGATTTTAGCCCGCGGAACCAGGTATCCTGGACAGCTTTGCGCTCTACCCTACCCTTTAAAAAAGATATGAATATTTTCTTCGAAAATAGTTATCATTACCATAGTATTATGTAATGAGATAATAAAATTAGGTATTTTACTGTATGATTTATTTTTAGAAACCGACAATACGCCTGGTGCGTGGCGTTCAGGCGGCGATCGAGAAAGACCTGCATTTAGGGAGAAGGTAGGTGATGACCGTGAAAAAGATTGGGGAAGTTCACGTTATGGTGGAGACAGAGGAAGTAGAGACAGAGACGGCGACCGGGATCGAGATAGGAGCGGAAGTGGATTCGGACCTCGCCGTAATTACGGCGGAGACTCTAATTGGGATAGAGAACGTACGCATACTAAGCCAAGTGCTTCAGATTCTGAACGTAAGTTTAGTTGTAAATAATCTTCAAACGTGCTCCATTCAAACTTTCGAAACAAATATTTCTCAGGTAAGAATACTCAAAAGAGTTTACATGAGCGTCATGTGCATATTTATGCTTGAGAAGTAATGTTTTCAAATGTGTTGCGAATATCACAGTTATAAATTAGGGGTGCATAATAATCTAATTATTTTTTAGCATCCTTGAAATTTACCGAGTTCGACATGTAGTAAGTGTATGAAACATTGTTTATTTCAGCATCTGAGCTTCGAACAAGACCAAAATTACAATTGCAACCTCGTACAAAGCCCGTTGAACAGATCATTGTAAAGGAGGAGGTATCAGAGGAAGCTCCTGTAGCTGCTGCTCCAGAACCTGCTGCAACAATTCCAGTTCAAGTTTCGGCTGTCAATATATTTGGTTCTGCTAAACCTGTAGATACTTCAGCTAGAGAGAGGGAGATTGAAGAACGCCTTAACAAAACTTATGCGGATTCTAAGGCTAAAGAGGAACCGTATGTGCTTATTTAATTTATTTATTTAACTTATGGTGTCAAACGATGTAATGTGAAATGGATGTGCTAAATTTGAATTAATTTTTTTCAGAGAATCAGAAAAGCGCACTGCTAAAGAAGGAACAGCCTGGGGAAGGCGTAATGGAGTACGTTATCACAATTCAAATTCTGCCTATAATAGTTATTCGAAATAATGCGAGTATTTGCACGTCGCGAAACACGCAGGAAATTTATAAAGTGTGAAGGATGAACACAACAAGATGAAGAGAAATTATTTGTTTAATTTAAGAACATATGGAAATATTAATTTACATTATAACAAAAAATGTTCATTTTTTTAAGGACGGTCGTGAGGAAAAAGAAAAATCAAAACCAACCTGGAGGTCTGAAGACGATAGAGGAAGACCATCTGAAAGACCAGAACGAAGAATCGAGAAGAATAATCCGCCTCCTCGTTCAGGTAAATTATAATATTTCAGTTGGCAGAGTGCTTTTTAAATGACCAATCCTGGCCCAAAAACCAATCGGTTCCATCTTGGGTTTTAATAGCTTTACAGGAGACGCTATTCATTCATAAAAATATCAACTAATATTGATTTTAATATTTTATTTAAAGCGTATTGACCATATGTAATTTATAGTTCACAGAAACAAAGATTTTCAGTGATTGCGTTTCAATTTTTTTATCAGGTTTTTGTTCGGGTCTGGCAAGGGCAAGGGGGAGCTTGAAAAGTATCCAAATAATCTAAATTAAAAATTATATTCAAATATTTTTATTCTGAAGACGCAGTTTTCTCTTTCAGTTTTTTTTATTAAATTTGTTAGTTGTTATTAGTGTTCCTGAAAATTTAATAAGTTATGCATAATTTATATTAATAATGTATTTTATAAAGTACAATGATGAATACAATTATTTATGGCTATTTTTCAATAAAATTTTGCTTATAAATATTTTAATTTAACATTTTATTCGGCACGGCATAATTAAACTCTAAAAAAAGTGAATTTTGTTAAATCTATTTGTTTAAATTGAAGCTTTGGAAATGCATTTACTCCTAGGTCCTATGGTCATTGACGACTGTACAAAATCCCTGTGAAGTTGTACCCCCATTATTAAAAATTTAATATTTTTTTCAGAGTTCTTGGTGCCACTTCAATAGTTCTGGAGTTCTTTATATGTTTTAGCAATAGTTCTGATAAGAGAAGCATTGAAAAATTACTTTTCGAAAAGGAATGGGGGGGGGGGCTAACTTCACGCTCCCCCCACTTTTGCAAAAGTGAGCTTTTTTTGGAGTTCTGGGTGAATTAAACATAGTTCTAGAGTTCCTGATCATTTTAAAAAATAGTTCCGGCTAATATCACAAAAAAACCGACTTTCAAAAAAATAACTAGCCCCCCACTTTTTGAAAAATGGACTTTTTCTTCAATTATGCTCTGGTTCCAGAAGAGTTCTGGAGTTCTTTAATACAAAAAATTGAAAATTAAAAAAAAATAATTAAAAAAACAACATTTCCAAAAATACAAAATGTTGAAA
Source organism: Belonocnema kinseyi (assembly GCF_010883055.1). Taxonomy (NCBI): domain Eukaryota; kingdom Metazoa; phylum Arthropoda; class Insecta; order Hymenoptera; family Cynipidae; genus Belonocnema; species Belonocnema kinseyi. Next base: position 127,495,660 of record NC_046664.1, on the reverse strand, counting down.
AATTTCTCGTTTAAATAAACCAAAAGTTCTCTTTACAGTTCTATATCCATCAACAGGGGTCTTACAAAAAAGTCCCATAACACTTTTCGATGAAGTAAAAATTCAAAGAACTGTAGCACTTTTAAGAAAATTCAAAATTTTGGAATTTTAAAATGTTGGGAGTTATAAGAGTTCTGATCAGAGTTCTGAAATTTTTTATGCTATATATAAAAAAGTATTATACAACTTTTCAATCAAGTCAAAATTCGAAGAATTATGGCACTTTTAAGAAAATCAAAAATTTTGGAATTCCCAAATGTTGAAAGTTCTCAGAGTTCCGATTGGAGTTCTGGACTTAATAATGGCAGATCTACAAAAAAGTGTTATAACACTTTTCGATCATATCAAAATTTGAAGAACTGCGACACTTTTAAGAAAATCCAAAATTTTGAAATTCCACAATGTTGAGTGTTCTAAGAGTTCTGATCAGAGTTCTGGACTTCTTCATATGAGCTCTACAAAAAAGTCTTATAAAACTTTTCCTTGAAGTTAAAATTTGAAGAACTCTGGCACTTTCAAGAAAAACCAAAATTTTAAAAATTCCAAAATGTTTAGAGTTCTAAGAGTTCTGATGGGAGTTCTGGAATTTTTCTTGTTATATATAACAGAAAGTATTATAAAACTTTTCAATTTCGATCAATTCAAAATTCGAGGAACTATGGCACTTTTAGAAAACACAAAACCCTTCTATGAAAATAACATTTTGAACTTTAACGAATTTGAGAGTTATAAGAGTTCTGGACTTCTTTATGAGAACTCTACAAAATAAGAGTTATAAAAATTTTCGATCAAGTCAAAATTCGAAGAACTATGGCACCTTAAAGAAAAGCCAAAATTAAAAAATTCCAAAATGTTAAAAGTTTTAAGAGTTCTGATGGGAGTGTTTCAATACTTTTCGATCATAGAAAAATTTAAAATCCAAAAGCTTTTATTTCCAAAATGTTCAAAATTCGAAGAGTTCTGATAGGAGTTCTGGACTTAAAAAATACATCTGTACAAAAAAGTTTTCTCAAATTTCTCGATCAAGTAAAAATTCGAAGAAGTACCGCACTTTTTGATAATCCAAAAGTTTGTCATTCTAAAATTTGGAAAATTTGGTTTCTGATTGGAGTACTGGACTTCTTTATAAGAGCTCTACAAGACAGTCCTATACAATTTTTTGATCAAGTAAAAATTCGAAGAAGTACGGCACTTTTCGAAAATCCAAAATGAAGGAATTCCAAAGTTTTGAAAGACCTAAGAGTTGTGATCGGATTTCTGGACTTTTTCATAAACATTCTACAAAACAGTGTTATATAAAACTGTCGATCAAGTCAAAATTCGAAGAACTATTACACTTTTAAGAAAACCCTAAATTTTAAATATTTTAAAATTTGGAGAGTTCTAAGAGTTCCCATTGGAGTTCTGGACTTTTTCATGCTACACTGTAAAAAATAAAAAAATTGTACCACTTGGAATGGTAAAATTAACAACAAAAAATTGGTGCAATTTTGCTACTCTGATTATAGAGTAAATACCACTTTCAGGCTAGAAGTTCCAACCAATCTTGTAACTTTACCACTTTTAGAATGACAATATAGCAAGGCGTTCTCGACGTACAGTTTCTGCTTGTGAATCTGTGACTTTCAGAGTAGGTAGTAAATAAACCCACTTTCAGAGTGTTGAATTTGCCGAAGATGGTAAAAGTACAGAAACTGTTAAAAATTACTTTTTCCAACTTAATCTCACAAGTTTAAATTTGAGAATTGATAACTCGGCGGACTTGCACAGCTCTGAACGTAGTATAAGTACAAGTATTTTTAAAGTTTTAAAGTTGCGGAGAATAATGAAAAAATGGCAAAATTAAAATTATTTGTAAAAGAGCGTGTTTCAGTACGGTATTAATTATGGAAAATATTATTTGCAAAATTGATAAAAAATATTAAACAAGAAGTTTTTTATTTAAAAAACTGTTTTCTGCTGTATTCCTTATTTGAACGGGAAATTTCCCATTTCTAGTCAAATTACCATTATTCACATTCCTCATGTAGATGTTGAAGTTACCATGTTCAATAAAACACGAATATTTTTGGTTAGAATACCTTCACCTAAAATTCATAACGGATTTGTAATTTTACAAAATATGTCTGGAAACTTACATAATCTAAAAGTTAAATTCCATACTGAAAGTGGATATTTGTTATTTTCAGTCAAAACCTTACTTTCGGAGCTACTCTTAAAGCGGCAAAATTACCAGAAATTTTTTGTACAGTGTAGCTAACTAGTGTCAAAACCTAAACTAAAGTCTAAGGCAGCTGATTCTAGTTTTCATCTTTTGATTGCAAGTCACATGTAGTTGGAATCGCAAAAAATGTAGATTCCGAATATAATATTTTTAAATTGCTGATTGCAAAATTTAAAAAATTTTATGTTTCACCTTTTATTCTTATGGGCATAGCGTTCGGGCAGATGGCAATAAAATGAAGATTGCATGATTGAACTCACCTTTATTATTCAAAATAGAGTAGTGGTCCCTTAAGATTCATACATTTTGTATCTATTGTTATGCCTAACCTGAGGGAAACCCACGTTTCATAATATAATTATTATTTATGGCCTTATTTAAGAAAAAGTATCCGGCAGATATCTGCAGATATCTTAAATAAACAAATTAAATCATAAATAATAAGAATGAATAGATAGAATAGTATTTTGGCTACAATTGTTAGTAATCCTTTTCACTTGCTGAAGCTTATGGCCATTAGTGTTACCGAACATGAGGGGCGTGGAAGCTGAGATGCAATTTGTAAATATGTCTCACCAGGTTAACTACCTTATTGAAAATGTCTGAAGAAGAAGCAGTGTAGATCTATAAATATCCAATTTGACAAGTCCATCGTAACAGCCCTTGTAAACTTCAAACTCTGAATTGGCACTTGGGAATAGCGGAAAGGGTACATACACTAAAGCTGAGTACATTCACTGACAAAACAGAACGTGTCACCAATCCAATTAGGGGTCAGTCAAAAAATACATAACGCCTATGGTGGAGGGTGTTACTTGGATCATTATGCAAATGTTAAAGTTACCAAATATAGGTGGTCTACATAGAGAGAGAGAGGGGGGCAGAAAAGTAAGGACACTTTTTTTTATAATTTAATTTGAAACAGATCTGCAACAACAACTTGCGAAGACAACAAATATCCATATCCACAGGCAATCAGCAAAAGTACGCTAAAAAAACACTGTATTTTTTTTAAATGCTTACAAAAAACCGCATCGAGATATTTTCGACAGGAATGCAATGGTTTTGTTCATTTTTCAATCCAGAAATTATTTTGTTTATGACAATTGCAGAACTATAAACAGTGACGTAATTCTTTCAACAGTAGTTCAAACCTATTTTGCTGGCTTCTGCTACATCACCTTATGAGTTCGTGTAGCGAAATCAATGGCCATTGATGCTTTCAATATGCGATGTAGATATTTTTTTTTAAGGTTTGCTGGACAAAAAGGAAACTTGAGATTAGTGTAAGTGTTACACTAAGTATGAGGAAAGCTTGATAAGTAGAATAAGCTATTAATAATAATTTTTACATGTAATTGCATAGCAGGTCTGGGTATTAAAAGTAATTTTGTTGTTGTTGAAAAAATTGGTTAAATGGTCTCGTTGGGTACAAGATTCAACCGATGCCATCAAAATGGACCAATGAAAAAACACGTTTCTCAATCTAAAGCTTTTAGTGTCCATGAGTAAGCGATTCAACAAAAACATCTATATCGGTAGGTATCTGTTTGAACTAAGGCGCAATTGAACTAAAGCCTATTTGAACTAAAATAGTTTAATAACGCTTTATATTTTTGGCCTGTAGAAAAAGAGAAGATAGATGGGATGTAAGTTACTTTAAATGGTATAGTTAGTTCCAATTCATGGCGTTATGTGACGAACAATCCTTGTTGATTAAATTTAAATCTTATGATAGGTAGTGAAATTAGAAAATAAGGGAACTTGTGCTCTACAGTCATATTATTAATTTCGTAAATACTTAATTAATAAATTGTCAAGGGTATGTAACAATAAAAGTTTAAATAATGTAATTAGGTAGTATTAACAATATTTGAAAATCCTGTGAGAATTTGAAAAAAGGCCTTTTCCTCAACTTTCGAATGAAGTATACTAAAATCCACTTTAATTATGTATTTAATAATATAAATTAGATATTTATAAGCAAATAGATTTTTTCAATTTGGACCTGTTTTTTTTAAATTTTATTTTACAGAATGGACTAAACCTTTTTTTGATCTAGTACAGTTTTGGTAGTATTTAGTCAAATACTTTCGAAGCAATGCATTTTTGAATAGTGGCTCGCGCGCGCGTAGTAGTGTACCGCAGCATGACTCGCTCGGAATGGAACTCGACTGCCTACGCGATAAGTAAAACACAACGATCCACTTGCAAAATTTTATTTTTATGTTGTTGATTAAATATATTCAAAATGTATTGCAATTCAAAAATTCGATGCTTCGAAAGTATTTTACTGCCTGCTTCCAAACTTTTACCAGATCTTGATAATCGTTTAATCCACTCTTTAAATAAAAAAACAGGTCCAAATTGAAAAACAATCTATTTGTTCTATATTATTAAATAAAAAATTAAATTATATTTTAGTATACTTTATTCGAAAGTTGCCTAAAAGGCCCACATTTTATCTTCCGTATGAATTTTCATATCTTCGTTCAATATTGCACTATAAGAAATTGAAAAAAGGTACTTTTTAAAAACATAATTTTTTTTTATTTTCTCGATATTTTTGCGGGTCATTTTGAAAGAAAAAATATGTATAGAATACTTTTGAGTCTTAAACAAGAAAATATTTTTCATGAGAAAAAACTTTGGTGGCAAATATTGTGTGGAATTCCCCATATAGTTAATACATATTGAACCAAATTATATTCAATTCCCACTATGTATCATTGTTCCGCACCTAGAATTCCTTTATTTGTTGCCTCAACATTCATTCTGACTTTCTGTTTTTCATGTTATCGGCGAAAATGATTACAATTACCCGGGATTTCCGCATTTAACGTCGTCTAGACTGTGGTTTCGTCTTCACAATGAAGAACTTGACCGAATTTATGATATATTGACGAATTTCTTCCAGGTCGATTGTCAGGTAGTAATTGTTCCCTCACTGAAAGAGATCGCTGTGTCCATCTTTGCCAACGGGGAGGCCCCTTTGTCCTACTGAGGCATAACATGCCAAACTTAAAAATGTTCTAGTTTTGCAATCTGCGAATTAAAAATATTATATTCGTAATCTATGTTTTGTTGCGATCTAGAAGTTTTTACAATTTTGAGGTTCCCTCTACTTTTTGTTATGACCATTTACGTTTTTAAAGTAATCTGCCCGATGCGCGGGCACATTCTCATCAGGTACTTCGCGCGCGATTCGTTTCTCTCGCAGGATTTAGCGCACCTTTCACGCGCACCTGTTGGTTCCCACTCTTCCTGCTCGAGAATGTATTTACCTAGCACAGTGATCGGCACGCTCTTGCCCTGGGCAGGGTAACCTGCCCTCTGACAATAAATAATCGTTTTCATACCTTCGGGGGAAAGCGTAGTTATTTCATGTTTATGCCTTAGGTCTGACCTTAGAGAAATATTGCTGCGTAATATTTCTACGTGACGGAAATCTGCATAGCGAGGATTGATATGGCAAACATTCCATGTGAATACGTCTATTAATATTTCAGTAGAATATTATTGAAATGTCTGTATATCAATCTATGTAAGTTGAAATCAAATTTTTACGAATGAAAAACAGAAAGGAGTAATGATTGTTTATTTTTCAAAACAGAATCAATATATCAATTATGACATGATTCTAAATAAGATTAAAAGCAATCTATTCATATATAAACAAAAAAAATTGAGAAACAACAACTACAGGGTCGCATTGTGAGCAACTGCCATGCATCTATATTGCGAGTGCATCGGGATCTTTCTTGCAGACGGGTAAGGCTTTGAGGTTGCGGAGGTTGCAGTCTACTGGAATCGAGAATTCGATCATGAATATAATTCGTTTTTCGAACTTCTGCAGAATGAAGTCAGGCCTGGAGTATGCAATCAGGACTGCTGTCCGACAATCGTTTCAGAAAATTTTTGCACTTATGCCTCTCGATACTTGCTGGCATGATAACACCTATGAGAAAACTTATTGGCACTCATAAGTAAGCCTATGAAAGGACTATTTTGGCCGAAAAAATTTTATTTAAAAATCGTAAACGCCTAGGGCAAAAAAATTTGTCGACTAATAGCCTCATTACGCACTTAAGTTTAATAGAAATCAATATGTATATCTATTCTTGATGACGCACATCGGGCCAAAAAACCCGGTTCCTTTGCCAAACGCCGTAAATACATCAAAGTGTACAACAATGAATTCCAAGGACACCTATATATGGTTGTCGATGGTGCTGATTCTGAAGCTGGATTCATAATTACAAAAAAACAAAATGGCGGATCCAATATGGTGGACGCGTTTTTCAAGAAATGATTGAACCTACTTGAAACGTGGTATCTAGAGGTTTTCAAGGGCGCTGATTCGGAATCGGGAGTCAAAAATTAAATAAACACATTTTTCGGTTTAAATATTGAGTACGAAAGTTAATTTGTTTTTTTAATCCGTGCATAAAACAAAATACTTCTATCCGCAGTTAGTCTAAAATTGTTCTGGTTACCGCGGCCTATCACGAGAAGCTTGCAGTAAAATTACGAAAGGCGGTTAAATATAAACCTGATCTTTTTATATTTTATTGAATGAAAATTTTTATAAAGCATAAAATTATTATTTTTCTGCATACATTTTACTATAATTAAGGCACTTTTGCCATTGGATCTCCGTCAGTTGTCCAAACCAATGGTAGTCACGGGGCGATTAACCAGGGATATAGGCAGGATGTTTGAAAAAAAGTTCAATGAAGCTCCTACAATTTTGCTTGAGTTAGGGTGGCAGTATATGAGGCCTAGCCCTCTAAGGTTAAAGTTCGGAAAACACCTTCATCGTGTCTATTGATATACCCGTAAACTAGTTCGAAAGGATGTTTCCCCGTAGTTTTATTTTTACATTTGTGCAAATGGCGTTGGATTTTTCTTCAATTTTTTATCCCAATGTTTTCCCTGTTGAGATTCTATATTCCCTTGAATCGCCGGTATCAATGTGGTATTCGTCATTCGTACTAAGCCATTAGCTTGCGGATGTCGTGGAGAATTTAATGTGTGATTAATTCGGTGTTTCGTACAAAATTCATCGAACGTTTTAGATATGAAGCATGTTCCTCGATCGAAAACTTTTCGCATTGGTGCCCCAAAATATAAAATTACGTTTTGTAATGCTCTCGAACGACATTCAAAGCTATACTCGGAAAGAAATAGAATTCCCTCAGTTTTGCCACGGTCATATCGGTCCCTGTATGATTTTGAATGTAATGAAATCGTATGACCATACTTCTGAGTAACGCATTCGGAATAACGTACAACATTTTGTGATCTTCGCGTTTGTGCAAGATCGAATTTATCAACAATCTTTGACTTCCTCTTTTTCATGTTTACTTCTTTCTTTTTCAGGTCACTTAGAATGTCTCTTTTTCGTTTTAGCTTTTCATCCGCGAATTAAAAGACCAGAATTTCTTGATCGGGCGTTACTAAATTAAAAATACCGCTTACGCCTTCTTTCGTATTATTTGCTGGAACTGGGAACTCACTAATCGCTTTCAGTTTTATTTTTCCAGGCTGTATTCCTTTTTCTGAAATTTCAAATCCTAGAAATGAAACTTGTGTTTTTAATAATGATCATTTTTTAAAATTTATAGTAAGACCTGCTTCTACTAAGGCTTTCATGACCGCAATACAATTTTCTCTCAAGATTGGCCAATCTTTTCCCGAAATCAAAATATCCAGATAAAATAGAATGTTTTTATCTATAAAAAGACTTTGCATCAATTTTGCAAAATAAAAAGGGGCTTTCATTAGATCGAAGATCATTCGCGTAAATTCACCGGTATTGTCTGTCGTAATAAACGCAGTTTTCGCTCGAGCTTCTTTGGACAATGTTACTTGAAATATCCCATAGCTCAATAGAGGGTAATAAATAATTTCCAGTTCCCGAGAGTTGCCGTTGTTCGTCGATATGGGGCAATGGAAAGTGTATTCTTTCGATTTGAGAATTTAAAGATCGATAATCGACGACTAAATGTGGTTCACCTTTTTTCTTTTAAAAAAAAATCTGGGCTCGCCTGAGGAAAATTAGTATCTGTAATGAAACATAATTCTTTATATTCTTCTAAAATATTTTTCGTAATTTTTCGCTCTATATAGCTCACTGAAAACGGCTTTCGTAAGACGGGTTTACTATTCGGAATTACATTAATATCCATCTCGACTAAATTCATATAGCCTGACTCGCGCATATTTTTCGCAACACTGCATCTATACTGATATACATCCTTAATGTATAAAAAGGGAGAGCTGAAAATTCTGACTCAGGAGTATAGTCACTTGTGATTGTCACAAGTGTCTGTTTCCAAATCTCAATTCCAGGCTCTCACCTCGACGAGCCTTGCTTTATTATTACATGTTAACGAATAAAAATATCAATATTCAGACAATTAATGTCAAGGTAATATCAACTATTCTCACCTTACAGTATTACACAATTAAATTGTAGTATTAGTTAATAAATATAAGTTGTAAAGTGGAGGAGAGAGATTAGAGCGGAGAACTGTCGAAAGGCACTCTAACCACCAGAACGACACTTGCGCGCGAGCCACAGACGATGGTGGGAGGCAGCTCATTAACGAGTATCCCCTCTCTACTAACATTAGCCAGAGTGGGAGACTCGAGGCGAGCTATGGTGCGCTGGTACAAAAACGGAATGGTGGGGCGAACGCGAGAACAGCAACCTCCCTCTCCGCGCGCATGCGCAGGGTTGGGAGAAGCGAGGCGCGCCCCGCGTTTTGTGTATACAGGCACGCGTTCGTGCCACTATCACTCGGAGCATTTGATGTAGCATTAGGAGTTGAAGGTGCGTTCGCCATTGCGCGTTCATAGCATTCAAGCAACACCTTTTCTCTATGACGTCCATCTTCCAAAAGATTCCACATTAATTGTTCAAAGGTCGTTCAAGTGGTGGGGGTATAATACCGGCAGGCTTTCTGACTGCGTGCAAACCTCGATTAGGAGGACATATATTTGAATTTATTGATGAGATCATGTCTCGGCGCACGCGCATCGGGTCATGAGCGTTGTTTTGAAGTTGTGTGGAAAGATGTAGAGGCGACGCGTTCCCGGTGTGTCTTAACCTTTAAGGTTCTTTGTCTCGTTCTCTGCTTGTTGAAGTCATTGATCATCGTCCTATTCCTGGGATCCCCGGATGTCTTGTAGCGTTCTGCTGTAACTGGTTTGTGCCATCATCACTCACATCCGAAGTTTGTTGGAGTTCCCTCGCAAACTCCTGGAATTGTGGTAACGGATATCTTCCGGCTCCTTCCGCTATATTTTCTTGTTGGTCGGCATTTCGCGTCTCCATTACGAATAAAAAGTCGATAGTATGTGGGTTAACAACATGTAAAAATCATGGTTTAACGATGTAACAGTCATATAGTATGATTATAAAGTAGACAGCAGTAGTTTGATTTAGCGGGTATATTAGTGTAAAGCGTTTACTTATTTCTTTTTAAATTTATATTGTTAACATTTTTTTCTTTGAAAGAATAGAAAACCGCTGGCAAATAATTCGAGCAGTATCAAAATGCTGCAGTGACAACTTAACAGGCATATTTTGCATATGCCTAATCTTCAAATCTTTGAATTTTAAGTGTTGGAAAATTTTAATTGTATAGTAAGTTGACTCTATGACACTTCTTGCTACGAAACTTCTCGTTTCCCGATTTCTCCTTCGTTCGCTTGCCCTTACTTCCTATTCGCTTCCCCTACAGTCCTGAAAACGAGAAGTGACGAAGATTCTACTGTATTAGAATGTTTCGAAGGTCGAAGGCTTTATATAATTAAAAAGTTTCAAAATTGAACAATAATTTACAGAAATGAACTTTTAGATTTAACTATACAAAAGCTGTTACAGATTTAACTATTTTTAAATTTAACCATTAATAAATATGGTAATTATTGGGTTTCCTTCCCGAGGCACAGTCTTTTTTTTTATTCTCTCCTTCCTGAAATATTGTGATTAATGCCAACATATTTCTATAATTTGGGTCGAATTTTGTATTCTATACTCTAAAAAGAATTTTATTTGTGGATAAACAATGAATAATAGAAACAACAAAATAGCCTCGGAAAGGACTAGAACTTTAATTAACAAAAGGTATGTACACGGTAAATATGAAGGTCAAGTTTCAGGCGACGAATGGAGACTGTGTGTTTGGAATGATGGGGGAGTGAGTAATGTCAAGGTAAAAGAATTGCGAGAAACTATACATGTAAGGAAGCTAGATATTCTATGTGTACCTGGAACAAAAAAAGAGATGCGAAACTAAAGACATAGGAAACAGCGTGTTGAAAGGCGGATTTGAAATATGGTCAGGAGTAGATAGTGAATCACATGGTAGGCAAGGAGTAGGTCTGATTTTAAATGAAATAGCGATGCAGCATCTCGGAGATCATGATTTTTTATCTCCCAGACTGCTGTGGGCTAAAATGAAATTAGGAATCAAACGATTATTTATCATAGCATGCTTCGCGCAAGTTGATAGTGATCCCAGAGAAGTAAAAGACGCCTTCTGGCACACTTTAAATTACACAATAAATATTTGCAATGATGGTGAAAGAATAATTCTGCTAGGAGGTATGAATGAATGGGTAGGCATCCAAAATCAGGAGACAGAAAAAGTATTAGATAATTTTGAAGATCCAAGAACAAACTATAACGCAGGCTAAGAGAGCTTGTGAAAGATACAAGGGCCATCAGGGGTTCTAAATGCAATACTGATCATTAACTACTGATATCCAAAATGAACTTAGGTTGGGGATGGAGAAAAAAGAGAACCAAGAAAACAAAACAAACGCGAATCAAGATTGAGAAGTTGGTGGTACTGCGGTTGTAGGAAGAATGTCTGGTGATACGTGGTGGAATGATAAAGTTAAGGCTGCCCAAAAAGCAAAGAGAGAAGCGTACAGTAGAACTTTGAACATCGCAGGTCTTAGCAATGAGGAAAGAAATGGACGTATAAATGGTTACACACACGAAAACAGGATACTCAAGCGATCAATTAAGGAACGTAAAGATAAAATTAGAGCAGAAGAATAGATGAAAATACCAAACGACTTTGAAGGAAGCAAGAAACTACTTTATAAAAAAATAAAGGGAATCAAAAGTACAGAATTTGTCATCATGAGAAATAGTAATGGGGAAATGATGTATGATGCAGGCGGAATACTAGAGGCTTTCAGAGACTATTTCAGGGGACAATTCGGAGATGAAGCTATAGGATACCACAACCGCGGTGTTGAACACGATGTGTTTGAAAACTCAATTGAAAAAGTCTGTGTCACTGAGGTTTCGGAAGTCCAAAATGGGTTTATGTCAGAAAGGCCATGTACGGATTAAATATTTAGCTTAAGGCAAATTACAGAAAAAAGTTTGATATCAGGAAAAAAAGTTTGATATCAGGAAAAAAAGTTTTCTGTGCATTTGTTGACCCAGAAAAAGCTTTTGGCAAGGTAGATAGAAGTAAACTTTGGGAAGTCCTGAAAGAGTGTGAAGTCAGTAGATGGCTCCTGCAAGCTATAAAAACAATATACAGGGAGATTTTTTTTAACTTGAAACTTTTAAATATCTTGAAAAAGAGGCACTTTATGAAAAAATATTATGAATCAAAATTTAATCACACTGAGGAGTACCTACACTGATGTTAAAATCGGTTCCCCCACACCGCCCCCTGGGGGTGGGGGAAAGTTCGAAATCGTAAATGGGAACTCCTATTTTTTATTGCATATTCGGATTCTTTGGATAAAAATGCTTATGATTTGTCTAAAAACATTTTTCTCGTTTCGAGATAGATTGCGCTGTAATCGACGAAATTCAATTTTTCTTCATTTTACTGTCACTGAGAATGCACGCTTATGATTCTGCAATGCTCGAAATTAGTCTTAAAACAAACTACTACTTTTAGCGTAAGCCAGGAACAACGATGTGAACGTAGCAGTTTTCTGTTCCCTTCGGGGTGCTTGATTAACGTGAGTCCCCTCGCCTCTCACAATTCGAGGTACTCAGGGAATCATATTTTTATCAAAGTAAGAGCTCAAAATGACGAACTTCGCCTTCAATGCACTTATTAATCCATATTTCAAATGAATTTACACAGCGGAGAAGTGTATCTTCTTGAATTTCAGCTCAAGTCTTCAAGAAATATTGGCAGTTCATTTTCCAAAATGTCTTTATATTTTGGACCATTTAAGATGCCTTTGATAATCTGGGGACGATCAGTTTGTTGCCAATTATTCCACACCATACGTTGACAGTCCATGGACGCTGGTGTTCGACTTCACGAAGCCACTGCGAATTTTCAATACTCCAGTAGTGCATGTTGTGTCGATTAATTATTCCATGAATCGTAAAAGACGACTCGTCAGAGAATAATACATAACGAAAAAAGTTGGGATTTTTTTGTATTTGTTCACGGTCCCGCTGACAAAAAGCCACCCGATTTTGGAAATCAACGCCATGAAGTTCTTTATCTAAAGAGACATGAAGCGGATGAAATTTATTACGTTTCAAAATTTGCCAAACACTGCTTTGAGACATTCCGGAATCACGAGCAATTTCTCATGTACTAACGTGAGGATTATTGGCCACTGCAGCTAATACAGCAGTGTAATTGTTTTCTCCAGTGACTGTTGTTGTACGGGTCTTTTTCTTATGTTAAACACTTCCATCTGTAGTAAATTTAGTAATAGTACGATAAAATGAAGAACGTGACACAATTCTACTTGAAAAACGTTGAGCGTAGAGATTGACGGCATCTACAATAATGACAGAGCTAAAATTTAGGAATTTTCAGGAAATACTGTTAATGTAAACGTATTACTTAATAATTACTTTTCAAGAACGGACATATGTTATGGTATGTTTTTCAAAATAATAATCCCCAAAGAGATCTGAAGCTCTATTGTTTTTATTGTACTCGTTCAACGATTCTGTAGCGATTTGAAAAGTTCTTTTTTTCCGTTGTCAGTCTTGTCGCAATGAAAATGGTGTATTTTTCATTGTTAATGTATTGCAGAATCGTAATCGGTTAGCGTTCGCAGATGACAAGGTTGTTATGGCAGAGTCAATCGAAGACTTACAAAGAATCTTGAATAAACTGAATGCAAGCATGAAGAGCATGGGCCTCACAACTAACGCAAATAAACAAAAACTAAACTACTATACGGTAGCGAGACATGCACCTATCAAGAAAAATATAAGAGTAAAGATAATGTAATTGACATGAGATTCTTGCGCATGATATGTGGGGAAACTCTGATAGACAAAGAGTAACGACATAATTCTCAAAGAATGTGGTGCAGAAGAGATGTTAATAGGCACATGGGAAAGAAATCGGTTCAAATGGTTCGGGCATGTTGAGAGAATGCCAAATGAACTAACAAAACAAGCGTATCAAGGAAAAGCAAATGGCAGCGTACTCAGAGGTAGACCGGGGAAAGAATGTGTGAATGAGACCCTAATTAGAAGAGACATAAGAAGCCACAGAGACACGAGAGCCTGCATGAAAAAATGCATGGACATCAAAGAAGCTAGAGAAGTATCCCAGGACAGAAAAATATGGCGACAAATAGTTAATAAAAAGAGTGTCAGTAGAGTGAATGACGCCTGAAACAAAATAGCTTGGATACTCATGGAACCAAGTGGGGAACCTTACGTGACGGCTTTGTGTGGATCTTCACTTGGGGTAATTGCTAGAGAGATTAATCAGCAACCTGGGTCGGAAAAGTGTTGCTGAACGAACGTGTAATTTAAGTAAATATCACGAAAATTCTGGATCAATCTAAAAATTTTGTATCCCTTCCTCACATTACTCCCTTCCCTACCGAGTGAGTCACGCCTACCCCGAAAGGGAAATTACTTAAGGCTGTAATAATAATATCCAATTGTCTATCTCATAATTGCATCAACTTTTATATAACGGTATGGATGTTTTTCGACATTTTAGCATATCAAAGAATAAGAGTTAAATTTTAAACTTTTAAATTTTTTGAAACTGATTTTGAAATTATAAAATTAAGAAATTATTACATTTAAAATGAAGCAGTTGAGAAGCCTGGATTTTAAAATGTTTTTTTTTTGTTGAAGTCTTTGATTTTTTACTCATCCAAATCAAATCGAAACAAGATTAAAAATGTACATTTTTCATACTTAAATTTTACATAGCATACTATTAAATCAAAAAAGTTAAAGGTTTCTGAATCCATATTGTACAATTTTGAATTCTTTATTTTTAAACATTTTCTGGAAGGCTTTGTCATTTTAACATGCATTACTAAACGTTTGAACTTGAAATCGCTAGTTTAAATATTTTAATTATATATTTTAAATGCTCAGAGTTCATAAAACTTCCAATTTGAATTATTTAATTTGCAATTTAGTTTCTAGTACTTTGTATAAAAAAGTTTAATTTTAAAAACTTAATATTCCATCATTTTGAGTATTTATATTTCAATTAGCTAAAAATTTAGCAAGTTGAATTAATAAAAAGTTTTTTATTATAAGATAGATTTATGTGTCAATAGTGGCGAAGAATTAAAAACTGAGACTTCTTTCCGATAGAAAATCTTTTATCTCTAATAGTACTTGTTCGTTGTTTAACTCTTTTCATTTAATAACAGCCTGGTATTTTTTAAAATAATAAAATAATACTTGAATCGCTTTTCTGAAGTTTTAAGTTTTTAAAAATATTCGTTTACTTTACTTTCCTTCGTAAAATATACTGTTCAAGATTTATATTTTAAAAAAAGCAAATAACTGTCTTCAAATAATACCTCCCAGATTGTGTTGGCACAATCCTGTTGGCACAATTAAAAAACAAGATTCGGTACCATTAAGATATCAGTTCCATTATTTCTTATTGATATCAATGGCATATTTATAGAAGGGGGACATTTGTGATCATATTAACTTTTGTTTCACGAGTTCCTGTTACCTGAAACTTACCCGGGTATCCGGGTACCCGATATTTAGGTTCTTACCCAGATACCCGATTCATACTCGTGTCATCGGGTACTCGTCCGAGTACCCGTGTTACCGGGTATTGGCACTCAGAGCCCTAATTTACAAAGCATATTTAATTCTTGTTTATTTAAAAAATTTAATTTTTTTAACGTGAGAGGCTAGGGGAACTCACACAGAAAGCACACCTAGCGCCGCAGTGTTTGTGCCTAAAGATTAAAATTAACAAATTCACTAAAAACTAAATGAAATTTCAATAATACTTTAATTTTGTGAATGAACAAAAGTTAAATAAAGTTTCAGAATCTCATCGCAATGTTCTCGTGGTATGCCTTGTTATCTAGTATATTTATGGGCTAACTGTGGACGGAAGTGTTTCGTTTTATGTACGAATTCTTTTTTTGAATATTTTAAACACTGATCTTCCATATTGGATCTGCCAAATAATTTTTTTCTAAATTTTTAATCTAGATTCAGAATGCGAATCCTCAAAAACTTCAAAATACCACGTCTTAAATAGATTCAATAATTTTCAGAAATACTCGACTGCCATATTGAATCCTCCATTTGGTTTTGGTTGTTGAAATTATGACTTCAGCGCTATCCGAAACCATATGCGACTTGAACGAAGATACCAAACTTAGGACCGAAAAATCGATTTTCCAGCTGTTGATTGTGAATAATGAAGATTTCTTCTATCGAATAAAAAATCCCTATTGCTCCATGATCAAAATAAAATTTTCTGGAGTTAATGTCTGTGTGATACGCTAGCCCTTTTGCTACCGGTTTGTCTTCCTTTCACTTTGATCTGCTTTTACTCATAAACTCATTTACCGTCCTAAGGCTGGTTTCTTTTAACTTTGTATGTCTATGGGTGAGAAGAAAAAAAAAAAGAATCATAAGAAAAAATGAATTTATAACTGCATTAAATATTTGAACGATAAGTACATAAAAATTAAAAAACAATAAATAAATTTTGCTTGCTTGTGAATGGAGCAGGGTTTCATTAAGTAACACATGTCATTTTATGTGAAAAAATCAATTAACCCATTTATGCCCACCATATCATGCAGCGCGTTTGTACCGATTTTTTTTTTTTTTTTGAAAACTAGTGTATATTTAGTGTAAATAAGGTAAATTTGTTGAGAAAATTTTCTTATTACTTTTAGATGGTAAGAAATGTAACGCCTACATATGTAGGCACTGGGCACGGAAGGGTACAGGTAAATATAAAAATTAAAAAAATTAAAAACTCGTTAATTTAAAAAATGTTATGTCAATCAGCTTATTTCTAGCTTTTACAAAGTCATAGTAAGTATCTTACGCTTACATTTTGGCATCGATACCTTATATTTGGCCTTACTTTGGCTAACATTGGGCGTTCAATCTCTCAAAAATGCTAATACCAAACAGGAACAGGATCGATTGAACAAATAAAGATGAGTGCAATATAAATACATTCAAGAGACTAACACGGGAACTCGACATTAAATAAAAAAATTTTGATTCGTATGGCCAAAGACAAAAATATTAAAAGCTGTCAGCAAATGCTATTGAGATCACTAAATCAATACATTGTAAAAATCGTACAATAAGTCAAACGTTTTCGTAGAATTTTCGTAGAAAACATAGAAACTCAATGACTGAACGAGTGAAATAATCAGCGCAAAAAGGAATGTCATAAAAACACAGCTAAAATTACTAAAACTACAAAAGTCTTTTAAAAAATGGCAGAAATTATTTCTACGAATAAAATGTGGCAAAACAATTTATGTGACATCCGACTTTACAAACATTGCAAATTTTTCGGGTCTTTTTCTCACATTCTCCGCACCGCTTTATTGTCTCTGATGTCTCCAAAGCGTGCAAGACATCTGCGCTAAGTCCAACAGCATTTTCAACCCTGCGCTTCGCCGGTACAGAAGCACGATCAGGTCTTTGACGCTCAAGAGCATGTTTAGCTAAATAAGTTTAAACTATTCTTCGGGTAAAGCCAAGGAGATCTAGACCGTCTCGTTTACCTTGGTCGGTAAGCCTGTACAATTGCCAAGCGTTGTTTACGCATGTATTGATGGCGTACCCAATGAGCGGCCAGTACCACTTTTTACTCCTGATTCCTATGCGATAAGACACAATATTTTGGTCCATCCTGTCTACACCGCCCATGTTTTCAGTGTAGTGAATGATGCAACGTGGCTGATCGATAGTAATGCGCTTTTTTTCAGCGTTACTCCACCGCTTACACTGACCGATAGGTTAAACCCCGCAGAATGTAGAGCCAACTGTTACTACATTGTTATCATTGTATCGAACTGACGTGATTTTTGAGTTGACATCAGTCACCTGATGATATTCGCCCCTTTTACAATTTTTTATGACTTTCGGATCTTTTAGCGGCGCGTGTTCAACTCTGTTTGCTCAATGGTACCGGTACCATCATGCCCTTCTTTTTGAAGCGAGTGAAGTAGTTTTAGCGAGGTAAAAAAGTTATCAAAATGTAAATGGTGTTTTGATGGCAAAGCTTCAATTAAGTTTAGCACCACCGAGCCTCCTACACCGATATCAGGGTATGTGTTTCCTGTAGAAGCTCCTTGATAGGGAATACCTTGTATTATGTAACCGAGCCGTGTGCACAGACACCAGATTTTGTACCCGAAAGAAATGGGTTTACCATGAATGTGCTGCTTGCAACTGTGTCACCCAAAGTATGGACACATTGACTCGTCTACACTCAAATTTCCATCCCCGGGAAACCACATCAACCACCTAGAATTTAGCAAAGACCACAGAGGCCGCATTTTAGCAAACTTGTCGCTTTGGTCAAGATCAGAGTTATCGCAAACGTGAAAGAAGCGGAGTATTTCCTCAAAGCGGTTCCTACTCATAGCGTTTGCTATACCAGCGTGGTGAACGTCAACAGTACATTCCCAATACATACCCCTACGCGGATAGCAACAGTAACCACTAATTAACAGAATTGTGAAAAATATTTTAAATTCATTTTCTGAAATTATAAATTGAGTCTGGCCTTTTTGCACCGCGTACTTGATAGACTGGTCAACGATAAGAGATATTACCTCCACGTCAAAAAATAACTCAAAAAAATCTTCCGATTCTCGGTCTTCGCCCAGCCACTCGGGCCAAACATCAGCATGCTGTGATTTGGCAATAATATCATGCTGTCTCCATTTGCGGGTTACTGCAGCTTCATCTTTGGCTTTCGTTGAAGATTTCTGTGCGTTTGCTACAAAAGCTTTACGCTTACGACTTCTGGGTGCAGCAGAAGCGGCGCCTGAGGCAGATGTCCCGGCGACAGGTGACTCACGCTGCGTGGACACATCGGCGTCGTGAACGGACGATGAGGCAGCAATCTGCATCCCTGTGTTGTTGTAGTCGGCTTCCGATTCGACGCCGAGACGAACCTTTTCGACAGTACCACCGTCGTTGTGTGAGACAATTACCTCCGCACGAGACCGCAACTGATTTCCTGAAAGCCTATTTATATCACCGACCGGGTCGTCGTCGTCACTATCCCCGTCGCTCAGTTGGTGATTTTCTGGGGGTTCCATAAAGATCGAGGCGCTTAATAGGTCATCACCATAATTTTCCAGCATAGCGACGGTTTCCGCTGTCGTATACCACTTTTTAGCTCTGAAAACAACAAAACATCGTTTTCAATTTTACTGTACCCGACCGTGCCCAGTGCACACAAATGTGTGCACTCAACAAAACAGTCAAAATTTACCGTGCAACAACCACATAACTTACAAAATAACACATGCACATCGTCGCCGTTATTATTTTGAACAATTAAAGCACAAAAAAAGACACTTACAACCTTACATCTTACTGTAAAAACTTACCGATTGAGAGCAGTCATGATGCGTGACAATTGCTTGTTTTGACGTGCCGCTGGAAGACACACAAAAAGTGCTAGCTGATTCACGTGAGCACAGCAGTGTGCGGCGTTGCTCGACTGACGCGCGCAATAATGTTGCTGCGACACTTTTTCTCTAAGGGAACGTATTTTCGGAGCGCCTACAAATGTAGGCACCGGGCATAAATGGTTTAAAAAGTCTAATGCGAACATTTTATACAAAAATTACTTTCTGTTATATAGAGGTGAAAACTTCTCAAATAATTATTTTATAAGAATATTTCATTAGCCTTTTTTTACTAACTGCTTGACGTAGAATGATCCCGCATATTTAAAATTTTCGAGGTCATGAAAATTAAGTTTTTTTGTTGTTGAAAAACTGATATTGATTCTGTTTAAAGAATAATTCTAATTTAAATTATTTCTTGAATAAAATATCCTACTCCTTCTTCACTCCATTGGGAATCGAACTACAAAACTTCTGATTTCCGTTCAGGTGCTTTTCCGATTAAGCTATTAGAGGGATCAGAATAAAAACTCTTAATATAAGAAAAGAACTCTAATTTTTAGCTAGGACCTCTATCGCTTCGAACACAAGA
Organism: Belonocnema kinseyi; assembly: GCF_010883055.1. Classification (NCBI taxonomy): domain Eukaryota; kingdom Metazoa; phylum Arthropoda; class Insecta; order Hymenoptera; family Cynipidae; genus Belonocnema; species Belonocnema kinseyi. The sequence goes on along the minus strand of NC_046664.1, from coordinate 127,475,924 downwards.
CTACGGCAGTTTAATTCTTCGGGGACCCACCTGATTTGGTCAGCGAACGCACGGCCCGCGCGTATCGAGAAAACATTGATTCTCCGCATGCGGGAGCAGAGCAATGCAACAGAGAGAACGCATGTTGTTTAATGCTGGTATGCCAGCAGTTTGGAAGTTTGGGTCTAGTAAGTTGAATGCATTTTGTCTCCGCTTCCACATACGTAAAATCAGTGTTGTCTTGATAACTCGCACGTCACGCGTTCTCTAGGCAAATCACACGGACATTTACCCTCTACAGTAGGGGTCTGCAAAGGCAGATCCTGTATCCACTAGCGCTCCCAGGCCAATAGGTCTGATCTACTCCATTTTGACCCAGAACTGTCAAAACCTTTTACCTGATTTGAGCCTCTGGGACCCCAATAACTCTAGACTCTTATTTCTATTCGAAATTTCACGTTAAAATGGAGAATTATGGAAAAAACCATGAATGTTCAGCTAGCGTTACTTTGATATATTTAAATAAAATATTCAATACAATTGTAATTTTTTATACTAATAATTTAAATTCCCTAAAAATGGTTTTGTTTATAAATAATTCAAAATTTAATTTTCAAATTCAGACTCAAATTTATCTAAAGTATATCTTAATTATATAATTGTTATAATTAGATACAAAGTTATATCACAATAAAGTGCCATGAAAAATATTAAAAAGTAGCAAGAAATTCACGCATCCTTAGGTTTGTATTACCTAATCTTAAAAACCTAATCAATTTTAAAATCCATAATAACATATTTTTAATATTAAAAGTTTTAAAAATGGTTAAATGGGCTTAAATAATTGATTAAATTATTATATCTAATAGATATACAAAAAATAAATAAATTAACATTTTTACAATCTATTAATACCAATGCAAAGAATTTTCCCCCTTCAGTTGCGATAGCGTCGTTTTTTAAAACATTTCTATTAAAAATTAAAAATTACTTTTCATTTTAAAAGTTTTTTTTTCTTAAATAATTCAATTTTCAAGGTTCATAATTTTGTAAATTTACATTGTGAACGGTAAAAATAACGAAAAATTAATTTTTTATTTTAGACAAAGGACCCCGCACCAAATACATCGTAAAAAAAAGTAACGGTGAAATTTCCAAAGTTTTTGATATTCTTTAGTTTATGCTCGCCTGATCAAAAAATCGTAATGGCAAAAACTCAAATTATGAACAGTTTTTGCGTTACGACGATTTAAAAGTGAAAGTTTGGTACATATTTTTACCTGTAAAGTGGACCATATCACAGGCGTTTTCCCCACCCTTTGCCTTGCTCTCGTGCAAGTTTATGCTAAAAAAGAATTGCACGTACGAACAATACGATGTAATTGCGTTAAAAGTGATAATCTCTAAGTATTCGGATGATGCGCTAAGCGTTAGGCAACGCGGAAACCTTTCATATAAATGCATGTTATCGTACTTCAAACGCGGATTTCAATTTGTATTATCAAGAGGCGTTTGGTTGTATGAATTGATAATAAAAATAGGTAATTCACAAACGCATGACAAACGCTACTTTGTTGTGAAAGATTGCATCCTAAGTTCGTCGCAAAGCGCTTAAGTTGAATGGCTATATAAAAGAATTGATACCTAGATTTGCAATTTGGCACCGATCAACCAGTTTATGTCAAGCACTCTGAAGCATCTTTTACAGAATTCTCCTATTGTGCCAACGCTTCCATTCTACCTTCAACGCTAAACGTTCAATAAAAGCACTCAGGCAACAAAATAAACTCCAAGCGTTGGTTTTTGGCTTTGTTGCGCCAGTTTTATTCAAATAGTCCAAAGCACCTTATAAGAAATGCTTATCTCGTTCTAACGGTCCCAGTTTAACCTCAATTCTAAACGTTAAAGAAAGCATCCATACGACAAAATCAACTCCCAGCGTTGTTGTATGACTCGAATTAGCCAGTTTAGAGGCAAGTAGTCGAATATTTGGTCAAAATAAGTGACTAAGGACGACTATGACAACGGTCACAGAGTGACACAGACTATGAGTAGATAACTGGCTGATCAGCGCCAAATGGCAATGCTAGGAGTTGATTTTGTTTGTCTGTGTTGTTTATTAAACGCTTATCGTTAAAGTTAAAGTAAGAGCGTAAGAACGAGATAAGTATTCCTTATCGGGTGTTTTAGAATACTTACCCTAAATTGGCTAATCCTAGTCAAACAGCAACGCTGGAAGCTGATTTTGTTGTTTTAGTTATTTTATTAAACGCTTACATTTGAAGGTAGGATGGAACCGTTGGCACAAAAGGAGAATTCTGTAAAAGGTGCTTTATAGTGCTTGACATAAACTGGTTGATCAGTGCCAAATTGCAACGCTGGGTATCGGTTCTTTCGCCTGGCCATTCAACTTAAGCGCTTTGCGAATTAGTCATGCGTTTGTGAATTAGCTATTTTTATCACCGATACAGACAACCAAACGCCTCTTGATACTAGAAATCAAACTTCGCGTTTGAAGCTCGATAACACGCAATTACATGAACGGTTTGCGCATTGCATAAACGCTTAGCAAATCGCCAGAACGCTTAGCGATCATCACTTCCAACGCGATTAAATTGCATTGTTCATCCGTTCAATTCTTTTTCTGTATAAGCTTGTACAAGAGCAATGCAAATGGTGGAAAAGAAGTCTGTGCTATATTCGACTCAGCAGATAAAAATATGTACCAAAATCTTACTTTTAAATCATCATAGCGCAAAAACTGTTTATAAATTGAGTTTTTTCCATAAGGATTTTTTTATCAGAAGAGCATTAACTAAAAAATATCAAAAGCTTTGAAAATTCCACTGGGACCTTTTTTACCATGTATTTGGTGCGGGGTCCTTTGTGGAATCAATTAAAAATTTTTTCAATATAATGAAAATTTAAAATTGTACTATTTAAGCAGCTTTGAGTAAGATACATTCAATGTAGTTTAAATTAGTATCAAATCGAACATTATTTGTATTTAAAAGCGTGGATGCAATTTCAATTCCTTTGCATTTTAAGTGATAAAATTTCAAAGTCTTACATTTATTCTATTTTCGAAATTTTATTACGAAATAATTTGATTTACAGATTCTCAATTTGAAAAAAAACTCTTAAATTTTAAATCCTTTGAATTTATTTTAGACCACTTATCTTTATTATTAGTAGTATTTTTTAAAATTATTTAGTATCGTTAATGTCGATAACATTTATTTGTGAAAAATTATCGGCAATTGCTTACTTCAAATACTTTACATAAAATACTTGTATTGCCGGGTCTGTCAAGTTATACCAGAAAAAAGGTTTCTCCAAGAACTTCGAACTACGATTTTTTTCGAGGGGTCCTAAATTTCCTTTAAGTTTCCCTTGATTTTGACTCCAAGGTCATTTTCGAAGGTCGTGTCAAGGTCAACATATTTTTTTAAATCATTTTTAAGGTAATTTTGACCCAAGGTTAAAATACATATTTGAATGTGAAATTTTCCGCTCTTTTCATTTCCGGAATAAAAAATAGGAGTTTCCATTTTTAAAAATATGTTGACCTTGACACGATCTTCAAAAATGACCTTAGAGTCAAAATATAGGTCACCATTATATTCCTTGGACCAAACCCTGCAACTTTTGTCAGAACTATTTTCTTGTAGGATGCGATCCGTGAAAGTTATTGAGTGGTATCCATACTTTTGGAGCACATGATGTAATATGTAACAAGGAGTCTGAAGATACTTTGTTTAAAATCATAGATGATTGTCTGATTGAGTTACACCTAATTTAATTATTTTTAATTTTTATAATTTATGTATACATTTTTTCAATTGCCAAAAAATAGTTCACGATGGACAATAGATATTTAAATATCTAAATAATTCAATGCAAGATGAATTGGAACATTAAAACTATCAAAATTATGGAAAACAAGGCAGAAGTTAAATCTATAAAATATAAATGGCTTTACCTTTGCAATTTTATAATGCAGAAAAATCAAATGTATATTTATGCGAAACACCATAATAGGGGTTCCTAACGTCGCTGAATTCGAATCTGTACTTAGAATTTAAAAATTACAAACGTAAAGCCATTTATATCGCTAAAAATGATGTTTAAATCATTATTATTGCCACCATATGAAAATCGAAATTTTCGACATGAAAAATATTCTCGGTATCTGATATTCAACTTTTTGGTGTTAAAAAACTTTTCCTCTTCATCCAAATTGTGTATTTTCAAAGGCCGCCGTAAGCCATGCAATTGTGTGCTAGAGTTTTAAACCAAAGCTTTGTGCGCCGCTCGGCCGGCATAGTAGTGCGGTGGTGCCACGTAATGGACTCATTGTGAGTTGTTCTCAAAAAAAAACCTCGAACTTCGAAATACATCCACATGTACTTATATTCTTCTTAAGTTAATAAATGATTTTGCGTGTCAGTGATCTTACTTAAAGCTTTTTTAGATTGTACGAAGTTTTTAAAATCTAGTTATCTAATCTAAAATCAAAAATATCAAAATAAACAAGCTCATTTTAATAATTAATTTCCTTTTAGGAAGTTCAATATATATATATACCATATATTAATAATAATATTAATATTAATGAGTAGTGACTATCTTTTAATAGAAATAGTTTAACTTTCAACTAAAACAATTAGTTTTCTGCACACAAAAAAATGTGAATAAAATACAGAAATTAAAAAAAAAATGGTTAAATTTGTTTTAAACAAAAAGTTAAATTTTTATCCAAAAAGCTGAATTGTATACGAAAAAAAGGCATTTTTAATCAAATACATGAACTTTGCTCAAAAGAAATTTATTTTCCACCAAGTCTAATTTCCGGTACAAAATTTTCTTAAATAACTGCTAACATGGTTAAAATTCTTTGAAATTACTTGAAATTATACAAATAGATTGAAAATTACTTGACATCTTTTAAAACATTCTTAAATATTTTAAATCTTTTGAAATTCTGTAAAGCTACAGATTGAAATTTAAAAAAGAAAGAAGTTTCAAAACGTTAAATATTGAAATGTGTGTAGATTAGAGTTTTGAAAATGGAATCAAGAAAAATTCAAAGCTTTCAAAATTTAATTTTCAAAAATTTTCAACCATTCAAAAAGAATAATTTTCAACTCGATGCGATTCAAGTCTTCAAATTTAGAATTGTAAACTTGAAAGTTTATTTATAAAAAATTAATAATCATAAATAAATTGAATGCGTTAAAAATTTTAATGTATGTTTTTCAATTGGATAATCTCTAAATTAAATTATTTCGAATTGAAATTTAGAAATCAGAAAAATTTAAAAACATTAAAAATTTCACTGTTTGTAGATTAGTTAAACTATTAAATTAAAGTTTTAATAAAAAATAAACGAGTTAAAGTTTAATTATTTCTAAAACGATTTTTATATATAATTATAAAATTATATATGTATTTTTTTAGGGTATTTTAAAATTTTCAAGGAATTTTCAAGAGATTTCAAAAGATTTTAAAGCGTTTTAAATGATTGAGGAAGTCTTAAAAGATGCGAAGGAATTTTCAATTGATTACAGTAATTTAATATGAGATTTTAAAGAATTTGATATATTTTAGGATATTTCAATAGATTTCAAGGAATTTTTAAATTCTTTTAATAATTTAGTATGAGATTTCAAAGGATTTGAAATATTTCATGGTTTTTTTTTATTTCAAGATATTTTCAACAGCTTTACAAATTTTTAAGAGATTTCAAAAGATTTGTAAGGATTTTAAATGTATGAGGAAGCTTTAAAAGACGCCAAGGAATTTTCAATTGATTACACTAATTTAATATGAGATTTTAAAGGATTTGATATATTTTAGGATATTTTAATAGATTTCAAGGAATTTTTTTAATGATTTTAATAATTTAGTACGAGATTTCAAAGGATTTAAAATATTTCATGTTTTTTTTTAAATTTCAAGATATTTTCAAGAGCTTTAAAAAATTGCAAGAGATTTCAAAAGATTTGTAAGGATTTTAAATATTTGAAGAAGTTTTAAAAGACGCCGAGGAATTTCCAATTGATTACTGTAATTTAATATGAGATTTGAAAGAATTTGATATATTTTAGGATATTTTAATAGATTTCAAGGAATTTTCAATTGATTTCAATAATTTAGAATGAGATTTTAACGGATTTGAAATATTTTAGGGTATTTTTAAATATCCAATGAATTTTCAAGAGATTTTAAAGCATATAAACATTTTTAGGATATTTTAAAACATTCTAAGGAATTTCCAATTAATTTCAACAATTTAAAGCGAAAACTAATTGTTTTAGTTGAAAGTTTAACTATTTATATTAAAAGTTAGTCAACTATTAATTAAAATTAATGTTATATTTTATCATTATAATATTAACATTAATAATATATATAATAGCAATAGTTTTACGGCTCCCAAACGGTAGGTATGGTGGGGTTAAATTTCAGGCTCGATCTGGCAGCTTTGATAAAAGGATTTTTTGCCGAAATGCTTTTTCCCTTCAAATAGTGTTTTATTTATTTTACTTGTTCCGGCACTTTTAAATATATTTTTATTATTATTATCATTTCATTCAAATTCGATTGAACATTAAAAACTTGAAACACGGGTTTCAGCCATATTGGCAAAGTTCCGACGAAGCACGGCCTCGGTCACGGTGCAGTATATGTGTAACGCGTGGGTGCTTTGATAGTGAGCAATAAAAAGTTTTAATTGCGCACCCCCACACAGTCCATCGTAACAAATTCGACTAAAAGTTACGACATAGATGTTGACTTCGCATCTCTAAGGGAAATGCTTGATAAGAGATTGCACATATTAGAAGACTAAATAGACAGTCGAGGGCAGGCAGTGGATAAAGGCTTTAAACCCATCAACGCCCAAATGACCGAAAAACTAAGCTTAACTTTGCTGATGCAGTTGTGGTAGTAAAACATGTCGCAATTGTTTGTAACTCAAAATACTTATGTTTTCAATACCCCTCTACAAGATGAATTTGTCAAAATAATTGCTTGTTTACCAGGAAATACAATATGGTGGCATTTATAACAAAAAACACGGAAAACTCAAGACAAAAAAATTTTGCTGATGGATTTCGCATCAAAACATTTTTTTCGTGCAACAAAATTGATGCACAAAAACGCACAAACATATTGAACTTTCGAAAAATGGAAAACAGCAACTTGGAAATTTTAGATGGATGTCTCAAAATGGCGAATTTAAAAAAATGGTTATTTCTACCTTCAAGTGACGGCAGTGAAATTGACTATTACCCAAACAACTTATATATTTTTCCTATTTTTTTCGGATCGCTTATTACAAATCTGATCGCGAAATTGCAAAATTAATTTGTTTTGGTTCCGCTGAATAAGAACCTGTCGTCAAATTTGCAAAATCGGGTCCGGAACCCTGATGAACCCTTTATAATTGGGTCCAACCTAAAAGGTTCCTTGAAATAAATATATTTGAGAAATTTACAAACACGATTTGAAAGAGAAGGGGCTGTTCTATGTAGAGGGATTTAAATTATTGAGTTTACTTGAGGTTGCGCAAGACAACCCTACGGCACTAAAGATGCGCAGAAAAGTAATAATGCACATTATTCAGGACAGTAAAGTTGTACGACACCTACAGTTGCGCACTATTTGAGTGCCACATATGGCTGCACTGCGCAGTAGAATTACACAGCATTTACAAATGGGCAGCACAGTTCCATCATATGTATAAAACCTTTTGTTCTTTATTCTACAAGGTTCGAAGAATTTGTTAAGCAAAAAAAAATCGATAATTTTAAATTTCTACAGTGGTGTTACCCCTTAAGAATACTTTTATATGTACAGTAAAATTCCGAGAAACTTACGGATGCGCAGTACAACTGTATGTTAGTGATGGTTGCACAATCGGTGTTTATAAATGTGCAGTAACGTAAGGGCACTCATATATTCGCACTAGAGTGTAAATGACTTTGCATCTGTGCAATAGAATTCCAATGAACTTACGGATCCGCAGTATAGATTTACGTATAGCACTTACGGTTGCACAGTAAAATTTTATGCCGCTTACATATGCGCAATATAGTTACGTGGCACTTATGGCTGCGCAATACTGCCCGGGGTACGTGAAGATGCACAACAAAGTTCTATATCACTTACATGTGATATGGAACCTCCGGGTGTGTAGGATAGCTAAATCTTACTTATAGTGTGCAGTGAAGTTATAGGGTATTTAAATATGCGCAGTAAAGTTGCAAACGACTTATGGATGCGCAAAAGACTTTCATGGTACTTGTATGGGCACAACTAATTTACGTGACACGTGTATCTGTGAAGTAGAGTTTGCAGAGTTATTTGTTTGCTAAACTCCTGTCTACATGAAATGAGATATCCAGCTGATAGTATAGGTAGTTATGGAAGCTACAAAGCCGGGATGAGGACATTTTTGAAAGTGCAAAGACGGTAGTGCAGACGTTTTCAATTGTGATTACAAATAAAAAATCCAATAACTCTTCGAAAATGAAATATTTTTCATATTTATACGAAAATCGTGGGAATTTATTTGCAATTATCTTTATTAAATGATAATAAAAAATTTGAATTTGAAAAATATAATTTTTTCAGATGAGATTTTTTTTAAATTAGTAAAAATGACATTTTCTCAATTTAGTTAATTTTGTTTTAATCTTTTGTTTAGAATTTTGAAAAAATATTAACTTTATTATTATTTTCTTAAATTACATTTTTGTTATCATTTTGAACCCTTTAGATAATTGTTTATTTCAAAAAGCCATTGTGTTAAACAAATAAAACAAAATGTAGTGCATTTTTCAAAACTAGTTATTTTTTATTCACAAAAATCTCGTACTTTCGGTACTTCTACTACTGAGCTGTAGGTTCCGTACAATTATTGCGTAGTTTTAAGTTGGTAGGACACTAGCACGCAGTCGTAAGAGCCATTAAACTCCTCTGCGCATCCATTAGTGTTATTACATAGTAACTCGCCTGTGTATGTGGAAGTGCTATGTAGCGCAGCCATAGGTGCTTGATAAAATTTATTGCACATAATTATGTCCCCCATAATAGCACAGAGCGTTCCCGGAATGTGTAAAATGACCGCCGCTTCCGGGAACGTTGCAAATAACAATGAATGTTGTTATTATGAATAAGTATCGCGTAAACCATTAAAAATAATAGGTCAAAATCGATGTCAGTGTATAATACGGATATCGTATTATAGTGCAGTATATGCGGTACTCAAAAATAACATCTATTTTTGCCTATCGGGTACGGTTTGCGAGATAATTGTTGTTAAAAAAAGCAATAGTGGAAAGTTCCACTCAGTTCCCAGTGGAACGTTCCTGGAGCCTCCTAAGCGGCGGATATTAGACACGTTCCGAAGGTTTCCCGCGAAAGGTTCTGTGCTATTAGGGCCTCCTGTTCTCAAATCGCATAAAAATATCTCAAACATAATTGGATGCTTTAAAATTTAGGGGTTCCGATTCCTGCCTTTAAATGTGCTCAACATTGACGCTGACTTACTTTTGGAATTCTTCTAATCTTTGGCGCTTGTGCCCTTTTGGTGTTCTAAATGTTGAACCTAAATCACCGGAACGTTCCGGTAACGAAACCAGAAACAAGATACATGTTCAAGTTCCGGGTCGGGACGGTTTCAATACGGAACGTTCCTAGACCGTGACGAAGCCAAAGCATATCTGCACCGGTTCCGAACCACACTATAGGTGTACACTTTACTATACATTTACGCGAGCAATGCAATTTTAAATTACTTTCGTGTTTCTTTATTAATTAATTAATTGATAAATTTTTTCAATAGGATTATAGGTTCAGAATTTAAAAAGTTAGAAAGTTGCCATACAATTTGAAAAATTTGTTGACGTGCTAGATTTTTTTGAAATTCAATACGAGGGATTCATTTTGAATAGAAGAATAAGTAGTTTAAGGTGAAAAGCTAAATAAAAAAATTTTAATCAAATTTGGAACATTTGATTAATTTCAAGTATTTATCTGAAAGTCAGTACAGGGAGGGTAATGGGGCACAGAAGAGGAATTGAGGGCCAACATTTAAAAAGGCTACATAAGTTTCGTAAATGTTATCAAGTTAGTACGGGTTTGCATAAAAATCAGTATGAAGGGGTTTTTTTAGACACAAAACATGAATTTGGGGTTATATTTTAAAAAATCAAAAAGTTTCTAACATGCTGAAGATTCTATTCAAATGATTTGTTCTCAAAAAATTCATAACCAAGCGTTTTATGAGCCTTACAATACAAGTTAGGGGTCAAATGTAAAAAATCTCGAAACTAAAGTTAAAATTTAGAAAATCAAAACTAGTAGATTTGTATGAAAATAGAGAGTAGACTCAAGGACGACCGCCTTCTGATTTTTTCTCGAATGTGTTTTAGCACATTGTTCACGCGCAGGGATGCTTTTCAGGCTACTAACCTGTGAAAGCTTGGCACCTCCAAGCGAGTTGATAATAAGGACGATTAGTTTAACAGAGTATTTTGGGTACAATCGTCTTAACTCCCTTATAAGATCTCTATACCTCTCTTTCATTTCATTCTTCGAACCATGTTCAATAACGAACGTGGTTCGCTTCTTCGAAGTCAAGAAGCATGTCAAGCCTCGAGTGTGCAACAGAAACAATTGTCGAGAATATAAAGTTCCAGTATATACGACACTTCTCATTCTCGACAAGTTACTCGATTTCCCTAGGAGGATTTAGAGAAGCGATATTAAGGTTGATGTCGTAAGAGTGACAGAGATGGTAATAAAGCACTCTCAGTGCCGCATTGTGCCTTTGGATGTAGATTGTTTCCGAAAGAGTTGGACAACTAGATAGTATGTGTACCAAATGCTCCGGGTGTGCGTGGCACGCCCCGCAACTATAATCCGAAATATCTTGGCTCAAAATGTGGCGACGGTATGTTAAGGTGGAAATGACACCGTCCTGAAATGCCAAAATAAAACCCTCCATGCCAGACTTCAATCCTGGTGATTTAAAGAAAGCAAAAGTTAACTCACGCGACAATGAATGATCCTCCACATTTCTGTGGAAAATGCCGTGCATCCTATATATA
>NC_046664.1:127457298-127464725 GCF_010883055.1 Belonocnema kinseyi | reverse complement strand
CCTTTACAGACTGTAACCACCTATCTCACGGTTGTGAGGCGTGGTTATGGCTGAAATTTTACCGCGATTTCGCTGGAAGCGGGTGCAATTTTTTAGATTAGCTCCCGCTCCCGCCGAAATCCAGCGGGTTACGTCATAGGTTCTGAAAACAGGAAAAAACTCCTACGAAGATACACAGAAAATTGCATCATCGTAGGAGCTTTATAGGAGCGCAGACTCCGAAGCCTCCCAACATACATTTTTTCATGCATCGTGGGAAGCGAGAGAAGGGCGAGTCCTATAAAAAGGGTCGCACAACCCAAAAACACCAGTGAGGGAGATTAATTGATCGATAGATCGATCGAGACCTTTGAACGAGAAAAGTTCTGCAGTTGAATTGGCATTCGAAAATTATCGAGATACTCATGACGGATTGCTAGATTCTGGTTCATCAGACGCATTGAGTTGATTGTTCGAAAACTTTGCGCTCTGTGACAGTCATGTCACAAAGCACGAACCCAGTTTCCTGTGCAGCAGGAAGTAGCAGCCCCAGAAAATTAGCCATCACCAAGATAGATACGGAAGAAGCAAAAAGTGAATTCTCCGTTTACACTTCCAAAAGCAAAAAGCGAAAGCTCGCTAAGGAATCAGTTCACGTTTCGGATAGCGTTCACAGTGGCCAATCCTCGGTCACCTCAATCCGAGGAACCAGTAGGACGTCAAGAACGTCAGTCGTGAGTAGATCAGTATCTAATTCACAATTTTCCGCGGATTAAAAGTTAAAAACTGCCCCTAAAAATTCATATACAACTATAGGAGCGAGAAAAACACCCCCCCCCCCATTAATGGGGCGTAGCTGAGTTGCGCGAATAGACCTGTCTCTAATCCCTGGTTCAGAAAAGGTTCTCTAATCCTATGGCTAACTTGCGCTAAACCTTATACTTTTCGTAAAATTAAATAATCTCAACTTCATCTTTTGAAATGTGCCTGTGAATTGGGGTAATAAATAAGTCGCTGGATCCTAATGAGAAATGGGCGGAAAACTGTAGACTATTTAGAGGCAATGCTTTCAGTTTAAACCCAGGACTCTGGAAATCAAATGGAAAATTCCAAACAGTACCGTATGTATTTTTTAAATTAACCTTGAGAATGTGTAAGGGTGCACTAGATTCGCGATAAATAATGGATCTCCAAAATGCATAATTTTTAGAAATATGGAAAAATTAAATTATGTCATAGTTGAAATAGTGGATTAATAAATTTTAAAGTAAGACAAACCTGAAAATGAAACAAAATTTGTTTACCCAGAACTACTTAAGGATGACAAGTGGTGAAATCCCTGATGACCTGAGCTTCTAAGTTGAATTTAAAAGTAAACGCTCCACATTCTAATATTATTAGATCTAATGCATATAAATAGATGTCTGTTGCCTTGTTTGGTAACAAACAAAAAAACTAGTGGAATGTAGTGGCCATTTTTATACCCGTGAATCGTAAATATTTGCAAAAAAATTTGGTGCAAAATTCGAAAGTTCTATCCATATAAACCATGTCTATATCACTTAAAAACACAAATTAGCGAAACACGTAAAAATTACTATCTGCAGCGCCGTGTCGATGATCGGAACGAAACATTCTCCTAGATTTATTACTGGTTTGAATTCTGTAAAATAAATATTATTTGAAAATACAAATACTTTTGAATACAGAAAAATATTTTGGGGAAATAAAAAAAGAGTTTTAAAATAACTTGTAGAAAGCAATTATTGACCGATTTTGGATTTCCTTATTTTTAAAAATTAAACATTCATTTTTTAAGAGATTTACGAAGAACGATGTTTAAATTTGTGTTTGTTCAAACATTTGTGTTAAGGGCATGTGATACTCAGAAAATTGTAGTATTTACCAGTTTCAGGTTCCCCCGGCTTTTTTTTCTAGAATAATAAATATTTTGTCTTAAAAATTTGGGAAATGATAGCGAACATGCTAACGGACGTCCCCACGCACTTGTTTCGTAGGTTAATTCAAAAAAGTTTTAATTTAGCAAAATGTGATTAGTTTACATAGCGCTTAGGAATTAGTATAGATTTTTTCAGTGCTAGATTCCCCCGGCTTTTTTCCTAGGAAAAGAAATATTTTGCCTTCAAAATCTGGGAAATGATAGCGAATATGCTAACGGACGTCCCCGCATACTTTTTTTGTTTTTTTTTTTTTATAAAAAATTTTTTGGATATTGCTAACAACGTGCGTGTATATTTCGAGGTTATGTGTGTTATAATTCACCCGAACGTTACTTCCAAACTACACAGTATTTTTGGCCGAATTCTTTGGTCTTACAAATAAACATAGTAGCTAACCTCCCGGAACTAACCTTGTTTGCAGAAACGGCAGAGATGAAAAACGACGTAACCTCAAAATAATGCATATGCATAAAATTTTTATTTAGCACAATAAATTTTTTTGTTATTCCTCAAAAAAGAGTCTGGGGACGTCCGTCATGATATTTTATAGCATCTCCGAATTCAGTTTTTAAAAATTTTCATTTTTGTGGGAAAAAAAATTTGATAAATAGATTACATTTAATTCAGTAGCCACCAACACTTCTGTATGCACTAATAGGTCTCCGAGATTACTCTTTTTTAAAAGGTCGAAAAAACACCCTTGATTACGAATTGTTTTGAAACAATTTCATTATTCAATGACAACAAAATTTATTAAATCATTTTTAACGTGGCTGAGCAAACATAAAACTCTTTTGCATCTTACACTTTTTTCGTACGACAGACCGTTTGCAGTTTACAGCATTATAAACAAATGATTTTTTAATAAAATTGCCATATTTGCACAGTGTTACCTCAGAATATTTAATTCAGAAAAAATTTTAACTTGTACACCGTCTATATCAAGGATAGATCTCTTAAAAAGAAAAAGAAATCTTCCGATCGAATGAAAACTTCTCTCCCTACATTTTTGTTAAAAAGTTGTTATTTTTAAGAGGAAACCGTTTAGACTCTTCATTTATTAATAAACAATCATCCAGATCAACCAGTGTCATAATGTTGCTTCAAATTGTTGCGAAAGCTTTATCTAGCATTATTAACATAATTCGTTGTTCAGAATTTATTTTTCTAAATAGTTTATAACAATTGATATAAATAATGACCCTAAATTACCAGAATTAACTTATTTTTTTTTTGTTAAACCTTGACATATGATTTAGCTTCTCAATCGGTTGATATTTTCTCATACGACGAGTAATTATATACTTAGGGCCTTATAGACAATGTATTTTTTATAAACACACCCTCCCCTAAAAGCCACAATTTTCAAGTTATTAGCGATTACCTTTTATTACATCCTTAATTTTACCATAAAGAATTAATATTGTTTAAAACTATTGTTATTAACAAAAACGCTCAATTAAGAAAATCCTTTTTTCTTAACTTTTTGTATGAATCCATGGCACAAAATAAAGCTGTTCACACTCCCAAGATAATTACATTCTTTATAGTAAAAATTTGTTTAATAATTTACAATTTGAAGGAAGTATGTGCTTCTTGTTGTCTTCGTACAAATTTCGATATTTGAAGCCAGTTTTTTATATAGGAAAGAAAGTGCGAGAGCGCAGCGTGGTGCCGTTTTTTCAGGGGATCGTCCTCGGTTTTCCTTCAAACCCTTTCCCTGTGTTGAGGAAAACCGAGGCCAAGCCCCTGAAAAAACAGCACCACGTTGGGCTCTCGCACTTGCTTTCCTATATAAAAAACTGACTTCAAATATCGCAATTTGTACGAAGACAACAAGAAGCACATACTTCCTTCTAATTGTAAACTATTACAGATACTTCAACTAACTAACCCCAATTTAAATCACTTCATTATCTTCATTAGAACTGAAGCTAGTGCGCTCGCATATTTCTTCACAAAAAACGAACAATTATTTATATTTTGCAAATTTTTCGACGGCAATCTGTTCAGGAATGTTTAATGTGCCACCATGAATTTTTTTAGATTTTTCCTATTATTTTTTTTATAAAAAACTATGCTTCGAAGTTCATTATTTTTAAAAGCTATCAAATTTCCTTACTTATCATCAGATTTTCAGATCTGTAAGCTACAAATAATTTTTTGGAATATTAATTTTCGGCTCATTAACGTACAATATTTGCACCTTTAAAACGAGACCTTTTTCATTAAACTACCATTTTTTCTTCACATACTTATTCAACGTCAAAGCCAGATGACTCGAATTTTCTCGCCGATAGTAGGGGTAAACTCCATAAACGTCTTAATTGGAAGCAGCGTACCCATGAAACTAAAGGGAAAATTCTCGGGGTTATCTCACGTTTAAGCCCTATTATTAATAAACACTCGAGTCTTAAACCTAAATATGGCATCCTAGTTTACAAAATGTTTATCCCACCTATCATAACCTACGCCTGTACAATTTGGGGTGATGCGTCAAAAAATAACATCAATCACATCCAAATTATACAAAATAAATTCCTCAGACGTATCGCAAAAATCCCCAGATATACCAAGAACTCTGCCAATCACAGAGAATTTCAATTACCTTATATTTCAGAGTATATCAAAGAAACCGCCACTAAATTCTATGAATCAACATCACTATCACCTTATGAACATATCTCCTCTCTCGGGAAATATGATTTTGATCCGCTTCGCAAGCCCACGATTCCAAAAGACTTTCTCATGAAATAAGTCTAACAACAAAGTTCATTCTTCGACCCCTCTATCCCTTCTCACTCTTCTTCTTTACGTTTCTCTTATAAAATAAGTTATCAGATTTTATGGTTTTTTTTCGGGGAGCTTATTACTCGCGAGTGCGCGACTGGCCGCCCACTCTCGTGCATTGGATCTCACGATAGGGGGCGATGGTTGGGGCTCCCTCATCCTAACCCTTTTTTTTTTAACACCAGTTGAATTTTGCGAGGCAACTCGCAGAAGCTTCCTTAGAAGAGAGTCTCTCTCTTTTAAGTCGACACACTAGTAGACTTGGGAGAAATCCCATCTCTACTATTTTTTATAAAAGAGAGGTTCTCGTGAGGAGAGGACAGGCGTAAATTCGCTTGCACTCTGTCGGTAAAGGTTCTCTCTTTTAGCCCAGAGCTTTCTGTGACGTTAAAACGTCGAATTCAGTTTTTCTCTAGATGTCAAGGCGTCGTGCGCGATTTATTTTGAAAGATTATCATTTGAGGGTAGATCTCCTAAAATTCCAAATAAAATTTTGAATGCGAAGTGCTTGAGGCACAACTCATAAATTATTTTAAATAAAAGCTAGACATTTTTCTCTGTAACTCTAGACGAAACGACCAGGATAAATTTTCTGTGCTCGAGGCCCAGAAGGTGCACAGTTAAAATTGTATAGCCTGCCACTCACCTTAGCTTCATAGGGGTGGATGAGTGTAAATTCGCTCGAAACCTGCTCAGAAAGCGGCTAAGCCTGCGTACCAGGTAAAAGAAAATAATTGTCGGATTTTCGACAAAATCGTCTCATTGAGAAACTCTCTCGCTCTCGAGCACTCTCTATGTCCCTCTTAGTAGGAGGATAGGCACACCTGGAGTCCGAGGACACCTCGACTCAGGCCTGCTACCGCGCGTCAGGTGTATCACCTTTTTATGGTGACACCTCATTTACGTAAGAGTAATTATTACCTCTTGGGCTTAGGACCGTTTTGTATTTCTAAAGTGTGAAAAGGATTATCGATTCTTAGAATAAACCACCGGTAGTGATAAATCCTTACTAGGTCAGGAAGACAGGCTATTTGAGGTCATTGACCATTTGTAGATTTTACGGTTTGAAACTGAATAAAATCACCGAGTAAAATAACTGTTTTAAGTATCTCTTTTACTTTGAATGAAGAATATTCGTAGATTTTGAAGGACATGTGATACTTAGAAAATTATCGATTTTACCAGGTTTAGGTTTCTCCGGTTTTTTTTCTAGAATAATAAATATTTTGTTTTAAAAATTTTGGAAAATGATAGCGAACATGCCAGCGGACGTCCCTTCACACTTTTTTGTCGGTTCATTAAAAAAATTAATTTTGCAAAATTTAATTAATTTGTATGGCGCTTCAGAATTAGTATCGATTTTATCAGTGTTAGATTCCCCCGACTTTTTTCCTAGATTAATAAATATTTTGTCTTCAAAATCTGGGGAATGATAGTGAACATGCTAATAGACGTCCGTACACACTTTTTTTGTGGGTTAATTCCAAAAAAATGTTGATTTTGCTCAGCCTCCTGTCATCGAAAGTTGAAAATGTCCCATGTGTTGAAAACGGCCATGCGGCAGCGCTAGTTTTAACTTTCTTCTATTTGTTTTGACTGTCGTGTCTTTTCTCATGTAGAGACCTTAAAAAACTCTTTAAAATGTATGAAGAAAACAGTTTATTTATATAATTATTGTGAAAATGATACAGTAGAGTTTTCTAATAGTGTTTTTCTTTTTTTTTATCGAATCATTTCCATTCATTATAGCTCCGGTGTGAAAGTGCCCGAAGACCCCGTATAAAAGAGTTAGAAGCTTTTTAATAATTATAAAAGATCTAAGGAGAAATGGTTTCAGTTTTATTTCAAAAGAATAATTTAAAATTTTTATTATTTTAAAATCTGGTTTAAAAGTATATAGAAGACGTTGCGACCGTTTTTTTAAAATTTTTCAAGTTTTACAAATTTTTTAGGTGAACTGAATTTTGTCAGGGTGTGAAAAAAGTTCGTGAAATTCGTGGAAGATTTTTCAATTTTTAAAAAGGGTTTGAAAGATTTTCAAGCAAAATTTTGTAATTTTGTCATATTACATAATTTTGGAAAAAATTTAAGTAAGTTTGAGAGATATTCAAAAGTTTTGAAACGATTCAAAAATAAATCAAACTTGTAAAGTTTTTTCTAAATTTTGTGAAGTTTCACGAAAATAAAAGATATTTTTTCAGGTTACTAGGAAAAATTAAAATAACTTTCTATTTCGAAAAATTAATTTGAAGAAATTATTTTAAAAGCTTTTAGAAATTTTCAATAATAATCCAAGGGCAATTTTTAAAATCTTGCAGAATAAATAAAAAAAGCAGCAAAAATTTGAATAATTTTTAGAAATTAGAAGGCTTAGAAGGTCTGACAAAATTAAAAAACAAGAATTTTCCTTATGTTCGTGTCCAAGTTTTAAATAATTTTTTATTTTGAACAATGAAGTATAAGAGATTTAAGGAAAGCAAACGTTAGCTCACAAGACATTGACTGATCCTTCACATTTATGTAGAAGATACCGTGCATCCTCTTATCGAGGAGCTGTTCACGAAAGTTTTTCTCTTGTGCTTTCTTAATCCGGGTTTTCAGGAGTGAGTACTCGAGATAAATAAGATTTGATGCATTTTGCTCACCCCTAATACTGAAGTCAAGTCCGAGTGTTTCAGCAGCCTCCTCCGCTGCTTT
>NC_046664.1:127454036-127457198 GCF_010883055.1 Belonocnema kinseyi | reverse complement strand
CCTCCTCTGGTTTGGGTGGGTGTTCGACAGTAACTGGAGGTTCTTGGAAGAGTCGAGATGGGTCAGAGAGAAACTGTTGATTTTCTCTGACCCACCTCTCCCGCCGCTCTAGACTTCTCTTAGCGTCAGATAGTATACGTATTCTCTCAACAATATGCTGTCTGATGGTCAGCAGCTTTGACTTGTTAAGTGTGTGATAACGGGTTTGGAGTTCGCGGGCAAACTTTCGAACCTTGGCGAAAAAATTCCTGCCAGATGTGATGTAATCAATCACACATTGAATGCGGGACGCGTAATGTCTTGCCCAGCCTATCTTTATGGCAAGTTGATGCATTCGTCTGTTGGTCTTATGATCAGCCGTTGGTTTTGTTTTAACGGTTCGCATCGGCCAAAGCTCTCGCTGCATTATACACACAATAATTGATAGCCCAGAGGTCGGATTCACCGGAAAAATGTCCACGAAGCTCGTCATCCATTTCAGCCAGATCTTTAGACTTGAGAGAAACCTTGGTGTTAATGTTTCTCCGGGTCGTAAAGCATCGCTCTTCATCTACTGGATGCCTGCCCGCGGTTGGTCTTAGTGTCGCCGCTCTTTCTTTGTTGCTGGCTTGTTCTAGCTGTGGTAGAGTAGGCGTTCCGCTTACTTAGCCCCTTTTACGGAGTAGTTCAGCATGGTTTCGCAGACGTTGCTGCGAAAAGTGCGATAGCTCCGGGTGTTTCTCGCACCACAGAGCATGCAGCCGTGCCATGTAACCGCGTTCACGGGCCACTAGTGATCTTATAACATATTAGGACATGAAGTTTACTGAAAACCCACCCATACAAACAGATACCTATATGCTCTCCCACTACCACCCATCTTAAAAACAATCGGTCATCAACTCCATTGTATACAGAACTGTCTCCATATACGATAAAGATAACTTACAACAGGAATTACAAAATGTTAAACAAATCCTAGTACAGAACGATCCTACCATCCTACCCTATATCCAAAATGTGACAGAACAAATAAGAAGAATTATTAACAGAAACAACATCGAAACCATATTTAAACCTCCTGCGAAAATCGGGAAACTACTAAATAACCTTAAAACAAAAAGGCACCCCTCAGTGATCCGGGAGTATATAAAATTCCTTGTTCTTGTGACAAAGTCTACATTGGTGAAACCGGGAAAGCGGGGAGCCAACGTATGAAAGAACATGAGAGTAGAGTCAGGCCTGCAGGGCGCTTTGGCCAATCACAGGCATCGTTAGCCCTGAAGAAGTGAACTGAAATGCTCACGAAAGGTTGGCAAGATTCGTAATTTTTTACACGATTGGAACGTATGGCCGTAGTTTCACTTACCTTGAGACCCATTAGGAGTAGGGCATTTTTTTCTTCCTAATTTTACCCAGAATTTATTGCTTTTTTAAATCTTATCTTGGTATTTCGGCGTGTGACTACCAGGAAACGAGATATTTTCAAAAAACACTACTTTTTAGTTTTTAGTCAAAAATGCAAAAAATTAGAGTTTTGAAATATCATAAATCCCAATTTAATGAGACTAGAAGACTTTTAGATTCTCAAAGAATTTTATATATTTTATTTCATTCTCCGATTCCATTAATGTAGATTCAGCCTGGAATGATTTATTTTGAAAAAACGGCACTCAATTTTTTGGTTCCTAAAAACAGGCAAAAATTGTTAATTTTGAGAGGTGTTTTGTCAATGACTGTAAATTGATTCTACTTTTACTTATCGATAAAATACTTTTTTATGCAATAATTAGATTCAAATTTACATCGTGTTTTTTTTTTAATTAGGGATTGTTCCGTGGAAATAAAAAAATGTTTTTTAAATGACCTTAACTTGGAACGTATTAAAGTTAAAGTGTACCTATTCTTTAGTTTTTCTCATGATTTTATCAACATTTTTCCTGTTGGTTATTTTATTCTACAATGCAATCGGAATGGTTTGTCCACCTATACGTTATTTTTAGAAAATAAAAAAAACAGATTCGGCAATTGATCTGTTGTAGAGACTTGTTCCCCTGAATGAAGCGGTTTCATCAAAAGTGTTGCTACATTTAATTAATCGGATGCAAAAAATATCAGTTGCGCGGAATAATAATGCAATTATGAATTTGAGATTTCTAAAAGGTTTTTAGTTTTTTTTAAATTAATTAAAGAAATAACTAATGACAGAGACCTTTTTTGAAAAAAATGGAGATATAATCTTAATGCAATATAAAAAAATAATAACAATTTTATTTTATTATGAAAAATCTCGTCACAGTAGCCGTAGTATAAAAGTCTCTTATATATTGTTCAATCAATTCATACTATTTTATTTGTCAACAGAGCAACGCGGGGATTCCAGAGGTTCACCGACTTCACGTGGATGTCATCCGCTAACTAGAGCTTCTAAACAGGCTGAAGCGGGAGGATCGCCTCCAGAAAGGTATTACTGAGAAATGGGGATCGGCTGAGCGTTAAGCGCTAAAATTCCAACCCATCCAGATTAGGGATAAAAACAATTTAGAATAATAGAACAGAGTGAAATGAAGCAGGACCGGTGTGGTTGCCAAGTCGTATCCTGTCAGGATTCCAAAAAAAAGTTTACATCCGGTACATTTTTTGGGTCGGTTTTCAACCCATCCAGATGATGGATGAGCATATACTAAAAATATAGTACTGAATTAGCTCTATCAAAAACACTAGAATTGTCACCACTACTCTGATCATATCTTCTGGAAATTTCTGTTGAAAGTTCGGATTCCGGATCGGTTTCCAGTTCATCGAGGTTAAGGATAAAGTCAATGCCAAAATAAGTTTGAGTTTCCCCTAAATAATTTACCAGAGTTTGCACCTTCCATCCTGTCCGAAATTCCGTGCAACCTAAGTTGAAAATCAAAAAAGGGCCTCTGGGACTAAGCATGCAACAGTTATGACACGCAGGGGGAAGGGAAAGAAAGAAAGTAGTTTTAATAGTCAAGACTTGGAGGGATTTCGTCACCAAAATCATGACACCTTTGACATAAATTTCGGCCTAATTTGTGCTTGAGAAAAAAACATTTGTGTGTTGAAATGTTGTCACAGGCTTATACTGCCCAACATGTCGAAGGCATTTTTGGTTAGAGTTGGATTTTTTATTTGATCATTTTTGCACGGGGCTGTCCC
>NC_046664.1:127446551-127453936 GCF_010883055.1 Belonocnema kinseyi | reverse complement strand
TACACGATGGGGGGACCTACAGCTTAAGGTGGGTTCCGAACCACCAGAACCTCGGTAAAGGTACATTGAAAAATTTCCAGAGGTACCGGCTCAGGGATCGAAGCCCAGACCTCTGAGGTGAAGTCCGAGTGTCTAACCAACTGAGCCACTGTTATTATTATTGTTATTATTATTATTATTATTATTGCTATGGATATAACTAATATATTATTCTAGCAGGTATTTTTCGATATTCTGAACGGGTTCCCGACATTTCGGATAGAATAAAAGGTGAGAATCCTGGTGAATTTTTAGGGGAAGTCTCAAACTTTATGTTAGCGTTGGTTTCATCCATATTTTTTTGGCATCCGGATGGTTAGGTGACCATACCGATTCTGCTTTAACTCACTCTATTCTATTGTTCTGAGTTGGTTTCATCCCTAATATCGATTAGTTGAAATTTCCGCGCCCATTGCTTTTACTAGCACAAATATACTTCGGGAATTCGCGTTGTGGCTAGATGATGAAAAAAACATCAAAATACAATTCCGACTACAATTTTAAACGGTGTTTAAAATTTTAAAAAGTTTTAAACTCAAAAATATCCCTAAACGTCCTAGTGTAGATTTTAGAGGTGAATCAAGATAAGTGGTGACAGCCGACAGAACGCCCTCCGAGCGCTCAATAAACAAGTCTTTTTTCATATTATAAAGGGCATACAGAATTTTTATGACTTAACCAATTGCAAGAGCTAGTTATGATTGATATAAAAAGTTCTTAAGCAGAAAGTTAATTTTTGGATGCCTAGGAGTCTTTTCTCGGGTCGCGTCACGTGTGAATATCGGCTTTTGTTGTACATCTAACGAGCATACTACTTATGTCTAGCTGAAAAGCGTCGTAAGTGACATTTGTCACAGAGATTATTTCCCCCTGCAAGTGTGTCTGAAAATACCCAGATAACAAAATGGCCTACTTTTCAGCACATGAGTAGCTGAATATAATACAGATTGCAGATTAAAAACATCTTTTTATATATTACTAAACGTTATTATTCAAATTAATATTGTACATACGTACGTGTTGTACGTACATACTTTTTTTTAACAACACAACATTTATGATTAGAAAATTCCTCGGGCAAAATATTAAGAAAGTCAATTTAAATAAGAAATATTTTTCACTTTTTCCACTAAAATTGGAATGTAAAAAAGCTCGCATTTGGACAAAATGGTCCAATTTTGGGAAATACGATTTTACATTGTCGACTGTCAACTAAAGAAATTAATTCGTACTATTTTCGAATGCCTAAAATCTCATTTTTCCTAAGACGTGTACCCTGAACATGTTTTTAACTAATTTTCTGAAATTCAACTTAAATTAAAAAGAAAAATTTTGAACGTTGACAATTTATATTAATTTGTTTGCTATACTTTAAATCAAAGAAAAGTGTGTACAATATGTCAAACATACAATTCGTTTGATTCAAACAAACGTTTATCTAATTTTTTTAGACAATATATCTATCAAACTCTTGAAAATGTTGGAACCGTTTAAAATCAAATACTGTCAATGGTTAGTTATATTTATTTAAGTGTTTTTAAATATTTTAATGCTGATTTGTTATGGGTAGAATGAGTATTACTTTATTATTACTTTGCAGCACAGTGGTAGCATGGGCGTAATGCGCTGCCTTGCGACCCTCTTTTTCTCACCTCCAATAGTATGTGGCCCGGACAGGACCCTCACACCACTCTGACCGGTAGCCGTAACCTTGGCAGCAGTAAAATCTGATCGCCTCTGTTTTCTTACGAACTCTATAACCCAGCTAATTCCAGCTAATTCCTCGTTTAGCTCCATGTTCTGCCTGAAGCCTTTCTTCGTCATTCTGACTTTGACGTTCGTTGACTGGCACTCTCCAATGTGCCTCCTGAGAACGTCGTTTTCTTGAGGTTCCGAACCTCGACTGCGATCCAAAAAACGGTCTCACGCGCGTTTCACCTATCCCCAACAGCCTTCCTGATGGCAGAGAAAAGTTTGTTCCTGTCCTCCTCGGCGCTGCTTGCCTCGATGAGGACATCAACATTCCTCATTCCTCTCACACCCCAGATTTTGACACCAAGTTCATCCAGCTGTACCTTGCTTTTGACTTCCTTGAGAACCTCTGCATCTCAGCGCCTCATCTATACCCCGTTCTTAAAACGCAGTAACGACACCGCTATATGCGTGGTAATGTATTCGTAGGTGGAGACAGAAGATTTCGTGAGTCTTCCCTCTCTCGTATAAGTCGCATCTATCAGGTCGCGCTTTCAATCCCACTCCTAATTGTAATAAAAGGCCTTTATTTCAGCTTCATCTTTTCTAACTAAATGTCCAGCTCATCAGTGTCTTCATTAATCCGAAGCATCGCCATTTGGGTATGCGAGTCTTATTTCCCAATCCGGATCGTCCGTTACCTCTAAATCAACACCCAACTGCTCACACACACTTCCGTTTTTGTTTGGTTTTTGCAATACCACTCCCTGGCACCATGCAGCATATTGTAGGTATTACCGTTATTATAATTTAAAGTGTTAGTTATTTATTCTTTGAATTTGAATCTGTTTTGAATGACCTCCGAAGAGTGACATAAGTCTTAATTGTGCGTGTGCGTAGAACAGACGATGAGAGAGATGACCGGGAATATATCGACCTAGTGGGAAGTACTTTGGCATCGTACGGCTGAAACAATGTTTACTGAAAGCTGCTTGAATACTGGATTTCTTAGGTGGTTATGTTTTCTTGTCATCCCACGGAAGTTTTCAGACCAAATTTGAAATCATTGCATAAGTCCTTTATGGAAAATTATGACATGTAGAATTAGTATACAAGTTGATGGTGAAATTGCTTCAAATTTGTGTTACACACAACCAAAAAAAAGGGAAAAACGATTAAGATCCTTTCAGGGACAAAAAGTAGGTGTTTTCCATAGATTTTTTGTTGCTGAATGAAAATCCGAAATATTGCTAAAACATCAAGTTTTGAAGAAATATTGATTTTGTTCTAATTCCTTTGAAACAACGTAGGACATGAATACTGATTCTATCTTCGGGATAGGAAATGATTATTAGTAAGAGGATTTATATCTTTTTTACTTCCAGCCGTGAACAATTAGTCAATAAAATTGTAAGGAAGCATAATATTGTTCAACTAAAAAGTTTGTTTAATGTACTGGGAGCAATTAATGAACAGAAAAAGGATTGAAAATGTTAAAATAAGGTTTTCAGATGATAATGAAGTAAAGGAGCCAATTACTGAGAGAAACATTTGTCGAGAAAAGAATTGATGTATTTTAACTTAAACTATTAATATGTATTTTTCTGAGTAAAAGGCATTGAATATATTTTTGTTAAGAGTGAAACAAACCAAAATTAAATCTAAATCACAAATTGGTGAACATAGGAAGAATTTAATATTCCACATGGACATTGAGATCATACTCGATGATTGTTGGCTTTACTTATATATTCTATCTTTACAAAATCTATTGACCTTACAGAAATCAACTTTAATAAAATGTTTAAATAATTATGGTTCATATATGATTATGCATGTGCTAAATAGGTTAGTTGCATTTATATTGAACTACTTGCAATACATTACATATAAACATAAATTCAGCTATAATATTTTTAATAATAAGTTAAACTTTTCTACCTAAATTATAATATTAAAATAAAAACCATTTAAAAATTTTAAAGAATTTTATTTTTATAAGAAAATATATGCACTATGTATGTGATAAGAATGAAAGAAAAGAAGAATAAATTTTACAATGATAAAAACTTTCCTTTTTATTAAATTCAATCTTTTTCTTTTTGTCAGTTGCTTTCAGTGGTTCAATAACCTCTTCAATTGAATGATACTGTGTTTCTTCTAGATTTTGTGGATTAATTTTGCATCTGCAATATATTTTTCCATGATTTTTACTATGATCGAACACTCGGTCGGGCATGTGGCCGGTAATTTTTCAGAACCATATTTTGTTCACATCTCTTCCTTTCACTTTTTCATTTCAGATTTTGTGTGTGCAAACATCATGACATCAATATCGATCTTCACACAATCTTTGTGAAGTTTGTATAAACATTTTTCATCAGTTTCTACCTTACGTTTTTCATTTTCATTCAATGAACTATTATTACTTAATTTCAAAGATAATTAAACTCCCTCTCTGAAAATGTGAACTCGCTCGACCTTTCGAGTGACATCTCACGGTGGATGAGTGAAAAGTCGCCCCAAAGGAGTTGAACGACGCACTGAACTTTCGGGTGCCATCGTTCACTCGGTTGTTTGGAGTGAATTCATTCACCCAACCCGAATGGAATAAATCATCCAAAAGAGTGAACATTTTTAGCTCGACAACTCTATGGAGTGGTTATTATACTCTGTATATAATGAAAAATATTAAAATTAATAATCAAATATAGGAACACAAAAAATGTAACAAATAAAAGTAAACATTAAATATAAATTAATAGTTGTATTCATTAGAAAATAACATTATGAATTTATCATAGTGTACATATACAGGGTGTCCCACCGCCTATAAAATAACGCGTATTATGTTACCGTGCACACAAAAATAAACAAAAAAGTTATTTAGCAAAAATTTGCGTGAAGGTTAGGTTAGACACAAAAAAGCTTCAAAGCTGGACCTAATCAAGCAATAAGGAGTGACAAATTACAAAAATGTATCAATTGAACAAATACTTATACGTGTATTAAACGTAAAGATGGTGGTTGATTTTTGGCGACACGCTTTAGTTACCATATTAGGTAATTCCCTATCGAGTTGTCGCTCTTCCAATTCTTCATTATAAAAGGCAAAGTTCAAAACGTTTAAATTTTTTAAATTTTGAATTCTTCTCTAACGTTTATTAACAAGGTCCAACTATAAAAGAAAACCTATCAGAATTTCTGCTACATAATTTTTAACAAAAAACCAAATCATTCGCTAAACCCAGAAAAATTAATCTCCTAAAAATTTGTTACTAATAGTGAAATAACAAAAATCACTTTTTAATAACAGAAGTCACCCTCTTCTATTACTCTCAGAATTTATTTTAAACAACTTGTAACAAAACTAACAAAAAAAATTTTTTAATTTTTTTGTCGTAACACACTCATAAGAGAAACCCTTCTCTAGTCATTAAGTCACTTTTTTCATTTTTTCGCTGGCATAACTCGCAAAAAAACGAATGAAAAACAACAGAAAGAAAATTCGGGAAACCTAGAGAAATTTCGGTTATTATCAAGATTGAAATAACAAAACACCGTTTTTAACTACGAAAGGTACTAAATTTGATACCGTGACAATTCAGTAATAAACCTAAAGCAATACAAAACTTTTTCAATCACCGGAAGTCACCCTTGTCTATTCTTAGCGAAATATTGCTACATTTATTGCAATAAAACCATCCGAAAAACTTTAAGCTATGAAAACTCAAGCAATCATTTTTTTGCCCATCAGTGTTAATTCACTAAAAATAAGTCAAATTTTCACCAAAGATTATTAGTTAAATTCAGTCGATAAAACAGATTTCAGCCACTTGAAGCTACTTCGTTAGTAGAATATCATTTTTCACCAAAGATAATCAGTAAAATTCAGCCGTTAAAACAGATTTCATCCACTTGTACTGCGCTAGTAGAACACCACTGATTCAATCGCAGTGTACAAAGTTGAATATCCACAAAAATAAAAAGACGAAAAAACACCTTTTGAGTTACTACTTCGATCCAAATTAATCATCCTTTTTGTACAATGAGGGAAAAGAAATCTACAAGTTTTCAGAGACTTGGAAAATTTTGCTACAGATGGCACTTTGGCGTCAAAATCAGACCAATTTTATATTTTTATTTGTTTATTTTAACTATTTTTTGGCATGTACTCAACTAAACTTCTTTCAGACTAACAAAGATTTTTTTAGCAAAAAAAAATACTTTACTGCACAAAAAATAAGAAAATTGTTATCTTGATAAAATTAAACTGGCTTGTTTGATTGTTATTCACTTTAATTTGTTTTTTCATTGTTATTCGATAGCTTACTTGCATACATGTTTACCATTTTTGAGTTTGAAATTATCTTGTTCATCGAGTTAATTTATTCTAGTCTTGTTAATAAATTTACAAGAAAAAAACTTTGCTGGGTCTGGCGAATCGTTAGTTTTTTTGTTAGTATTGTGAAAAGTGAGAAGCAGTGTTTTGTTATTTAAAGTAAAGCAACCAATTTTTAAAAAAGGTTTTCTGGATTTCGTAAATGTTGAAATTTTTTTTAAGTTTTGTTACAAGTTATGCAACAAAAATTCTGAGAGGAATCCAAGGTAACTTTTGTTGTAGGAAAGTGAATTTCGTTATTTAAATTTTGTAATGAATTTTCTTTAATTTTCATTAAAATTTATTGTAATGAATTTTCATTAAAATTTTTTGTTGCAACTTATGTAACAGAAACTCTTGTGAGAAATCAAAAAGTGTGACTTGTTATAAAAATTGTTGTGTTATTTTATTCTTGTTAGGAAATTGTGAAGAAAGAAATTTTCTTAGGTTTCTCGAATTTGAAGTTTGTTCGTTACTTTTATTTCAAGTTGTTTTACAGACTTTTTGAGAGGATACGTAAACAGAATTTTATTATTTTTGAAAGTGTTGTATTTTTTTAAAATTGAAATCCTTGCAACGAATTTTCAAGAAAGTAATTTTTCTGGGTGTCGTAAATGTTAAGATTTTACGTTAGTTTTGTTACAAGTAATGTAACATACATTTCTGAGAGTAAACGAAGAGGGTGACTTTTTGCTTAAAAAATATGTTTTTTGATCTAAAGCTTGGTAATGTATGTATGTATTTAATCTCTCCCTTTGACGGGTTTGAGGGCCTCCGCTCCCTATACATATATTTACAATTCCATCCTTAGTCTAACTTAACTACTACTTATATTCTACTCTTTCGCATTACGTAGGATAAACAATAGTAACAGTAGTGATATTAATTCCTAAAATGAGCGAGCTTCCAGGGCTTCCGTTTCCTCTTGCCATAAAAAAAATGCATTTTCCACGGTATTGAAAACAATTTTCGTTTTTTACTGTCTCTTTTCAGGATCACCCGTTTGGCTCTGCCCTACTCCCTTGCTTTCCCTTACTTTCCCTTACTTCATCCAATTTCTTCATCCGCATCACTCCTTGTCCACTACCATCCAAGATCCATCTTACACACTCATCCACACTCAACTGTCCCTCTTCCTCTCCTGTACATCTCTCTAATACATGTACCCGTAACTCCATTTCGTATCCACATACTCTGCATAAATTCTCTTCATTCATCCAATATCTGCATGCTCTCACTCCTTCTCCCATTCTGAACCGTACAACCCTACTCC
>NC_046664.1:127439235-127446451 GCF_010883055.1 Belonocnema kinseyi | reverse complement strand
TCGCACATTCAATTCTTTTCCTCACCTGCAGCTCGTTTCCTCCTTCTGCCTCAAACCAAAAACCTAGGTAACAGAACTCCTCCACAATTTCCACTTTTTGTCGGTTTATCTTCCAAACATAATTTATTTTGCTCTTTCTATTTCTGAAACATATCACCTTTGTCTTATCTACGTTCACCGTCAGCTCTTTTGTTCCCAAATACTCTTCGAAGATTCTCATCGTTAGTTTCATCCCCTTCTCATCATCTGCTAATAGAACTACATCGTCCGCGTATGCTAGAGAGTATAGTTTGCTATTACCCAAAACCGTTCCTCCTTTCCTTTGACTTCTGTTGTTAAAAAGCGAGTTTTTTTTCTTTAATTTCAGTAACAAATTTCAAGGAAGAAAGTTTTTTGGGTTCGCGTATCTTCAGATTATTTTATATTTCGCGAATGTTCAGTTTTTTTTGTGACAGAAATTCTGAGAGATAGGTTTCTTTAATAGTTAGGCCTTGTTAATAAACGTTAGGAAAGATACCAAATGAAAAAAATTTGGAGATTTGAACTTTGCGTTTCGCAATAGACAATGGAAAAGCGACAACTCGACGGAGAATTACCTAATACGGAAGCTGAAGTATATCGCCAAAAAGCACTCACTATCTTAACGTTCGAGATGCATAAAAGTGAGTTCTAAAACCTGCTACTCTTTGGTTGATTAGGCCCACCTTTTAAGCTTATTTGTGCCCAAACTAAGATTTGAACAACTTTTTGCTCAAGGACTTTTTGGCTTCTATTTTTGTGTACTACTACATCACATAGTGCAAGGAATTGTGTAAATGTTGGGGCACCCTGCATATGATTATTTTCATATTATATCTGTAAATTTCCTGTTAATTAATTTAGAAAGTAATTAATTAATTTCAGGCACAGACCAAGAAAGGCTGTTTCCGATCAGTGGACTTCGTAACTTGGACAATGTCCTCTTAACCCTGAAAACATTGATTGCTTACTAGGGCGTATCGAACAAATTAAATATTTTGCTTTCTTTTTTGGAATAATCCGAAAAATTGCATGTTGGTTCCACATATATACTTTCTTAGTATAGACCTAACGGAAATATATCATGGGTTCACACGCTCAAGATAAAGGAACATATAATCGTAAAACTCACGAAACAATAAAGAGTTTTATCTATTACAACCTCTAGAATGGTTATGTATAATTCAGATAAACGGTAAAAAAATCCTCCTTGTAAACAAATATATTCCTACTTAGTATAAGACTGGGCGTGCCACAGAGCCGCATTCGGGATGTGACATCTATAAAGAATACTCTCCGAAGCAGATACAAACGTTTCATCCGGCAGGTCTCGGTAGTATTCTATTCATTTGGAGTGGTATCATGGATGAAGAACGAGCTCAGATTACTTGATATCGGGACACGAAAGGTTATGCACATGAACAAAAGCATGCATCTAAAGTCTTCTGTTCCGCGACTCTACATTTCACGCCGTCAAGGTGGTCGCGGAATATTGCCTCTTGAATGTCTTCACAACAGGATTATTTTGGTTGCAGCACATAGAGTCGCAAATGGAAGAGACCCTCTTCGTAAAATGATCAGGAAACACGAAGAAGTGGACAAAGGAGCGTTTCTGCATAAAGCAGCGGAGGAGGCTTCTGAAACATTTGGACTTAACTTCACTATTAGAGGTGAGCAAAATTCATCAAATCTAATCTATCTCGAGTACTCACTCCTGAAAGCCCGGATTAAAAAAGCACCAGAGAAAAACTTTCGTGAACAACTCCTCAATAAGTGGATGCACGCCATCTTCCACAGAAATGTGGAGGATCAGCCAATATCGTGTGAGCTAAATTTTGCTTTCCTTAAATCACCCGGGTTGAAGTCTGGCACGAAGGGTTTCATTTTGGCATGTCAAGACGGTGTCATTTCCACCTTAGCATACCGTCGCCACATTTTGAACCG
Organism: Belonocnema kinseyi; assembly: GCF_010883055.1. NCBI lineage: Eukaryota > Metazoa > Arthropoda > Insecta > Hymenoptera > Cynipidae > Belonocnema > Belonocnema kinseyi. The sequence goes on along the minus strand of NC_046664.1, from coordinate 127,444,489 downwards.
AGACATTCCCGATGATATCTGCAGGGCGTGCCATGCACACCCCGAGCATTTGGTACACACACTATCTAGTTGTCCAGCTCATGCGGGAACAACCTACATCCAGAGGCACAATGCGGCACTAATAGTGCTTTATTACCATCTCTGTCACTCTTACGGCATCAACCTTAACATCGCTCCTCTAAATGCTCCTAGGGGAATCGAGTCAATTGTCGAGAATGAGAAGTGCCGCATTTACTAGAACTTTATATTCTCGGCAATTGTTGCTGTTGCACACTCGAGGCCTGACATGGTTCTCCTTGACTTCGAGAAATGAACCATGTTCGTTATCGCATTTTCGGCACCAGCTGACAAAAACGTCATAGCCAAGGAGAATTAGCGACGATTGCACCCGGAATATTCTGTTAAGCTAATCTACCTTATCGCTTATCCTAATCGCTCTTGGAGCTGCCAAGCTTTCGCTGATAGTAGTCTGAAAAGCATCCCTGCGTGTGAACAATATGCTAAAAAACTTGCGGGAAAAATGCAGAAGGCGGTCGTCCTTGGGACAAAGTTTTAAATATATAATATGCATTTATTGCGCTTATCCGGATCAGAAATAACTATTTTTCAACTTTTAATAATTAAAAATATCTACAATTTTGTGAATTTTAGGATTATCTGTGACTTTAACATGAACGCGCACATATAGAATATTTTTCCATTAGGTCTATTCTAGGCTAAGGTCTATCCACTTTTGAACCCTGGCGATAAGAAATCAATTAATATTTCATATAAGTTGGTGTTTTTTTACATAGCCTTCAGGTTCCAGTAAGCAAACAACTGTGCTTTTTAATAAGACGTTTCTGATCATGTGAGAGTCCTATTCAGTGATTTATTTATGAACAAAACCAAAATTTACATTGTAAATTATATGCTTTCGATACAAATGTTAGTGGCGAAAAATATATAATTTTATCAATTAAATTTGAATTCTGAATCTTTTTGTCGTGTAAGTTTTTTTTTTGTTCCAAGTAAAATAACTTTTCTAATATACATATCAATAAAGAATATAAATTAAATCTAATTAGTTTTAGAAAATAATACACCAACTTATTTAATACAAGAGGGTCAATAAAATTCCCCATCATGAATTATTCGATATTTTGACATATACCGACTTTGCGTGAACTGAAGGTATTTTTGTTTGAACTTATATTTTGTGGGATTTATTTTAGCACCTACCAGAAACGTAGCCCTACCAAATAATGAAAGCAAAATATTTAATTTTTGTATGCACCCCATCGCATACCATTAATATGTATGTCGTAAGAAAATGTGGATTTATTTTAAGTCACTTATTTGTGTAATTTATATTCCTTTCCTTAACAAATTTCAGTAAGCTTTAATTTGGAATCGCTTTCTGTTGAGTTGTGTGAAATTGCTTTTGTGTGTTCTGCATTTTTCTTTTTTTTTTTGTCTTCATATAACTAGGGACTGGCAGAGTTTTCAGCAGTAAGACTATATGTATTTTCTGATGAAAATAGATGTCTTTTCCAACAAAAATGAAAATCCGCCACGAAGCACTTTTTTACGTTAATTTTTCCATTTTTTAAAGCAAAAATTAAAAAAGAAATCGAATCGTGATTTATCGTTAATATATTATTAAAGTTTATTAATAAAACATACTTATATTATGAGTATTGTTATATAATTTTTTAAAGATTGTTAAATATATTACTATATTTTCATAATAGTCAATAAAAAATCAAACAATACAATAAAAATTTGTAACACATTATTGCTATATAGTTAGTTTAATAATATATTAAGGATGCATCAGAATTCGGTTCTTTTTTTAATTTTTGCTAAAAAGAAAATGGAAAAATTAACGTAAAAAAAGTGCTTCATGGCGGATTTTCAGTTTTGTTGGAAAAGATTTCTATTGTCATCAGAAAAAATATTTCATTCAAACATTGTTAAAATATTCTTAGAACATAATGGTGTATTACGTCACAAGTAGGTTTAGGCACTTTTTATCGCGAGTAGACAATCTTCGTAGGATGAGCACTAAAATAATTACTTAAGGCCATAGTTTTTTCTCGTCGTCCTGTGACCATTGAATTCCCCGCTTGAAGACGTGTATAAAGCCACGAGTGATGTAAGATATTTAATTCGAAACCCGATATGTTGAGAGTCTATAGAGCCCTCTGAAAATCGAGCGTCCGAAAGCCTTTTATCGAAATGATGCAAGAAAATTCCATGAAGTGAATGTTTTTTGATAATGATGATCACTGACCGAACATTATTTGTTTGATTTTCTTCGTCTGTGAAATTCCTCGAAGGCTATCTTGCATTGAACCTTAGATTTTTGGGGCATTAATTCTTGCTTTGCTTTTTTCACTTTCTCATTTATGTTGAGGGGTGGGATTTTGATTATTTTTTTCAGTGATTTGGAGTGTACGAAGATTTTCAATTATAACACTTTACGACGTAATTGCTGATAATAGAGGTTTCATGAATTCTATTGTTGTTGATGTGGTTGTTGATGAAAACATTCGATTGATGCAGGGCTTATTTGTTTAAGCTTTGACCGTTAATTTCGTATGGCGCGAGATTTGAAAGTAGTGCATTCCGAAGTAAACTTTGATATATGGTTGATTCTGAAAAAGTTGGCTACTTTTTGGACTGTAACTTCTTAGAAAAAAATGTGCTCGAACTGACTGAAATTTTTTAAATCTTATAGCGCTAAGTATCAGGTAACGGAAAATAAGCGTGGCCGCGAAAAAAATGCATAAATTTATATTAAAAATTAAGTATCAATTATGTTTGTCATATAATGCCGTAATAAATCAATAATGATAATTGTAATGCATTGCACATAAGTATTTATTATTAATAAACAACCATATATATAATAATATCAATTCTAGGCTCAAAATCGCGTGTCATAATATGATCTAGGCAATATTCATTATTTGCTTTAATATTGAAAAAAATAATCACATAATAGTAAGATTGTTATAAACAAAAGCTTAAATAAATCTCTGCAATTCTATATTTTATTGGTTTGACGCTTTCCTTTTTGTTCCTTGGCATTTACAACATTAGACTTAGTAGGTTGTGAATTTTTTTCGTTCGACTTCTCTTTCTTCTGTTTTGCCAGTCGTTTTTTTAGATCGTGAATTAGCTTTAATAAATTTATATGAAAAATATTGTGATTCATACCTCTAATGTAGCTGAGAAATGAAAATGAGTATTTTTATTATGATAAAGTTAATTCCTTTACATCTAGATATCAAACGAAAATCTTGATTATGTGTGTGATACTTATAAAAAGGACACTGACTGGACATAATAATAATAAACATAATGAGTATTTTTATTTCTTTATTACAATGGCTTATCACACTGCAATGTCATGTATTTGAAGTGCGAGGAATGCGAGCGCTCCGCGCTCCGGCGCTGAGAGTGCGACTAACCTCGAAACTCGCGACTAGGACCGACAGCACATCTCGCGCATGTTTAATATAACTTCCAGTAGAACATTTAACTATTTTGCTGAACATCTGTTCTTTTTATTATTAAGAATTAGATTTTTAACCAAAAATTTAAACATTCGATAATTGGTTGAAAATTAATATTTTTTTGTCAGAAATTAACTCTCTTACTGTGCACTTAATTCATACTTTAAAATACACTTTAAAATATATCTTGTTATAAAAAAATTGTTTTAAACAAAGTGTGTTTTTGAAAAAATGGTTTTTTCTTTTGAAAAATCATATTTTTTTTGCATATTAATGAAATTTAACGAAACCAACGCGATTTATTATCTAAAACATTGTTTTTTAAGAAAAAAATAGATAAAAGTAATATAATTATACTAAGTATTTTTCCCATGTCCTTGAAGTTACTATATTGCCAAAGAGGGAATTTCATGCTTTCAGAGTGGACAAGTAAGAGTAAATATATGAAATAATAAGAAAACACCTTAAAACCATTTGTTTATAATAAATAATATATCAATCCTTAAAAAATGCAAGGAAATAAATAGTTCTCGGCTACACGCTCACATTCAATGCATACAAGTGCACGATGGTTGCCACGCATTCTGCGCATGCAGTTCTGGCACCTCATGAAGAATTTGAAAACATTTTATCTGTCGGCAAATAAAAATAAAAATTGAATAAATACATATTTTGAGGGACTTTCATAAAAACTTTGTGATTATATGTTTCATATATTTTCCAAAAATATTTTTCTTACCAAAGAGAATATTGCAATTTTTCCAACTTTTCTTTTACAACTTCCAGTTTTTACAATATGATGAGCAATTTTTTAAGATTCATGCTCATAAGATGTTGTGATACATTGAAAAAATAGCTTCAAAAGGAGCTTCAGAACATTGAAAAATGTTGATTACTTCGAAAGTTTTTGAACATTTCATAAAAATGGAAATTTATACTATTTTTGCAATAACCACTCGCAAAAATGCTCCTCTTCCGAATCCGACAGAGATGCTGCCACATCTTTCGCACTTCGGAGATTATGAACCCGAGCACTCATTCTGGAACATAAATTATTAAATAAGTATTTTAAATTGATTATTATTAGAAATGAATTACGAAAATGCACACAAATTTTAGAAAAATCAAACTTATTTATGGTGGCTATCGAATGCGAAAAAATGTTTTCTTTGCCATTTATTTCAATAAATATATATATTCAAATCTATAATTATTGTAAGAAAGAATAAATTTACTTACTTTCAATAAAAAGAAATCCAAGTGCCAAACAGCAAAATGCACTACTTTTATATTTCGGAGTCGGCGACGGTGCTGCACACGCAGAAGGAACACTTGTGCAAATATGCACTCACTCAAAGCTTAGTACCTGCTACTTCGGTAGCTAAGTCACAAATGAATACGGACTCAATGACAATAGACTCGAACAATGTCCTCACAATGAGAGATGAAACATTGTGATTTTGTCAATTTGATATAAAAAATTTGGGAGGTAAACTACCCCACAATCATTTTTAATTATACAACAAAATTTACAAACTGGCATGATTTCAACACAAAAAATCTGGAAAAAATATATATTGCACGCAATATGAAAAATAACTTTTACTTGTTTTTGCATTTTCATGAGAAATTAATTTTTAAAGGGGTAATCACCCTTAACTGTATTTTATTATATTTCTGCCAAATAAAGTAAGTTGCGCATGCAAAATAGAGCAGAAACATTTCCTCACGAAGATTTCAACTAAAAACAT
>NC_046664.1:127432229-127439135 GCF_010883055.1 Belonocnema kinseyi | reverse complement strand
GCAACCTGTCTTGAATTTGTGTAATGTAAAAAAGTACTATATAGGCGATTTTAATTCGGTTTCCAAATCTCCCACGCTCGAGATCTTGCGCCGATTGGTCAAAGGTTTCGAGACTCAGAAGAAGTGCGCAAAATATATGTATAACCAAATTCTGAAACAAGGTTATGTTCCCCAGGATTCACCACGCATTTCAAATAAATAATTAGTTACGAATTAAAAAAAAAATGTAACACAACATTAAAATTGTTCGTAAATACATTCGGGACTTGCATTAAGTACTTTCTTAAAAATTGGAGTTGGTTTTCACTAATGTAACGGTACGTGAGTGATATTTGACGTTTGACAAGTGTCAAAATCGTTTTGTACTTCGATCTTAATTAATCCGTATGATTATAAAAATTGCAACGATGAATCTGAGATTCAAATGATGAGAGGTAATAAGCGGCGAATTATTCTTATAAGCTGGGTGTTCAGCGATCTTGAAAATTTCATCTCCGCCACTATAGAATATTAAAGTATACATTTTTTGTTATATTTGACTTAGAAATTATAAAAATTATTAGCTGAAATCTTCAACATTAACTCAGCTTCAAAATAGACCTTTTTATTCTAGACGTCGACAGTGCGCACGTGCCAGGATTCTACGTCATTTCCGTTTTAGCAATGAAAAATAAATGTGTAAATAAATCAGAGTTAAAAGACAACAAATTTTTAAGTATATTCAGAAAAAAACTGCGAAAAAAGTGCGAAAAGTGTGGCGAGCAAACCCATTATTTACATTTGTTGACATCTGTCGTCTTCAAAAAAATGTTTAAAAATCTGGAAAAAATCAGGGAAGATGATGTTCCAGGAGCAAAATTAGTGCACTAATCGTTGGAAGAGCGCAGTGTTCAACAGCTTTAATGACGGATAAAATATAGGAAACGATTTTTGAAACGAAAAAGTGATTCAGTTGAAAGGTTAGTTGAGGTTGTGTTTGGCAGGTATTAATATTTTCTTTCTTTGCTAACATTTGCTTACATATTAAATGAAGCATTGTTATCGGGGTTTCGAACCTCCTAAATTTTTTGATTAAAATAAAATCTATTTTATACTTTCACTTGAGAACGCAAAACTATTATATTTATGTATTTATAACCAGTTTATTTGAAAGAAGGAAAATTTGTTACTACATTCCTTATACCAGGTGATCACTAACAAATGGCTTTTTATTGTCTAAACTTGAAAAGGAGAAGCAGAAAATATAATATTGTGTTATTTTATATTTGTATGAATATTAAATATTTACTCAAACAAATTTCTGAACTGCAAATATTGTATAAAATAAAATATTTATACCTGCCCTACAAAACCTCAACTAACCTTTCCACTAAATCACGTTTTTTCCTTTTAATGGTGGTTTTCTACATTTAGGACATCGTTTCAGCTGCTCCATACTGTGCTCTTCTACTGATTCGTCCACTAATTTTGTACCTGGAACATCATCTTCCGTGAGTTTTGCCGAATTTTTAAGCATTTTTTAGAAGATGACAGATACCAACAGATGCAAATATGGCCTTGGTCGCCGCACTCTTTGCACGTTTTTCACCGTTTTTTTTTAAATAGACTTAAAAATTTTCTACCTTAAAAATTTCTGTTATTTACAAATTAACTTTTTGTTGTTGTTTTTATTAACAATATTTTCCATACATTTCGACACAAAACTGTTCGAAAAATACGGAAATGACGTAAAATTTCGGCACGTGCGCGCTGCCGACGTCTAGAATAAAAATCTCTAATAGAATGAGCCATGGCCATATAACGGAATTTTCAAGAGTTTCACCACTCGGTTTTTGAGTATGCACCTTATTACAAAACATTAATAAAGATTTCAAAATGTTTAAAAGATTAAAAAATTTTTAAAAGGATTTTGAACATTTTATAAAGGCGTGTTTATCAAATTTTAAATATTTCATAACAATTTCACAAAGATTTTTAAACTTTTAAAAGATGTGAAGGGTTTCAAAGATTTTGAAAAGTTTACCCTATTTTTGACACCGCCAATCGGAAGAACGCAAAATTTTACGTTTAGATATGCATCAAGGTCATTTGACCCGATGACCTTCGAAGTCATTCCAGGTTCGTATAAATTCAAACAAGGTCTAGGCGGTTGGTTACGGAAAATATGCGTTTTCGTGAGAAATGTTTCAGACAAAAGTTTCAGGGTTTTGAACGAGGATATGAATGGTGGCCTTGAAGCTGACTTTGGCGTTGACCCTCAAGGTTATTTCAAGGTCAACTTTTATTTTTTAAATGGAAACCCCTATTTTTGAAACCGCTAATCAAATGAACGAAAAATTGTACTTTCAGATGTTCATCAAGGTCATGTGACCCGATGACCTTCGGGGTCATTCCAGGGTCGTGTAAACTCAAACAAGGTCACATGTCCTTGATGCATATCTAAACGTAAAATTTTGCGTTCTTTCTATGGTGGTGTCAATAATAGGGGGTTCCATTTGAAAAAAAAAAAGTTGACCTTGAAATAACCTTGAAGGTCAGCTTCAAGGCCACCTTTTATATCCTCGTTCAAAAAAGATTTAATCCGCTTAAAAACTGTCTAAAGCTGATAAAAAATAAGGAGCTTTCGAGTCAAAAAACGCTTTAAGAACATCAGTGACAAATATTTTCTGATTTTTAAAGTCCTTTCTAAAGCGCACAGTTCTCGATTTATTGAATTTTTTTATAATACTTTTGATCTTAGTTTTCAATCTAAAATAACAATTCCTAAACAATAATTTAAAATATGTAGAAAAAAATTGATCCATAGTTTGAATATTACCTACTTCAAAAAATGCTCGATACTTTATTTTTCTTTCAAATATAAAATACTTCGAAATCAGAAGAAAAAAGAATTCTCTGAAGAAACGTGGAGTGTAAGAACTTGCAGATGAAAAGTGATAGATTCTCACGGTGGTCGAATGAAAAATAATTGTTTGCTTCCTCCTTGCATTCTCAATTATTTTATTTGAAACATTTGTAATTGTCAATTTTTTCATTGTTTTTTTTATAACATGAAATACATTTTTACTCAACTTTTTAAAAATGTTATTGAATTTCTTTTCCTTAAATATTTAGGTTTAAAAACATAACATTTTTTAAAATTATCAAGAAAATGTAATAATTGTATTTTTAAACATTTTTTAAACCTTATAACCTTCTTTCATACCGCTACAGCACGGGGGAAGCATTACATTGCCAATTAATAATATAAAAATATAAAACAAGGTTACTCTGATTTTAATTTAAAATTGTATAGTTTATTCATTTAAAAAATATCATAAGAAAGGAAATTCAAAATATTTATATTTTAAATGCCTAGTTCTCGCATGGTTTTTTAAGCAAATTTTATTATTTTCTTTATAGATCAATTTGGCAAGGGGCGTGAAAAATTGGGAACCTGCTTTAAAAATTGTCAGTGTTCAATGCTTTTTCGGAATTTTTCAATGTCGCAGGATTTGAAATTGACTTTATTATTCTGTGAAATAGTTATATTTTGAATATGTATCAGCATTAAATTAATCATTTTTAATGTTTCTTTTCGACATTTCTAATTATGATATTGTGTTGCAAATTTCAAAAAAAATTTCTGCTATATAGACGTTAAAGTCTATAATTTTTAAGATATCGAATTAACAAATATTTACCTGGATTTAAAATTCGAACTTTACAATATGGATGTTCGAATTTAAAAGTGTTTGACTATTAACTGGAAGTTAAACAACTATTTCCCTTCGACAAAAATTAAAATAAGAAAATTGATTTATTCAAGCTTTTTAGTTGAAAATATTGAAAGCCCACAATATTGTACTAGTGTAAATTAGAAGCGCTCAAGCATTGAGAGTTGAATTTTTCAAATTTTCTCTTAGTGAAAGAAACTCATTGGAATTTTTTTAAATTAAAAAAAAGTATTAGTGGTCCCGGGAAGTTTGTAAAACTTTAAAAAATTTTAAGTGTTTAAACTTTACTCTATAGGTGTAAAAATCATAGATATTTTTTGTACTATTTCAGATAGCAAGTATGAACAAATAAAATTATGTCTTGTTACTCTAATTTAAACTAAATAAGGTTCAGATAACGTAATTTTTAACTTTTTAAAAATCAATTTTAATCTAGCCGCATAAAAAAAGTAATTTTTTTTCTGTATTCAAAAATAATTCCTGTGTTTAGCAGGAATATATATTTTTTTTAATTCGGATATTTTTTTGTTACCTTGAACAATACACAACGATAATTTCAGGGTGGCCGTTTTAATCGCGGAAAAAATTCCAATCATTATTCGATTCACAAAAATGTTTCAGGGTTAAAAAAATTCGAAATGGTTTAATTTTAAGTAGATTAATAAATTCAAATTATCAGTGAAAAAATTATAGACGCAGTATATTTATAACCTTTTAATAATTTTAGGAATGAAATTACTTTTGAGTCTTGCAGAATTATTTCAAAATTAAAAACACTTTTTTCACATCTATTTACAAAATTTAAATTTTTAACATCAAAAACTTACCGACCCAATACGCTTAGATGTTTTTTAAAATAGTTTCATGAGTGATTTGATTTGTGTGTCAGCTTAAAGTTAGTGGGTTATCAAAGTTGAAAAATAGTTGTATCTCAAAATAAAATAATGAAAAAAAGTTATCACTACGTCCCAACTTCATGCTGCGAACAGAATGTATTAGCGGCGAAGTCAGCCAACTTCATACTGCTTTAACTTATCGATTATTATTTTTAATAAGATTCTTACGCAGTAAGAAGTGAATTAATTGAGAATAATATATTAATTTTCGAAGTACAAAGTACATAGGTATCTTCGAAGTAAATCTGACATTCGTTTCAAAAATTAATAATTATTTGAAGCAAAATATTCAAGCAGCATGCTGAGAGAAATTATTCCTTCGCTGAATGCATTCATTTTCCTGTCTCAAGAACATGAAAATTGTATCAATGAAAACAATAGTCAAAATAAGCAGATAAATTCACTTAGATGAAGAAAACTTTTGTTAGAGTTTTAGTTACTCATCATCATAATATAATATTGTTAATTCAATATTTTATTAAACTTAACGCAAATAAGTATAATGGAAAAAATTAATTTAATAGTTTTTTACTTGGAGTAAATATATTCTTGTTTCAAATAGTTAACCTGATTCTATTTATTTTCTTGATTCAAGAAAATCGATACCTTGCAAAAAGAAAATACTTGCTTCTTCGAAGTAAAATCAGCCAAGTAATTGAGCCTACTTGATTTCATGGAATTTTCCTCAGTGTAGTAAAGTTATGTAAATGTATGTCTCAAGAGTTTTACACTAAATGCTAGTGAAAATTTTTTCTGTATGGAAGAAAGAAACAGCGAAATGGTCTTTTCCCAGTTTTTCATGTAACCAAAAAAAAAAAAGATCAAAAATAAAGTATACTAAAACATTTCGATAGTTTTTGAGCTGCTCTTTTTAATTAAAACATCGGAAAAAATATCCGAGCGTCATTGTTGCTAATAATTGAGTTGTTAGGTATCCGAGTAATAGTGCTTTGACTCGAGAGCTCGAGATTCCGTGAAACATCTCCCACCACTCACCACCCCATCAATGCGTCTCATCTATACCTCGTCCGTAAGCCTCGTCTGCGACCTATCTCCTTCCGTGAGAATACACTGGTAAGTGGAGAGGGAAGATTTCGTGAGTCTTCCCTCTCTCCTAAAAGTCCGGTCTATCCGGTCAACTTCAACCGCTCATCCTGAAAAATCTCACTTTTCAGAGTAACTACAATAAAAAATTGTATATTCGGTAACTTGATTCATTTATATTGGCTTACTTCTTAATGTTCGTTTTAAATTAATATACGTTTATATCCTTTATTTAATTTCAGTTATTTGTTCCTATTTCTTTACTTTTTTTTTATTAATATATAAACTTATCGTCATTATAATTTCAAATATTACTTTTATTTTCAATATTAAAAAAAAAGTGTCCTCTCAATATTTTTTCAAGATGACATTAGCAATTTAAATTATTTTCGATAGTTTATAAAAAAACTTGAAGTTATATAACTTAAACTATTTTTTGGTGATTATTGTTTTTTGTTACTTATTATTTTTGGAAATTTTAAAAGAAAAAGAATATTTTTCATGATAACAGCAAACATACATATTATTTTCGATAGTTTCTATAAACCATTATTTTATATAACTGACAAAAGTATTATTTAGCTGATTTTTCCGTTTTATACCCATCAGAAGCATAAAGTAATTTTATTTCTATACTATTCACTTATTCAATTACAATTATAAGACGAATATGCATATTTATACTATACGATTCGTTTGGAATAGCTCTGCAAACTATATTATATTTTACATGATGAATTGTCTAAAAACGTTAAAAAATCGTGCTGGCGATACATTATCAACTTTTAAACTTGGAGAACATTATTAAATAAATTTTGAGTTACTTTACGTATTAGGTAAGTGATTTTTATTATTTTGTATCAATTCAAATACATTCTGTCCAACAACATTTAATAGATTTTTTTTAGAAAAATGTTAAATTAAAAGGAATTTTTTAAGTTATTTACAACTATTTAAGATATTTCTTGAATGGAATACAAAAATATTGTATTTGTATATTGGCATCAATAATTTCAAACAATATATAAGTAAAATATTTTCAATTGTTTATTTACAAGTTCTATGATCTAAAGAAAAAAATGTTCATTCTCAATTATTGAATGTTTCTAAAATCATTAAAGAATATATCATAATTTATTATTTTGTTAGAAATAACAATGGTAAAATAAAACAATGGTAAAGTAAAATAGAGTCACAATGCATTAGAAATGTTAGTTGATAGTAAAGTGGCGCCCCAAACTTCCACTTTA
>NC_046664.1:127422912-127432129 GCF_010883055.1 Belonocnema kinseyi | reverse complement strand
TCGTCCATCCTTGTAGAGCCCCGCATGCAAGGATAAGGCTGCGTACTCTGAGAGGTCGCCCGGTATTCCAGAGTCACCGTTCTAGACACCTCACCCAGGTGCACAAATAATACAAATACAAATAACGAGAATCCCGTCATGCAGCAAGTGATAATGAAAATTTTATAAGCCAAAAAAGATTGATTGCGTTATTTATTTAAACATCGTTTTGCACAAACTAAACAACAAAGAAACAAGCGAAATCGTGTAGAAAACCCGGTTTTTAGTTCCTTGATTTATTGCCAGTCGTCACTGCTGATATATTTTTGTTTTACAGATCGATAGTTCAGCATCCATAATCAATTTTTTTTATTTATGGATTGATGAAGTCGGAATGTAAAGTTCAATGTCTTATTACTACATTTTTCAATGCATGTTTTGACAATAAAAATAAAATTCGAATTTAAGCCTATCTCCCATACCGAAAGAAATCTCTGAGTTTTCTTTATCGAAATAGCTTGGCCCATTTGAGTCTATAAGCAAAGTCGATTTGAAACAAAATAGTCTCGGAGATAGTTTGAGAGATTTGGGTCCTTTTCAAGGTCCTTTTAGTGGTCCTTTTAAGAGTAGTGCGACGGTAATATAGAATTCCTTTTGTATTCATCACGTACCGGGCGGGCAGAGTTATTTACTGTAGTTGGTCGTGGCTAATCCGCTCTCCCTTTTTAAATTTCTCATCAAATTATTAACACTTTTTTTAATTGATGAATTTTCTCATTACACTTATTTATAATTATAACTTACTAGGCAGCCTGATAAGTAGCTGAAAATTCTGAGAGATGGCATTAGTATTCACTAATGTGAACCATTTTCGCCGAGCTTGATCCTTCAAATGACGCCTGTCAAAACTTCAGCCATTTATGTTTACGCATTTACAAGTTACAGCACTGAGAAACGACTAACCTCCGAGTTTTTTTTAATATGGAAAAATCTGAGTTTCGAGTTTTGATCAAACACTACTATCTTCGCAAGAAAACGATATCCGAGACCAAGGCCAAGCTGGATAAGTGTATCACGGACTCTGCACCGTCGATTGGAACGATTCATAAGTGGTTTACCGAGTTTCGTAGTGGCCGTACGAGCACAGTTGATGCTGAACGATCTGCGCGCCCAAAAGAGGTCACTACACCAGAAAATGTCGAAAAGATCCATGATATGATGTTGAATGATCCCAAAGTGAAATTGAGAGAGGTAGCTAATGCTGTAGGCATATCATTGGAACGTGTGGGCAATATCGTGCATTCAGTTTTGGGCATGAAGAATCTCTGCGCGCGATGGGTGCCGCGTTTGCTCACAGTGGACCAAAAACGAATTCATGTGACAACTTCCCAGCAGAATTTGGCATTATTTTCGCGTAAGCCGACCGAGTTTTTGCGCCGATTCATAACCATGGATGAAACCTGGATCAACTACTACACTCCTAAGTCAACGCAACAGGCAAAACAGTGGGTTCTACCGGGCCAAAGTGTTCCGAAGCGTCCAAAAACGCAACAATGGGTCGGAAAAGTTATGGCCTCCGTATTTTGGGATGCACATGGCATAATATTCGTGGACTACTTGAAAAAGGTAAAACCATAACCGGAGCATACTATTCATCATTATTGGACCGATTGAAAATCGAAATCGCCCAAAAACGACCGCATTTGAAGAAGAAAAAACCGCTTTATCATCACGACAATGCGCCTGTTCATTCATGCTTAGTTGCACAAGCAAAATTGCATGAAATCGGCTTCGAATTGATTCTTCAGCTACCGTATTCACCAGACCTGGCCCCCAGCGACTATTACTTGTTCCTTAGCCTGAAGAGATGGCTCACCGGTAAGCGTTTTTACTCAAATGAGGAGCTCATAGCTGAAACTGAGGCGTATTTTGGAGACCTTCCAATCGAGTACTTTTCGGACGGTATCAAAAAGTTAGAAAATCGTTGGACTCGCTGTATCGACCTAAAAGGAGAGTATGTTGAAAAATAAAACCGACTTTGGCCAAAAAAACGTCTCCGTGTTTCATTTTTCAGGGACTTATCAGACTGCCTAGTATATACTGATATACAATTTTCTAGTTGAATTCAAAAATGTTGTCTTTTTTGGCGTATCTCACTCCATTTACGAGAAACGTTCTATTAATTCCAATTTTAAGCATTGAAAAAAAAGTTAGATATCTGAAGTCATCGAAACCCGTAGATTCCGAATTATTATGTTTTAGCCTGTTAAATATGAAATTTAAATAATCTACTTCTAAATTTTAATCCGAAAGCTTAACAACCCTACCGAAAAGAATCATTGAGTATATAAAATTCTTTAGGTCAAAGAAGGTCAGAGAAATTCTCCACAGGCACTCAGGTAGATATTTTAAAAGGTCTAGGACGCTCGTTTAAATGGTCTGAAGGCTTTAAAATATCCTTTCCGAAATTAAAATAAGAATACGATCATAAATAACAAGCAGAGAGGCTATCTTAATAGAGTAGCCGACACTCAAGGGTCCTTTGTTAAGCTTTCGGATTAAAATTTAGAAGTAGATTTTTTCAATTTCATAGTTAACAGCCTAAGACATAATTATTCGGAATCTACGGATTTCGATGACTTCAGATATCTAACTTTTTTTTTTAATGCTTAAAATTGGAATTAATAGAACGTTTCTCGTAAATGGAATGTGATACGCCAAAAAAGGCAACATTTTTTAATTCAACTAGAAAATTGTATAACAGTATATAAGTTATAATTATAAATAAGTATAATGAGAAAATTCATCAATTAAAAAAATGTGTTAATAATTTGAAGAGAAATTTAAAAAGGGAGAGCGGATTAGCCACGACCAACTACTGTAAATAACTCTGCCCACCCGGTACGTGACGAATACAAAAGGAACATTATATTATCGTCGTACCATTCTTAAAAGGACCCAAATATCTCAAACTATCTGCGAGACTATTTTGTTTTAAATCGACTTTGTTTATAGACTCAAATGGGCCAGGCTATTTCGCGAAAGAAAACTCAAGAGATTTCTTTCGGTAGGGAAAGGACCCTTAAGTGTCGGCTACTCTATTGAGATAGCCTCTCTGCTTGTTATTTATGATCGTATTCTTATTTCAATTTCGGAAAGGATATTTTAAAGCATACAAAACATTTAAGCGAGCTTCCTGGACCTTTAAAAATATCCACCTGAGTGCCTGCGGAGAATTTCTCTGAGCTTCTTTGACCTAAAGAATTTCTAGTATATACTCAAAGATTCTTTTCGGTAGGGAGGAGAAAAATTAGTGCACAAATCGGTGAAAGAGCGCAGTGTTAAACAGCTTAAACGATGGATAAAATATAGGAAACGAATTTTGAAAGGAAAAAAGTGATTCAGTAGAAAGGT
This sequence comes from Belonocnema kinseyi, assembly GCF_010883055.1. Taxonomy (NCBI): domain Eukaryota; kingdom Metazoa; phylum Arthropoda; class Insecta; order Hymenoptera; family Cynipidae; genus Belonocnema; species Belonocnema kinseyi. The sequence goes on along the minus strand of NC_046664.1, from coordinate 127,428,736 downwards.
TAGTTGAGATTGTGTTTGGCAGGTATTAATATTTTCTTTCTTCGCTAACATTTGCTGACATATTAAATGAAGCATTGTTATCAGGGTTTCGAACCTCCTAAATTTTTTGATAAAAATAAAATCTATTTAATACTTTCACTTGAGAACGCAAAACTATTATATTTATGTATTTATAATCAGTTTATATGAAAGAAGGAAAATTTGTTACTACATTCCTTATACCAGGTAATCACTAACAAATGGCTTTTTATTGTCTAAACTTGAAAAGAAGTAGAAAATATTATATTGTGTTATTTTATAGTTGTATGAATATTAAATATTTGTTCAAACAAAGTTCTGAAATGTAAATCTTGTATAAAAGAAAATATTTATACCTGTCATACAAAACCTAAACTAACCTTTCCACTAAATCACGTTTTTTTCCTTTTAATGGTGGTTTTCTACATTTAGGAAATCGTTTCAACTGCTCAATAATGTGCTCTTCCGCTGATTCGTGCACTAATTTTGCACCTGGAACATCATCTCTCGTGAGTTTCGCCGAATTTTTAAGCATTTTTTAGGAGATGACAGATAGCAACAGATGCAAACAATGGCCTTGGTCGCCGCTCTCTTTGCACGTTTTTCACCGTTTTTTTTTTTAAATTTGCTACCTTAAAAATCTCTGTTATTTACAAATTAACTTTTGTTTTTGTTTTTTTGAACAATATTTTCCATACATTTCGACACAAAACTTTTCGAAAAATACGGAAATGACGTAAAATTTCGGCGCGTGCGCACTGCCAACGTCTAGAATAAAAATCTCTAATAGAATGATCCATGGCCATATAACGGAATTTTCAAGAGTTTCACCACTCGGTTTTTGAGTATACACCATATTACAAAACATTAATAAAGATTTCAATATGTTTGAAAGATTTAAAAATATTTAAAAGGATTTTGAACATTTTATAAAGGCGTGTTTATCAGTTTTTTAATATTTTATAACAATTTCATAAAGATTTTTAAACTTTTAAAAATAGTAAAATTTAAAAAAAAAATTAATTAAAAAGAATTTTCAAAAACGTAGTTAAATACAGTAATATACATCAATTTCTATAAAGGAAAAATCATTGTCATTCTATTTCATATCGCAAGATAAAAAGAAAATTCAGCACCCTCTCGAAAAAATTCTCTAACTTTAAGAAAAATCCCTGAAATTTTCACGTCTTTCTAGATGTATCAAAATTCCCTGGCAATTCCAGCTTTCATAAGTTTTGCAGGTAAGGTAGATACCCTGTTCACTACACAAAATTGTGTTTTTTCTAACCACCTACAAAAAACTGTTCATAATAGGCCCGTAATAAGTCGGGGATGCAGCAAAAATACAAGTTTTATAAAAATTGTGCCCGTGGTTTACGCTGGTTCGAAAGGCGTTTCCTGCACAGATAGGCACAAGTATAGCAAACTTGAGCTAATTTTCATTTTTTTTTTAATATAAATTTTGCAGTTCTAGATTTTGGGATACAACAAATTCCTATTTAGTTTGCGCAATATTTAGAGTTATACAATTTTTAATGCAGAAAAATAAAATCCTTTTACCATTTTTTTAATCTGATTCATTGACAGTTTGTACTCGAAAAACATTTTTCTGCTCAAAGTCCGTTTTTTAAGATTCGTTTCTTTCGAACAATATGGAAATGGCGCAGAAATAGTAAAATATATATAATAAAATAAAATTGACATTTGCTGAAACTTCGCGTGTTCAAAACGGGCGATGATCAATTCCGCCGTAAGTGAGTCCTTTGTATCTAATAAGGACTAAAATGCGCAATATAATTTTGTTTTGTTTGACTTAGCACTTGACTGTCGAAGTAAAAAATTACATAATGATTGGTTCCGGTTTATGTGGAATTTATGGTAAACTTTTCAGAATATTTTACTAAAAATCTGCAGTAGCTTCAATGTATTGGTGGAATATTTTGATTAACGTTGGAAATTCTGAAACCTAAAATTTGGCCAGATTTGAAAACTTATTAACTAACATCAAACGTTTGGTTTATTTTTCAAACATTCGCATTCGATTAACAAAGAAAAAAAATCGAGATGAAATATTGAATGAAAGAATCGATCCAAAAATTTATTAATTTTTAAAATTCTATAATTTTAAGCAATTTAGGCTAAAAATATTAATTTATGCATTCAAATTTGTTATAAAATCTTTTTAAATATTCTCTTAATATAATTTTATTTACTTATTCTTTACTTACTATAATCTAATCTAATGCAAATGTTGTTCTCTTGGAACTCGATGTTTTCCCACAAATTTTTTAAAATCCTATAAAATTTTAAAAAATGGCCCAAAAATCTTCCAGACTGTATTTTGAAATTTTTGTTTAATGTTTAAAAAATTCATTATTTAAATTTGTTTAGTTTTCCTAGGAATTTTGACAACAATTTTTTATTTCTTTCAAGCCTTTCGAAATGTTCAGGAAGCTTCTAAATTTTGTGTTCGAAATCATCAAAAATCTACGTTTTATTTCCAATGTTTTAAATTGTTTTCATATCTTTTCAAAACTTCTAAATATATCTTGAACTTACCTGATTTTTTAAATTTCTTTGTTTGAAAATTTAATTATTAGGTTAAAAATTCATTAATTTTTAATATTTTTGTGAAAATTCATGTATTTTGTTAAAAATTAATCTTTTTGGTAAAAATTTATTAATTTCAGCTTTGTTTAAAAATACATTTTTATGATCGAAGACTCATCATTCTGCTTTTTATGTGTTAGAATAGTATTTTAGATTAACTTTTACAAACAAATTGAAAAAAAACCTAGAGATAGGTTAGTGAGAATCTGACTGTGCGCTTGAAATTTCTTTCTGACTTACACGCTGGACTGTATAAATATTTTTGATTCAAGATACAATTTTCAAAATAACTAACTTCTGGGTCGTATGTAGTGTCGTTCCATGCCCACTGGAAAGACAAGGGTACCCAGGTAGCCTTGGAGGAAAAGACAAGCGTCCGCCTTTATGTACTGGACCCAGGTATTGTGGGCGAATTTATGATTACCCCACCCTAGATATAAAACCTCTTCAATAGTTCTAGTGTACAAAACGACCATTTTTGAAGAGATTAACAATTCCACAATAGCTTCTTAAACGTAATAGAAATTTTTTACATTATTACAATTTTTGTTATACTTCAAATTTCTTTCCGACTAATACTTTTATTTATAATAAAGACAGAATGTTTAATAAAAATATAATTGTTTTAAAAAAAAATGAATGAAATTCTTAGAGATATTTCTGAGAGGAATCCAGGACTGTTTTTTAGTTTTTCACTAGAACTATTACTGTATTTTTTCACAAGTTTCAAATGTATATACATAGCTAACTTCTGGGTCGAAATTTTTCACATATATAGGGTTTTTTTAAAGTGTGTAAAATAAACTTATGTGGGTCATATTTACGAAATATGTTTTTATTCTTATGCTATTGCTAATCGTGAAAATACATGGTGAGTTTTAACTCGATGTACCTTCTGTTAACCCATTAACGACCAAATATATCACTTTAACATGAGTTTGACCGCTAAATTTATGGGTATAACAAAACAATAAATAGAACAAAAGGACTGTTCCTTATGTTTTTGGGTGACCTAATATCGAATTCGTGTCAAAATTCGTATATTTTGACTTCAAATATAAATATGGCGGTTTTTGCGTACAAAAATAGTAAAAAATGTTTGATTTTTTATTTTTATAAGTTTTTTTCAGACATAAAACGCGTTAATATCTTTAAATTTCTTCAACCGTCGGTGCAAGAAATTCTTAAACTTTAACAGAAAATTTTTATATATATGTTTTTTCTTCCAAAATGGCGGACAAAATGCAAAAATGCCCCAAAAACTTTTTTTTTTTTGCATCATCGTTGTTTTTCTCAAAGACTTCAAAGTTTAGAAAAAGTTCCATAGATTAAAAATGTATTGAAATTAACCATAGAACACTATGTTTCAGATTTTTTAGAAAAACTTTTAATTTTTTAAAAAATCAAAAAAGACCCCGCAGAAAATGTACATGAAATGGCTTTCGGTCGATTTTGATCAAACTTCGTAAAATTGTAGTTCTCAATGTCTCGATCAAAAGTTTTATGGGGCAAAAAGTCCGAAAATGGACAGTTTTCTAATTATATAGGGTTAAACATCCAACCCTTTTAAGAAACATTACCAAATATCTCGAAAACTGCAGCTCTGCAAAAAAAATGTTCCCTATGAAAGTTATTGGTCTCTCACGGGGAAATGCAAAGAAAGTCATAGTCTTAAGACACAGGTCATTTTTCAAGGTCATTCAATGTGAACTTGTCATTTATTGCTAATATTCAGCCAATAAAGACAAGATATGAAGAGGAAATCAATATAGAACCCATAATGGCAAGAAATGAACCCATAATGGCAAGAAATGAGAATGACTTAGTCAACAGCCAGCCAATGAAGGCAAGTCATGAGTGCGATTTAGTCATTATCTAGCCAATGAAGGCAAGATATGAGCGAGATCAAGTCATTATCCAGTGATTGAAGGCAAGATTTGTCCAGAATGTTGTCAATATCTAGCTAATGAAGGCATAAAATTATGTTGATTTAGACAATATCCGGCCAATGAAGGCAAGTCATGAGTGCGATTTAGTCATTATTTAGCCAATGAAGGCAAGACGTGAGCGAGATTTAGTCATTATCTAGCCAATGAAGGCAAGATTTGTCCAGGATGTTGCCAATATCTAGTCAATATCTAGTCAATGAAGACATAAAATGAGCTTGTTTTAGACAATATCCGGTCAATGAAGCCAAGTCATGAGTGCGATTTAGTCATTATCTTGCCTTTATGGGTTCTATATTGATTTCCTCTTTATATCTTGTCTTTATTGGCTGAATATTAGCAATCAAAGATAAGTTCACATTGAATGACCTTGAAAAATGACCTGTGTCTTAAGGCCATGACTTTCTTTGCATTTTCCCGTTAGAGCCCCATAACTTTCATATGGAACATTTTTTTCGCAGAGCTGCAGTTTTCGAGATATTTCGTAATGTTTCTTAAAATTGTTGGATTTCTAACCCTCTATAACTAGAAAACTGTCCATTTTCGGACTTTGTGCCCCATAAGACTTTTGATCGAGACATTAAGAACAACAATTTTACGAAGTTTAATCAAAATCGACCGAAAGCTATTTCATGTACATTTGCTGCGGGGTCCTTTAAAATTTGCAAAAGAATTTTTTCAAAAAATCTGAAAAATTTAATCATTTCAATTATTTCCCAACATCTATAGACTCTGGTACAAATGTTCCAAGAATAAAAATGTCTTAGAATTAGTCAAAAAATATTCTTGAATTTTATCAGATTTTTTGAAAATTTTTTTCGTAAATTTCAATTTTTTGTTTTTTTGAAAAATCAAAAAAAAATTCTGCCTATGACAAAGCCACCGAACGCGTCCTCGGGTTGCGGATAGAGGGTCCCTGTACCAAGGGTTTCTGCTGAATATGGTTACAAAAATAAATAGGCAGTGGCGGACAATTGTCCAGGGGTGGTCCCGAAGGAATTAACCCCCAAGCGGAGGTAGGAAACCATGCCGAAAGCTGAATGGCACCTGGGTGAGGTGTCTAGAACGGTGACTCTGGGATACCGGGCGAACTCTCAGAGTAAGCAGCCTTATCTTTGCATGTGGGGCTCAACAAGGATGGACGAACTCCTTTCCCTAGCTTCTCGTGGGAACAACAATGACAACACCACACATAGTTGTAGTAAGTGCGGTTCAAAACAACAGAACGCGCAGGGCTCCCGACAATGGGT
>NC_046664.1:127406548-127422812 GCF_010883055.1 Belonocnema kinseyi | reverse complement strand
GGCGCTCTTGGAGGTGCCAAGCTTTCACTTGCTAATAGCCTAAAAAGCATCCCTGCGTATCAACAATATGCTAGAACACTTGCGGGAAAAATGCAGAAGGCGATTGTCCTTGGGTTACTCCGTGTTCTTAGGCTGCACGAAGCTTTTGCTGGATCGTCGTATTGATTTCTTTGCAGACTGTAACCACCTATCTCACGGTTGTGAGACGTGGTTATGGCTGAAATTTTACCGCGATTTCGCTGGAAGCGGGTGCAATTTTTCAGATTAGCACCCGCTCCCGGCGAAATCCTGTGGTTGTCCTTATGATAAATTTTTAATTATATATATATATATATAAATTTTTGCTAAGGTTTAAGAGTTGTGCACTGATGGTTGAAGAAATTTTAAGATATTAAAGCGTTTTATGCCTTTAAAAAAAATGATAAAAATAAAAAATCAAACATTTTTCACTATTTTTTGTATACAAAAACCGCCATATTTCATTTTGAAGAAAAAATATTCGAATTTTGACCACGGATTCGAATTTAGCTCACCCAAAAACATAAGGAACAGTACTTCTGATCTATTTATTGTTTTGTTATACCCATAAATTTTGCGGTCAAACTCATGCTATAAAATTGATAGCTTTGGTCGTTAATGGGTTAGCGATTCTGGATAAAATGTATAAAAAAGTTTTTTTTCTAATGGAAAACATCTGTTACATTTCAAGGGGCTTGCGCCACCTCTAAATAAAGTATGTTTAAAAACGCATTTCAGAAGGATTGAAAAAATGTGGAATTGAAAAATTAATTTAAAAATTTTTAATTTCTTGAAATTATATTTTAAGTAATTAGAAAACTTGATTTATATATCAAAAGTTGTTTTAGAATCTTTTTAAATATACTCTTCAAAGTGAACAAAAAAATCATTAAACAATTTTTCAGGAATCTATTGCCAATTTTGTTATTTTCTTCTGACTTGAATTTTTCTTGGAACTTTTTGAAAATCTGTCAAAATTAAAAATTACATCAAAATCTTCCATATTTTATTTTGAAAATTAAAAAAAACTTAATATTTTTCAAAATACTTTTTCAACAAAAAATTAATTTTTACTTTTCCCAGGAATTTGGATAAAATTGTTGTAATCTTTTGAAACTTTTCAAAATACTTAGAAAGGTTCTGAATCTTCTCTTCAGAATTTTCAAAAATCTACGTTTTGTTTTAAATGTTTAAAAATTGTTTCATGCTTTAAATTATTTTGGAATCTTTTCAAAACTTCTAAATATATCTTATACTTACTCTATTTTTTCCAAATTATTAATTGACTACATATTTTTCAGTTTCTAATGAAAATAACGTTTGGTTGACAATTTCTCTGATTGAAAATTCTTTAATTTTAAATATTTGTGTGAAAATTCATGTATTTTGTTTACAAAAATCATGTTATTTTTAAAAGGAGGGATAATTATTTTCAAAGTTTTCCGAATTCAGTTTTTAAATTTTATCTCAAAACTTAACCAAATTCAATTTTCTGTGTTTGTCTTTTTTCAAAAATGGTTAAAAGTAGATTTGAAAAGCCACACTTTTGAGATTACCTCCGTGAAAAACCTTTATATTCTGCTTTGTGTGTGCTAAAATAGTATTTTTAATTAACTTTTATAAAGAAATTGGTTCAAGCGGTAAAAAAATCTATGATTTTCAACGAGTTTCCAAATGAAGCTAGGAATAACACTTCATACTTTTGGACTGGAGCAAACAATTATTTAAAGGTAATTTTGAGAAATGCAATTGTTTGAGAAAGAAACCAAATTCATGATGTTAGTTAATAAGTTCTCAAATTTGTCCAAATTTTAGCCTCTGGATTTTCCCAAATTAAGTAAAATATTGCGTCAATAAATTAAAGCTACTACAGTATATTTGAAGAGAATGTACTAAAAAAATTTCCATAAGATTTCATATAAACTTGAACATTTACTCTTTAATTTTTAACATTTTAAGAAAAATAACATATCGTAGGAATTGTTATAAATTCTGAGATTACAAATAGTATATGTATAAATTACCAAGTGTCAAATTGAAAAAATGTGATATTTCGCATTTTGGTCCCAATCAGATATGAAGGACTCCCGCTGACCAGGATCGACAGCAGCACTTAGGCTAAATGAGGGGAAACCGTCTAGTAGGCGAACCGTTCGCAGGTGCCCAGGGCAATATTGTCACCTGTCCGAAAAAAATTGGGGGAGAGAGGCAAGCAAATTCGAGAAACAATATTTCCAATGCATTCTGTGATCACTTTGGTTTAGTTTAGTAAGTTTAGTTTACAACTCTACGCTTACAATGATGACCTTCCTAATTTATTATCCGCTAATGTATTTCTACCTTTTAGGTGGTTGTTCTATACTAGGACAAAGACTTACTTACAACTGAATCTTTGGCGTACTAAAATCTTGTTTTATGGCGCTTTTCTTTAAGTTTCCTCAATTTTCATTGTGGAAATGATTTTTGCTTTAAAAGTCGCATATAAATCATTTCACCGCTTTTGTTGAACAAAATTATCTACCTTTCACTAAGAGTACGATTTATATATTTTCTATAAGAGCGTTGTTAAAAAAGAACTGAAAAAGTTGACGTGTGGTAAAAAACGGAAAACTGATTCGAATTCAGCACAACAAACTACTTGGGAAGTAACACATATTTCGTTTTTAAATGTAAACATCCATTATGTTGACCAGTTTATATCTCATGCGTATTCAGCGTATTGTCCAGAAGAAATACCTTGTGGTTTTCTCAGCACAAAATCGGGTTGACATTTAACAAATTAAAAAAAAGTATGAATTTTGATTAAAGCTCAGGATAATAACATTGATTTCGATATTGTTCTTCTGGAAACGTTTTTGAATTTTGCACGCACCTTTTTTCATTTTATCAGGGTAAAAATAACAAAGCTACTATTGACAATATTTTAAAGCTTCTTATTTATTCGTGGTTTTGTCTACTTTTACGAAGATTTCATTTAAAAATCTTCATCTAATAAATTTCTTCTGTGAATATATTTTATTAATTAGACTTAGTTGAAACTTCACAGAGTGATTCCACCCATTGTGTACGATAATGGCTGTAGATCAGGAATATTCTGAAAATCAGGGGAAAATCAAGGTATTTTATTGGCCCAGAAAAATAAAGGATTTTGACTACAATCTTGCTAAACTCAGCCAATTTATATAAGAGGCATTTTAAATAACAGTCTAGGTCTATAAATTAGAAAAATTATATAATTGAATGTTAAATTCTCTTATTCCGCGTAGAAAAGATGTTACAAATATTGTAAGATTAAGATTCTGGCATTTGAATGAATGGTCGGAAAAAATGAAATGTTGGATAGAGTGAAGTTAGGGATGTTTGAAAATGAAGAATAGGCGAAATTTTTTTTTTTACACTGAAAATCCATATACTTGGGTAAAAGTCTTTGTTAAAAATTAAATTTTTTGTTTCACAGTTCAAATCTATGGTTCAACATTTAAATATTTTATGGAAAATTCGTTTTTTTTTTTTTTAAATTTTAATTTAACTTCTACCTGGAATTGGGAGATTTCCATTTTTTTCGATAACACAGGCCTGCAAATAATGGCGTTTTTAGCTACATTTGAGATTGTGTACAGAAGACACAACATTTTTTGGGATTTTTTCTAAAAAAAATGCCATTTTTTTGCATACATATCCTCAAATATGTTAAAATCCTGACGTGATGGGCCAATTCTGATTCCGGATTCGGATTCTTCGTAAAAAATTACTTCGGAAATGACCCTCCATTTTTCAACAACAAAACCATGATGGCCTGTGTAATTGATCTGTTTTAGTTAGAACTTTGTCTTTCTTGGTAGAAAGGTAATATTTTGGATCGAAATTTCTTCTTTATCAGTTAAACTGCAACTGTTTGGTAAAAGAATAACTCTTTTGGCAAAGTTCATCAATTTGGATGAAATTTCTTTTCTTTCTTGACTGAAAAATTTTTACTTGTTCAAAATTCGTCTTTTCGGTAAGAAAATCAAACTTCTGGGTTGAAAGTTGAACTACTTTGTTAAAATCTTTTTTTTGGTTAAAGATTCATTATTGGTATTGAAAACTCTTCTCTTTGGTTCAATATAAAATTATTTTGTTGAAGTTTTGTCTTTTTGGCGCAAAATTAATATTTCAGGTTTAGAAATTCAACTGCTTTGTAGAAAATTCATCTTGCAGGTTGAAAAGTTGTGGTTTTGATAAAAATTTGACCTCCTTTGTTAAAAATGTATTTGTTTGCTTGCGGATTCATCATGTTAGTTAAAAATTCATCTTTGGTTGAAAATTCAAATATTTTGTTGAAGTATTTATTTACGGAAAAATGATCTTTTTTAGTTAAAAATAGAACTATACGTTTGAAAATATAAGTAAAAAATTATTCATTCAAAAAGAGATTATTACGCATGCAATTTAACTCACTTTAATTATATTAAAAACAACAACAAATGATTGGATAGTCAAAATGTCATTATATTCGCTATAGTTAAAGGAATAAATAAAAAGAAAACTTTAAAATAATTTTGATTTTTTACAGTGGTAAAATGAACAAGTCCCAAAAAACGGACTTTGACCATAAAATCGGTTTTTGGGGGTGTATTATAAATTTCGCATTTCACATATTCTTAGAAAGGAACCTAATAAATGAATTGTGGCCCTGGAAAATTTGGAAAAGTCCTGCATTTTTTCAACAAACGCTAGACACTTCGGGCATGCTTTCGAGAATATTTCTTTACATTCAGTATTTTACTTATGTCTGAGGTTATAAAAGTAGCTCTCATCAATACCAAAATTATTTAATTATTTATATTACAATTTTACGAATTTTTTGTTTAATGGGATGTCAATTCATTATTGCTCACGCGAATTGTATACATAAATGAAAATATGTAAGCTTTGTCAATTGTCCACATTTCCCTGCAGATGAGCAGGTAAGCCGAGTAACAGTAACTAAAACCAAACGCGAGGGTGCAATAAAATTAGTTGGAGATTTTCTGTCTCCCTTTATCTCCCCCAACAACTCAAAAAAATTTCCAACACAATACTACCGATTTTCGGGGATGAGTTTGTAATCATATTTGCCAGGGCGCACTGGCTGTATTTCCGATTTTTTTTATAGATATCGCTGCAGTCATTTAGGGACTTAGTGAAACCTGCCGTTTTCCCTTAAAAGGCGAATTTTTAATCTAAGACTTTCTGTTCAAAATAGATAAGTGTTCATCAAAATAGTTGATTTTTCGACAAAAAAATATGACTTTAGGAAAATTTGGACAAATTCTTCTATAAAAGTAAAAATTAATCTAGAAAATTCCCGATTTTCATCTAAACTCTAAAACTTTCATCTATCTCGTTTTGTGACAATGACGCTATTGGCCAGTGTGTCAGTGCATGTAAATTCGAGAAAACGGTATTTCAGTTGTGAATCTTTCTATACGTACAAATACGGTGCAAAAGATTCAAGTCAGCGAATTCACTTCAATGCGGCAGCACGTAAATGCTTTAACATTGGTCAATGCGTCTGAATTCGTCAAAGTAAAATAAACACTCGAATTCGTCCTAAATCGTCACGGCGAATTTCAGCAAATGTTGATTTATACAATTTAATCCGTAACAGGAAATCCAAGATGCGAGGCATATAGAATTTATTTCAAATGTTTAGTAAATTGTCCCATAGATTAGTGAGACCATTGCGGACTGCTAGACAAGAGATCGCCGAGAGATAATTGGAAGGAGGAACAAAAGTTGGAATTTGAATTAAAAATGACTCTTCTAAAGTTTCATTTAAAAAAATTCTTCCTCAACCGCATCCATTTTATGCATAAAAAATTATGAAAAGTCGCACAATTAGAATTAGAAAAATATTTTTCAGGCTTAAACTGACAAAAAAAGTTGCATGTGGCAACTGAATTCGTAACTGCGTAGTGTATATCCCGTCATAAAATTTCTTATGTTTCCACAAATGAATTAAAGTTGAAATATACGCCGTATAGTTCAAGTTTGAAAGCCAATAAGAAAATATATTTCTTTAATTGCTAGTAACTAAAATATATTTTGTTTAGTTTTGGTTCGCGAAAATGCGAAGTACATGCAAAGTATTATACAGAGTATACAGAGTGGACACGCTAGGACTTATATGTATGGAGAACTTGAATTCTATCCGAATTGCACAACAGCAGGGGAGAAGCCATTTTACAGGGGTATTTTCAAATTACAAATAATATAAGCGTTTAATTCATAATGAAGTGAGACATGTGGACAGAGAAGTAAACGTAAATTATTTTCTGTGCCATTAACATGGTGGAATGGCTGCTGAGTGACAAATAATATAAGATAGTAATAATACTCGGCGCTTCTAGTGGGCGAAGAGCGAATTGTGTTTACCCTACAGATAAAAATTTCAGAGTATATGCTAAAGATTCTCAAGGCTCTCAGAAGCTCTGAGAGATTATCCGCAGGCACTCAGGTAGATATATTTAAAGGTCCAGGTAGCTCGTTTCAATGATCTGAAGGCTTTAAAATGTCCTTTCAGAAATTGAAATAAAAATACGATCATAAATAACAAGTAGAGAGGCTGTAATTGAAATAAGAATTCGATCATAAACAACTAGCAGAGAGACTATCTCAATAGTGCAACCGACACTCAAGGGTCCTTTATTGAGCTTTTGGATTAAAATTTAGAAATAGATTTTTCCAATTTCAAGCTTAACAACATAAGACATAATAATTCGGAATCTACAGGTTTCAATGATTTCAGATATCTAACTTTTAAAAAAAAATTTTAAAATAGGAATTAATACAAAGTATCTCGTAAATTGAATGTGATACGCCAAAGCAGAGAACATTTTTTAATTCAGCTACAAAATTGTGTATTAGTATATAAGTTATAATTGTAAATTAGTATAATGACAAAATTCAACAATTAAAAAAAAAGTGTTAATAATTTGAAGAAATATTTAACAAGGGATTCGGGTTAGCGACGGCCAACTACTGTAAATAACTCTGCCCGCCCGGAACGTGACGAATAGAATAGGATAATTATATGACCGTCGCATCACTCTTAAAAGGACTTCTAAAAGGACCTTGAAAAGATCCCAAATCTCTTTGTCTATCTTTGAGACTAAGTTATTCAAATCGAAACTGGAGATAGCTTCACACGAGCCAGGTTATTTCGCTTGAGAATACGCTATGATTTGTATAAGTAGGGTAACACTTATTTTCCGCATAAAAAAGGTATGTTATAAACAGACAGGATATGTTTTGAATAAGGTAAATAAAATATTACTTGCGAAAACTTTAAATTGACATTAAGTACATTTACTTACAGCGAATAGGGCAAAAAGGTGAATCTGAACATAATCTCGAAATAATGACAGACAGACCCGGCATGTTTATTATACTTCCGACTATTATTTACCAAAGAAATGCTTTGTGGTTTTGTATGTTTCTTACTGACAGTGACAGCAGTAATAATTTAAACAATAATTACTTATTAATAATTTTAATAAGCAACACATTATTTCTGAATTTAATCATTTATTTCCATTGTTTTTTTCGTTGATCGATTCTAGACGAAATACCAATCAGAACATTTAGGTGGAATTGGTACATTTAAGCCGTTGCATTTTAATCAATATTATTTAAAAATCGTTACCTCTGGACCTTATTCCAAGATTGAGGATTAATCAGTCTAAAATGAATTCTGAGACTTGTTGATGGTATAGGTGTATAAGAAAGATATCTCGAAGCAATATAAGTTGCCAGAATTTTAATTATGGTTTCCTCGGATTTTTTCCAGAATAATAAAGTTTTTTTTTAATTTGGGCAATGATAGCGAACATGCTAATGTACGTCTCTGCACACTTTTTTGTGGGTTAATTCCAAAAAATTTTGATTCTTGCTAAAAACGTGTGTATCTTTCGAGGTTATGTCTATTACAATTCTCTCCCATAATTATTCTAGAGTGCTTACCCACAGCATCGGTACAATAAAATCGGCACAATAAAATTTGTTGGCTATTATCCCTCAAAAGGAGAAACTGTACCCGATTGACCGCACGACGAAGTATCACATGCCCGTAAAAAAGTTTTAATAGAGTTTTTTTGTTTAAGAAAATATTGTCTTCGGACCTACGGCCTAAGTCAAGTGACTGATGAGTTTAAGATGTTCTAAGTCAATCCAATACGATGTTTGAAACCTCCTGCGATGATGTTGTATGTATACAATTACGAGCGGCCACGAGCATTGGAGGTGACAACAGTCACCTCTGGGTGTTTTCTTGGAGTTACCATCTGCCACTCCACAGGTTTTAAGTCACTTGCGTCCTGTTGGTGAAGAAAATTTCTTACAATGCGACAGATGTTTAATAAATCCGCCTTCTGAGCTGTTGCCACTACCCTACTATATCCTAAAAGTTCAATATATTCAGTTCATCTTGCATGCACATTGCCTGTAGACTAACTGCCTGTGAGTGTTACACGATTCCCCGCTATCGCAGGGCAGTTTGAGCCCAGGAGTGTTTATAGGGAGCCTGTTTATAGGGGTTCTTTTCATCTATATCCATACGCATGCAGGCCGAGATCCGTTTGACTCCAATTTCTCACATGCTTAAGAGGGTAGGGTATCTTACCATTAAAAAAATCGATTTTTCGTTTATTTTGGTTGAAAATTTTTTTATTTATATAAGCACACGTGTTATGGCATTCGATGGACACATATTTGAACTTCTCTCAATAATTTTTTCATGTAAAAATATAAACAATTTATCAAGTTACAGTCATTCTCCGGAGAGTCCAAGAAAAAAAGGCGCAACGTGGAGCCCCTAATTCCACAGCACTGGATTATATTAAATGAAAAAGTTGAACGGGATTTTTTAAATAACAGTTGTAGAAAAGTTTTAAACGATCGAAAAGTTGAAAATAATCATTTTTTACAAAATGGTGGACTTCGAAATTCAAAATTGTATTTTTTCGGTAAAAAGCTCTCGTTTTTCGTCTGATAACAAAAAAAAATAATGATCGTTCAATCCTCGTGGAATGATATCTAGAATAACTAGTTCAAATTTGGTAACGATTGGATAAACCGTTTTCGAGAAATCGCGAGCCCCGTTTTAAAAACATGGTTTTTTGAAGAAAAACACGTTTAAAGTTTTAAAACTAGAAAACGAGTGACAAAAATTACTTTTGAAATGTTATACTTTTAGAAAATGTAACTTACAAAATGTTTTTTTTCTGCCTCCAGGGTACCCTACTCCCTTATGCCTCCCTAACCAACTAAAAGGTCTTACGGCCCCTAAAGAAGGGTGATAGAATTATGTCAGAAATAAATCTAGACTTGATATTTTAAGCCAGAATTGTTATTCCATTTTTTCAAAGATATTTTTCTATTTGTGAAATATCTATCTCTGGATCTGATTTCCCAACTGGCAAGTGATTAGTCCCTAAAATTAATTCTAAGTTATTTTGATGACATGTGTATCAAAAAAATATCTCGAAGCAACATGAATTACCAAGTTTTTTTTTATTTTAGAAAATGTTTTCTCTGCACGTCATCTCAAAATTTGGTTTGATCAACCACTAAAATAAACTAGAGACTCTTTGATGATAGAAGGGTATCAGAAATAAATGCAGAAGCGAAATTTTAGGCCGGAATTTTTATTCAAATTTTTTTAGAAATTTTTCTAATTCTGAAATTGCTATCTCTGGATCTGATTTCCAAATTGGAATTTAGTCAGCCCCTAAAATTAATTCTAAGTTATTTTGAGGACAAAACCTATTTTTTTTACACTTGTATCCATTGGAAGTTTATGACGGGATATAAACTACGCAGTTACGAATTCAGTTGCCGTATACAAGTTTTCCTGTCAATTTGGGCTTTAAAAATATATCTTTTTTTTAATAATGAGAATTGTGCGATTGCTCGTCATTTTCTTATATAAAATGGATGCGGGCGAGGAAAGAATTTTTTTAATGAAACTTTAGGGGAGTTATTTTGAACCCATATGACAACTTTTCTACCCCCTTCCAATTAAAAATTATTTTAAAAAAATTTCACTGTGCCCTAATGAGGATCCATCACAGATGGACACTATAAGATTGAAATTCATGTTCAGAAAGGTATGTTTTGCATTATTTAACTTCTGTATTGAATTTCATTAAGAAATAAACGTTATTTAATTACTTCCGTCAATATTATACCATTATTATACCTCAATATTTTAAATGTTTTTATTGGTTTCCAGGAGGATTCCATCTGTCAGTAGTTAGTGAAAAAAGCATAAAATTATTGGAAAACGATCACTCAGAGAAAAAGTTGTCTTGAAATAAATGCGTCGTCATCTTGCCTCTTTTGTTTTGAACGACGCGATTATATGTTTTACACAGCAGAATTATTTGGCTGCAAGATTAGGTGAAGTTAGTTGCGTAAGAAAAATTAGTACATAGGATTTTTTTATAGTAATGGAAGTAATTAAAAAAAGAAAATGCTCATAATGGAATTAAACTTTTACCGGTTACAACATAGTAAAGGAATATACATATAACTGATTTAATTTCAACCAAAAATATTAATATGTGATTGTAAAACTAAAAATAGATTAATTATATCTTAATTTAAACTCTAAAGGAAAGAAAGATTGATATTAAATTACAAAATTGTTAAAATAAGAATTTTTTGGTACAGAAACTCATAGTTTTGACAATTTTTTAGGAATATACCGTTTCCCTTTTTTTTATAAAATAAGATTATCTCAAACAAAATTTAAGAAATATAAATTATATTAAAATAAAAAAATCGGATTAAATGAGGGATATGGAGAATTTGCTTTCTAATCATGATAATTTTGAATTATTACATGAAAATTCGCTAAGAAAATAAAAAGAGACACTTTCAAGATGCTTGAAAATTGGAAAGATTTGGAAGTTGCAGATGGTCATTGATTCTTTTAACAGTTTTCATTCAAAACTTCTGTTTACTCATGAAATAGAACAGGGCAATAGAATCAGTTTTTTCGACATAGAAGTAATTAAGGCTTGGGATAGTAATATTATTACAAATTGGTATGGAAAAAGTACATGTTCAGGTAGAATTTTAAATTTCTTTTCTGCTCATTCTTTTCAAAACAAAATTTCAGTGATCAAAAACTTGGTTAACAGAGCTCTAGGTTTGTCCCATTTTTCATTTCACACAAGAGACTTGAATATTGTTAATAATATCCAATTTCTGAATCATTATCCACAAAAGTTAATTGAGAAACATATTGAAATTGGAGCTGAACAAATCAAAAACAAACACACTAATATTTTTCCCACAGATAATCAAAAAGTGTTAAAGGAATATAGTTCATTTAATACTTTTTTTCATTTTTTTTGTCAAATTTTCAAAACTATTGAACTTTTTTCAAAAAATTTTTTAATTCATACAATTTCCCGAATACCATTAAAAATGGATTCAATGATACATATTTGCAAAGATCCTTTAGGTAATTTTTAAAAAGGTGGTGTTCTCTACAAGATCACTTGCAGGATCTGTAAGATGAATTACATGGGACAGACTGGCAGGCTTCTTTATACTAGGATAGAGGTAGACAAAAATGATGCTCGTTTAGGACGCTGTTATAAGAGTGTTCTTGCCAGACATACAAAGGAATTGGTTGATGTTGACCATGAGTTTGCCTGGGATACTATTAAAATTTTGCATAGTGAAAGTAACGAGAAAAAGAGAGAATTCATGAAAATGCTTTATGTTAACAAGCAAAAAAAGTTATCTATTAATTTAAAAGCGATTTGGATAAGTAAACAAGAGTTATGCTAATATGATTAATTACATTTACCGGTGTTGTTTTATGAATTATCTTTTTCTTTTACTTTCTTTATTTCTGATGTAATTGTGATCGATATTTATATTGTGTTTAAAACAGATTGGCCTACTGACCCTCATTCAATTCTCGGATATCAAAGAGAAAGCACCTATTCTTCGGCGCTGTCAATTTCTAACTATTTACATTTTTCTAATTTGAAAATGGTACTGTATGAGTACTAAAACGTTGGTCATGCAATTTGATTAAAAAAAAATTTTTTTTTTAATGTTATTTTATTGTAATTAGATAGTAATAAAAATAAAGAAGAGGAAAGAAAAAAAGGAAAGTAGGGGATTTGGTTGGTTCACTTCACATTTTTCTTTCCTCTTTTTTATGTTTGTAAAAAAATTTTTTTTTTAAATTTTTCAGATTACAGTAGGAGCTTTTTTTGTTTGTTCATTGTGGTACAAATTTCGTCGTTGGATTCTTTTTCTTTTAACAGAAGTTTGCATCAATAAGATTATCTTTTCGATTGCATTTTTTAGTGCTGTGAAATTTTACTAGATTTATTATTAATTTCAACAATTAAGAGTTTAAACATTTTTCAACAAATCCAAAAAATGCCTTTAAGGAATCGCCAGCAATGTATTTCAAATAAATTTTTTGGATACTTCGCAAATTTAATATAACAATTAATTACTTAAACACTTCCATTAAACATTCTGAGTGTGGTTATTTTTGAAAGAATACTCACAAGTTTGTACGAAATTAACTAGGAATGTCTTTCTTATGACTTTTCATATATTGCACTAAAAATTAAAACGTTTTTTAATTATTTAAACCATGTTTATAAACACATGAAGAGTTTAAATATTTTTATAAGTAATAAGCCCAATTTTCTACGGAATAAAATAAGAATGTCTTTCCAATGATTCTTTTCTACGTTTCTTATTAACTTTAATTATAATTAAAATTAATGAGCATCATAATTATTAATTATTCAACGATTTTTATGAACAAATTTAGATTTTGGCTGTTTTTGAACAAAGAGGTTTCATTATTACAGGCATAAATAAGAATATTCTTCTGATGAGTTTTTTATATGATGCTTTTCCATGTTTGAAGATTAAACAATTATTTAAAGAATTTATATGACCAAATAGAGAGTTCGGCCATTTTTAAAGAATTGGTTCCATTCCTTCACAGATTCAAACACAAAATTTATTTGCAATAACTTTTCTTTGACATACTTTGCAAATTTGCAATAATGATTACTTATGAAAACTATTTTCATAACAATGTTCAGTTTAACTATTTTTCATCTTGCATAAAAAGATAAATGATGTTATAACATTCCGAAGGGCATGTAATACTTAGAAAATAGTCGATTTTACCAGTTTTAGGTTCCCCCGGCTTTTTTTCTAGAATAATAAATGTCTTGCCTTAAAAATTTGGGAAATGTTAGCGAACATGCTAACGGACGTCCCAACGTACTTTTTTTGTAGGTTAATTAAAAAAAGTTTTAATTTAGGAAAATGTGATTAATTTGCATAGCGCTTAGGAAATAGTATCGATTTTTTCAGTATTAGATTCCCCCGGCTTTTTCGCTAGGATAAGAAATATTTTGCCTTCAAAATCTGGGAAATGATAGCGAACATGCTAACGGACGTCCCCACACACTTTTTTTGTGTTTTTTTTTTTTGTTGAAAAAATTGTTGATATTGCTAACAACGTGCGTGTATATTTCGAGGTTATGTGTGTTACAATTTACGCGAGCGTTGCTTCCAAACTACACAATGTTTTTGGCCGAAAACTTAGGTCTATCAAGCTAGCACCTCCAGAAACGAAATTCCCAAATTTCTTTATGTCAGAATTTTTGGCTTTTTTGGGCTGTATTGCCGATTTCTGGGCTCCGCTACTTTTTGTGAAAATTCAAATTTTGAGTGGAGGTGCTGACTTGAATCAAGCCAGCACCTCCACTATATAAAAATTGAAAGAAAAAAAATCAAACACGTCAGAATTTTGGGCTTTTTTTCTCTTAAACGCACCAGTAACCAATTTCCAAAAACCACCCCTACAAAATATAAAACCACCCCCTATGTAAAAAATCAAATGCGGAAAAAACAAAGAACACCAGAATTTTGGGCTTATTTTGGGCTCTAAAATGCATGAAAAAATATAAAAACTACCCCCATTTTCAAAAAACCACCCCCTTGCCAAAAATTAAATTTGCAAAATCCAAAATGCACTAGATTTTTGGCTCATTTTAGAGTATCAAATGCACTTAACATTCTATTAGAAAAACCGCCCCTGTGTAAAAAAACGTCAACCTAATAATAAAAACTTAAACCTTGATGTTGGCATTTTTGAACACCCCAAAAATCAGAGACTCCATTTGAACCGTAAGTAGGTATTTTTAAGAAGCCCAATAATCATAAACTCTGCTGACACTGGAAAATTCTCAAAAATATTAACTTTTGACAAAGTCATATATAAATGGTAGAGAAGGGTTGATTTTATAAGTTAAGGGTTGAAGCCCAAAAATCGGAGTGGATATTTTCGAGGAGCCCAAAAATCAGAGACTACTTTAACACTAGAAAATTCTCAAAAATATTTTTTTTCGACAAAGTTATATATACGTGGTAAAGAAGGGTTGATTTTATACATTAAGGGTTGAAGCCCAAAAATCGGGGTGGTTATTTTGGAGGAGCCCAAAAATCAGAGACTACGTTAACACTAGAAAATTCTCAAAAATATTAGTTTTTGACAAAGTCGTATATACGTGGTAGAGAAGGGTTGATTTTATAAGTTAAGGGTTGAAGCCCAAAAATCAAAGTGGATATTTTCGAGGAGCCCAAAAAGCAAAGACTACATTAACACTAGAAAATTCCCAAAAATATTATTTTTTGACAAAGTCATACATACGTGGTAGAGAAGGGTTGATTTTATAAGTTAAGGGTTGAAGCCCAAAAATCGGAGTGGATATTTTTGAGGAGCCCAAAAATCAGTGACTACATTAACACTAGAAAATTCTCAAAAATATTAGTTTTTGACAAAGTCGTATATACGTGGTAGAGAAGGGTGGATTTTATAAGTTAAGGGTTGAAGCCCCTAGAGTCAGTAGAGTCTCTGATTTTTGGGCTCCTCGAAAATACTCACTCTGATTTTTGTGCTTCAACCCTTAACGTATAAAATCAACCCTTCTCTACCACGTATATATGACTTTGTCAAAAAATAATATTTTTGAAAATTTTCTAGTGTCGATGTAGTCTCTGATTTTTGGGCTCCTCGAAAATATCCACTCCGGTTTTTGGGCTTCAACTCTTAACTTATAAAATCAACCCTTCTCTACCATATACGACTTTTTGTCAAAAACCAATATTTTTGAGAATTTTCCAGTGTCAGTAGAGTTTATGATTATTGGGCTTCTTAAAAATACCTACTCCGATTTTTGGTCCCCAACACTTGAGGTTAAAAAACAGTCCCTTTTTAACAATCAAACATAATTTTGTGCAAACCAATCTTTTTCGGAATATTGCACTGTTACTATAGTCTCTGATATTTTTCGAATTTTACGGTTCAAATGGAGTCTCTGATTTTTGGGCTGTTCAAAAATGCCAACACCAAGGTTTAAATTTTTATTATTAGGTTGACGTTTTTTTTACACAGAGGTGGTTTTTCTAATATAATGTTAAGTGCATTTGAGACTCTAAAATGAGCCAAAAATCTATTGCATTTTGGATTTTGCAAATTTCATTTTTTTTAAGGGGTTTTTTTTTAAAATAGGGGTAGTTTTTTCATGTATTTTAGAGCCCAAAATAAGCCCAAAATTCTGGTGTTCTTTGTTTTTTCCGAATTCGATTTTTTACACAGGGGGTGGTTTTATATTTTGTAGGGGTGGTTTTTGGAAATTGGTTGTTCGTGCGTTTAAGAGCCTAAAAAAAGTCCAAAATTCTGACGTATTTGATTTTTTTTTCTTACAATTTTTACATAGTGGACGTGCTGGCTTGATTCAAGTCAGCACCTCCACTCAAAATTTGAATTTTCACAAAAAGTAGCGGAGCCCAAAAAAAGCCCTAAATTCTGACATAAAGAAATTTGAGAATTTCGTTTGTGGAGGTGGTAGCTAGATAGACCTCGAAAACTTTGGACTAACAAATAAACATAGTAACTAATCTCCCGGAACTAACCTTGTTTGCAGGCAATCAAAAAAATTTATTTCATAAATAATTTCCTGATTATCGGAGAGACAGAGATGAAAAACGACGCAACCTCAAAATAATGCATACGCATAAAATTTTTATTTAGCACAGTAAATTTTGTTCTTATTCCTCAAAAAATACAGTCTGTCAAGTTAAAGCGTGGGTAACTTTTTTGGTAAAATATTTTATTTAAACGCATGTTTCTACATGGAATTACATTTGTCAAGGTGTCGAG
>NC_046664.1:127402136-127406448 GCF_010883055.1 Belonocnema kinseyi | reverse complement strand
TTGTCGGACACTTTTCCTGTCGAACCACGATTTGGGAAGTCATCAACATTTTTGGTCTCTTAATACCGCTTTACCCACTTGCTGACGAACGACGATGATTTTAATATGTACTTTGCAGCTTGATTGTGAGACAATTTGGGACCTTTTGGGTGGGAACAAAGGAACACAGCCTCGAAGCGCGAAGCGTATACGGAACTCATTTTTTGTAACGTGGTAACAAGATGAGAATTGAAAGCAAACTGAATGTTAAATCAAAAAGCATGAAAGAGGGAGCTCTTCTTAATATTTTGACACCAAAATCATGTCGATACACCTTACCGACTGCGAGTAAAGCCACCCACGCTATAACTTGACAGACTGTAGTCCGGGGACGCCCGTTATGATATTTTATAGCATCTCCGAATTTAGTTTTAAAAAATTTTCATTTTCATGGGGAAAAAAGCCGGGGTAACTGTAAGTATCACATGCCCTTAATAATAAGTAAAACTTTTGAATCAGAATTATAATATTAAAATAAAAATCATTCAAACATTATAAAAAAATTTATTTTTATAAAAATATATGCAATACATATTTGATACAAATTGAAAAAGCTTAAAAACTTTATATTATTACAAACTTTCATTTTCATGATATCAGTCTTTATTTTTTCATAATCGATTCCAGTACTTCCATAATCTCTTCAGTTGAATGATATTTTGCTTCATCAAGATTTTTGAAATTAATTTTGCTTATAACAGCATGTTTTCTGTATATTTTACTGTGACTTAAAATCAGTCAAACATGTTATTAGTACTATTATTATTACATATTGTACTATGCTTGTTTATGAAATGATTTTTGTATTATAATACGCTTTTCTGTATATTACATTGTAATTTAGTACTCAGTCGAATATATAACAAGTATTATTACTCACTGTACTGTGCCTTTTTATTTTAACACCCTCGTGAAAGAGATACACGGATCATCATCGTTGCTAAAGCATAATTTAAGTCAGATAGCAAGAGTACATATGTCGCCAAAAGACTCCATTATCTCTTGGTGTGTGCGAATTTTTATTTAACTAAGGTGGGCTTCAACTTGAGGTATACATTTATTCACGATTACTTATAACCTGCGGCTACAGCCGGCTTTATTAAAAATACTTTTATTTGCTTAGACATTTCTTTCTGGTTTAAAATTCAACTATTCCAGTTAAAGGTTATCAATTTTGGTTGAAAATTTATAACTTTGTTTGAAAATGTAACTATTATTTGAAAGTTAGTTTTTGTTGTTGAAAGTATTTTTTTGAACTTAGAGTTTAATTATTTAAGTTTTGGTTAGCAATTTATATTTTTGAGTAAAAATTAATTTTTGTTGTTGAAAATTCAACTATTCCAGTCAGAGCCCCCAAGCTGTTGTGTCTTTCACCAAGAAAAAGTTTTGGGTAGATAGTTCAAAGCCCTGTCGCTCAGGTGCTATATTCGCCACACACACAAACAAACTGTGTCATCGATGTCCTCAGCTGGACTGCACACAACCTCTTTATTTATAAAAAAAACTCACAAACATAATAAACGACGAAAAATAATTAAAAAATATATAATTAAGAAATATATGTGAAATATATATTTTATGTTTTAAAGATCTTGTGGCAAAAAGGCTGACGATTTCTCCATTAAATTCATTAATGTTATTTGTTTACGATCAATAGAATAACATTATATTATAATATTTATAATATCCATAAGATTACGTTAAAATATATTATTTAATTTTCAGTGAACTAAAATCACGAATTTTATAAAATACACAACCTTACTTGTTATGTCCATACCGTCAACAAATATATTTATTAAATCTGTTTTTATTGACTCCTTTAGTTTAGATCGTGATGAAATTAAAATTAATGTATTTTCAGAAGAAATTGAACAGCCCTTTCTTTAAAATGTATGAAAGGAATAAAGGGTTATGATAATGTCAGTGCTATTTTAACGATTTTAACAAACAAAAAAAGTCTTAATTTTTCCAGAATATTTGATTAAATTAAACATTGGGCTTCTACCAAATTGATGTCTGTTTAAGAAAATGTTTTTAATGCTCTCCACGCCATTGGAAATAGATTTAATAATTATTCTTTATAACTTATGTGACAATTTTGTGTGTACAGCGATTGCAGCGCCTCTGCGGCAGAGCTTTGAACTATTTACGCAACATTTTGTCGCGGTGAAATACACACCAGCTTTGGAGCCCTGATTCCAGTTGAAGATTCATCTTTTTAGTTGAAAATTCACTCCTTAGGTTGAGAATTGAACTATTTTCTTGCAAATCTGTTATTTTTGGTTGAAAATTAATTTATTTCAATTTTCGCTTTGATGTTTTAAAGGACGTTTGAAATGTACGTCATGATTTAAATTAAATGTTTGCGTTTATAGACAAATATGAATATGTTACGATTAGCTGACCCTGGCAATAGAATTTGTATTTAAGGTGTAGGTTTGCCTATACATAATAGCACGGTGACAGAACAATAGCACCTGCTCGAAAACGCCTATGCCTGTATATAATTCCGTTCGGATATGTTCTTCAGGATGAATTTAAGGCTTATTAAAATTTGTTTATTATGCGTTTATTTGTTTATTAAATAAATACTTATTACATAAGTGTATTTCGCAAAACCATGTATAAGTCATCGGTTCGATAATCTCTCCCTAACACAAACGGATTTAGAACACTTAAATTATCAACATTCCTAAGTACGTGCAGCGAAAGTACTATTAAAAATCACTGCTGACTTTGAAACGTGATTACTCGTTCAAAAATAGAGTGATAAACATTTTTTTTAACCTTTGAAAAGCTTATTAAATGAAGTGTCAATCGAGATTAACTAGAGGTATATTTGACCTTTTGGGGAGAATATACTGCGTGAGAAGTTTCACAAAAAAATTCAAGAATTTCTCGAATATTGTACGTCGACTTCAACTTCAAACATGACTTAGGCAAATTGTAGCAAAAATCTCAATTTTATACCAATTAGTCTTTAAAGTCGCATTTTTAATTTGGGCATAAAAAGTCTTCATGGGTTCTTGAGATATGTCGAAAAATATCCAAGCGTGTTTGCGCCGAATTTCAGTCGCTTTGGTAGGGATTCTGGCCATCTTATTATTCTCATACTTTGGGAACCCCTGCATATTTTTGAAGTTTTATGGGTTTATATGATAGGGCCGCTTCCCCTAATCCTTAAGTAACGCCAGCCACGCCCTGTTTACACCCAAAATGCATTAGTACCTTTCCCAATAGCTAGTGTCTTGTGAACATGGGATTTTTCGGCACCCACCATTTTCCAAACAAAAAACAAAGTTTGATCCAAATATTTGAATTTTTATGCAAAAAATTAAATTGACAACAATTTTTTTGAGCAGAATATTTAAATTTTCAACAACAAATTATTTTCCCACCAAAAAGATAAATTGTCAACCAAAAAGACAAATTTTTGATTGATAAAAAAAAATTTCGACCAAAAATGCCATAGTTTCATTATCATTCGTAAATATTAACTGTAAACAAAAGTAAAGTTTAAAAGGATAAATTCACTTTTCATTAAAGAAATGAATTTTCAGGCAAAAAATAAATTTAAAAAAGGGAGGAGTTAAATATTCATTAAAAATTAATTTGTAACCAAAAATAGAATGATTTTGATCAACCTATTCAACCAAATTAAGGAATTCAGAAACGTAAAGAATAATATTCTTTAAAAAAAGATGAATACACTGCAGTCCCGCTATAGAAGCCGTTTTGGAGGACCCTTTATCTCTTTCGTACTATCTTGGGACTCACCAAACCATAAACAATCAGGGCCATATGAATAATTTCTGTTGGAGTTTCCTCTTAAAAAAACTTTGTTTTCCATTTTGGTTTTATAATGTCATAATTAACTTGTTAATGTTTGTTTGGGCTTTTTGAACGACAAACAAAATTTACAAAACCTCACAGTCAAAATTAAAATTATCACCGTTTTTAAACATTTTTAATTTGGTATTTAAAAGAATTATTTTCTACACTTGTGATCACGCATTTAAAAAGTATGGATTTTCTACCCAACCCAATTGATATGTAGATAATTCTCGTCGGCAATATATAATATAATTGAATTATATAATTACCTTTAATAGGAGTGGGACGATGCTCGTGGGGACTAAAGCGTAGGCTTTGGACCCACTCCTTCGGCTTACGGGTTCGATTCCCGCCTCGCACTCTGGAAGAGTCTCGGTGGCCCATGCGGTGAACACTAGCCTAGCAAGGGAGTTGTTCATCTCCGGAGAGTCGTGGG
>NC_046664.1:127394606-127402036 GCF_010883055.1 Belonocnema kinseyi | reverse complement strand
CACCACCAAGTAAGTGTGTGGAGGGTGTGTAAAGGAATAGAGAAGGTGTAAGAAAAATGTAAACCCTTAGGGGACACATTAGAAGCTTCCATTCCTAATTACCTTTAATAATTTATTGAATTTAGTTTACTTCATATATAATTGAATACAAGTATCATTTTAGTATGGGTCTCAATAAGCATTATCTTCGAAAAAGGTTTAATACTCCAGACATAAGCTCAAAACAAACTTTTCTACTTCATGCATTCAATTTTTCTGAAACAAAGGTAAGCTAAATATTTTTCTGAAACGAGAATCAAAATTTTGCTATTACACGTGGAAATATTGTTTTGCTTGCTTACTTGCTCTCAGCGTTTTATGACCATTGAGCGTCTCGTTTAAAATGAGTGCTTGCTCTTTGACCATTGACCCATGTATAGGATCGCCTTTGCCTCTGGCGGGCTGAAACCATTCGTTTCCAGCAACATTTAAATTCTGATTGTCCCTAATTCTTGACGACTTCTTTTTTACAAATTCACGACTATCAACTTTATTTCTCACGAGAGATTCGTGCGCTTCCATCGCCTTTTGAAAGTAATAGTAGCAGTGATTTCATGCAAATAATATTAAAACAAAATTATTTCAAGGATAAATGTGAACATTCACCGTGTCCATATTATGAGACACCGTTGTAAAGTCATGGCCAAGGTGTCTCATGTATTATGTCCGTATTATGAAATAGGTAAATAAAATCGAAAAATCATAAACTTTTCTACTTTTTGTATTTCATTCATCTTTTTATCAACAACACATGCAAATACTTTATGCAGGTACTTTATACCGTACGTTTACAACGATACAGGTTATTAGATGAATTACTTACAAAATTTGCACTGCATTTAAACTCACCTATAAAATCAACATATTCATCAGCATGCTTTAATAAAATAAAATTAAACTTGTGTTAATTATTGGTTTTGGGTAAATAATTAGTCAATTATAATAATAATTACAAGGAAAAATTGAGAAAAGAGAGAAGACTCAATTAAAAAAAAATCGGAAGAAAATAATATAAGTAATACCATATAATACATGTAGCACAAACATTTCCCTGAACATTCCTAAAACATTCTAATGGAAGGTTTGAAGAATTCATACAAATGTTCTAGGAGGGTTCCCGGAAGTAGGTATACATATGTTCGCATATCCGGACTCCAGAGTTGGAGTTGACAACAGTCACCTCTGGCTGCTTTCTTAGAGCTACCATCTGCCACTCTACAGGTTTATAGTCGCTTGCGTCCTGATAGTCAAGAAAGTTTCTTACAATGCGACAGGTGTTTAATAAAACCGTCTTCTGAGCTGCTCCCTATAGTCTACTGACTCCTAAATGTTTAAGATGTTCAGTGCATCTTGTGTGCACATTGCCTGTAGCCGAAATCACAATTTAATGAATAGATGCATGATTCGCATTCCTCTATGCTAGAGATAGTGGCAATAATGTAAGGCAATAGAGGAGTGGGATCATGGTGTCGCCCTGAAAGACACCTCTCTGAAAGGTGACCTTGTTAGTGGTCACACGATTTTTTCCGGATGAGGTAGTAAATCTGGTTTTCCAAAGCGGCAGCAATCTCTATGCACCTAACTATTTGCGGATGAACCTTTAAGATTTCCAAAAGACAGATGATAAGTCTATGGGAGGTCGAATCGAAAGCTTTCCGATAATCAATCCAGGCCATCGATAGGTCACGCTGGTAGAATGCTGCATCTTTGCAGACACATCTGTCGATGAGCAGGTTCTCCCGCCATCTCGCTACGCCTTTCTTTGAGCCTCGCTATTCATACATTTCTTGCTACACAGGTTCAATTGCCCGAACAATCCTATCATTTAGGATAGCTGTGAATATCTGATAAAGTGTGTTCAGACAAGTTATTGGCCTGTAATTCTTCGGGTCAGCTAAGTTGCCTATTTTCGGCAAGAGTATTGTGCGCCCTTCCACCAACGACTTCGGAATCGGCTCTTCCGACTTCAAATATGAGGTGAAAATACTGGCCAAATACTGATGGGTGGGCATTCTTTATCAGGTGTTATGAGGGCAACACGTAACTCCTTGAAGCTATTTATATTTTCTGAGGCTTCTTCCAGTCTATGCTGCACTTTGTAGACTTCTCTCCAAAATACTTCGACCTCCTCTGGTTTGGGTGGGTGTTCGACAGTAACTGGAGAGTCTTGGAAGAGTCGAGATGGGTCAGAGAGTAACTGTTGATTTTCTCTGACCCACCTCTCCCTCCGCTCTAGACTTCTCTTGGCGTCAGATAGTATGCGTATTCTCTCAACAATATGCTGCCTGATGTTCAGAAGCTTTGACTTGTTAAGTGTATGATAACGGGTCCGGAGTTCGCGCGCGAACTTTCGAACCTTGGCGGTAAAATTCCAGCCAGATGTGATGTAGTCAATCACACACTGAATGCGGGACGCGTACTGTCTTGCCCAGCCTATCTTTATGGCAACTTGATGCATTCGTCTTTTAGTCTTATGATCAACCGTTGGTTTTGTTTTACGGTTTGCATCGGCCAAAGCTCTCGCTGCATTATACACACAATAATTGATAGCCCAGAGGTCGGCTTCTCCGGAAAAATGTTCACAAAGCTCGTCATCCATTTCAGCCAGATCTTTAGGCTTGAGAGAAACCTTGGTATTGATGTTTCTCCGGGTCGTAAAGCATCGCTCTTCCTCTATAGGATGCCTGCCCGCGGTTGGTCTTAGTGTCGACTCTCTTTCTCTGTTGCCGGCTTGTTCTAGCTGTGTTAGAGTAGGCGTTCCGCTTACATAGCCCCTTTTTCGGATTAGTTCAGCATGGTTTCGCAGACGTTGCTGCGAAAAGTGCAAGAGCTCCGGGTGTTTCTCGCACCACAGAGCATGCAGCCGTGCCATGTAACCCCGTTCAGGGGCCATACTCGCATCGTAGCACTCTAGCAAGTCGTGATTTAGTCGCTCCGTCCACCCAAAAGTCGCGAGATCCCGCCGATCCATCGCATTGAATCCATTTTCATTGGCTCCCCCAGCACTAGATTGGTCGGCATTGTTGGCCGACCCATTGTCGGGAGCCCTGCGCGTTTTGTTGTTTTGAACCGCACTTACTACAACTATGTTTAGTGTTGCCATTGTTGTTCCCACGAGAAGCTAGGGAAAGGGGTTCGTCCATCCTTGTAGAGTCCTGCATGCATGTATAAGGCTGCGTACTCTGAGAGGTCGCCCGGTATCCCAGAGTCACCGTTCTAGACACCTCACCCAGGTGCCATTCAGCTTTCGACACGGTTTTCACACCTCCTCCCGGTTTTCACACCTCCCTCTTAATGCTTTTTTTACCTCCTCGGTAGTGATGGATGAGCATTTTTTATCAGGTGTTATGAGAGCAACACATAACTCCTTGAAGCTATTTATATTTTCTGAGTCTTCTTCCAGTCTATGCTGCACTTCGTAGACTTCTCTCCAAAATACTTCGACCTCCTCTGGTTTGGGTGTGTGTTCGACAGTAACTGGAGGGTCCTGCATGCAAGGATAAGGCTGCGTACTCTGAGAGTTAGCCCGGTATCCCAGAGTCACCGTCCTAGACACCTCACCCAGGTGCCATTCAGCTTTCGACATGGTTTTCACATCTCCGCTTGGGGGTCAATTCCTTCGGGACCACCCTTGGACAATTGTCCGCGACTGCCTATTTATTTTTGTAAACATATTCAGCAGAAACCCTTAGTACAGGGACCCTCTATCCGCAACCCGAAGACTCGTTCGGTGGCTTTTTGATAGGCCCTTCCGTTTGATTGTAAACGACTGCCTATTTATTTTTGTAAACATATTCAGCAGAAACCCTTGGTACAGGGACCCTCTATCCGCAACCAGGGGACTCGTTCGGTGGCTTTGTCGGAGGTGTGAAAACCGTGTCGAAAGCTGAATGGCACCTGGGTGAGGTGTCTAGGACGGTGACTCTGGGATACCGGGCAACCTCTCAGAGTACGCAGCCTTATCCTTGCATGCAGGACCCTCCAGTTACTGTCGAACACACACCCAAACCAGAGGAGGTCGAAGTATTTTGGAGAGAAGTCTACGAAGTGCAGCATAGACTGGAAGAAGACTCAGAAAATATAAATAGCTTCAAGGAGTTATGTGTTACCCTCATAACACCTGATAAAAAATGCTCATCCATCACTACCGAGGAGGTGAAAAAAGTATTAAGAGGGATAAAGAATTATTCCGCACCGGGACCAGATTGTATCAAAACCTTCTAGTGGAAGAAGTTTTCTTGTACCCATCAGCATTTGGCCCGTATTTTGACCTCATATTTGAAGTCGGAAGAGTCGATTCCGGAGTGGTTGGTGGAAGGGCGCACAATACTCCTGCCGAATATAGGCAACTTAGCTGACCCAAAGAATTACAGGCCAATAACTTGTCTGAACACACTTTATAAGATATTCACAGCTATCCTAAATGATAGGATTTTGCGGGAAATTGAACCTGTGTGGCAAGAAATGTATGAACAACGAGGCTCAAAGAAAGGCGTAGCCGGATGTCGGGAGAACCTGTTTATCGATAGATGTGTCTGCAAAAATGCAGGATTCTACCAGCGTGACCTATCGATGGCCTGGATTGTTTATCGGAAAGCTTTCGATTCGACCTCCTATAGACTTATCATCTGTCTTTTGGAAATCTTAAAGGTTCATCCGCAAATAGTTAGGTGCATAGAGAGATTGATGCCGCTTTGGAAAACCAGATTTACTACCTCATCCGGAAAAAATCGTGTGACCACTAACAAGGTCACCTTTCAGAGAGGTTTCTTTCAGGGCGACACCATGAGCCCACTCCTCTTTTGCCTTACATTATTACCACTATCTCTAGCACTTCGCTATTCCGACGGATACTTGTGCGGCAAAGCTGCAGATGGAAAGTACAAGGTCACTCATGTATTTTACATTGACGATCTTAAGATCTATGCTAAAAAGCAAAGAGCAACTACATCTAGCTCTAGGGATTGTTGAACGATATACTAAGGAAATTGGATTGGAATTTGGGTTAAACAAATGCGCCAAGGTTTATTTGAAGCGAGGAAAACTTAATGACATCCCTGAAGATCCTGAGCTCGTTGATAGAAGCGCTATACGACACCTTTGCGCTGGAGACACTTATACATACCTTTGCGTATCACAGAGCCGCATTCAGGATGTGACATCTATAAAGGATACTCTCCGAAGCAGATACAAACGTATTATCCGACAGATTTGGTCTTCCGAACTGTCGGCGAGGAACAAACTATCTGCAACGAATATGCTTGCCGTCCCGGTAGTATTGTATTCATTTGGAGTAGTTCCATGGACGAAGAACGAGCTCAGATCCTGTGATATCGGGACAAGAAAGGTTATGCACATAAATAAAAGCATGCATCTTAAGTCTTCCGTTCCGCGACTGTACATCTCACGCCGTCAAGCTGGTCGCAGAACATTAAGTCTCGGATGTCTTCACAACAGGATTATTCTGGGTACAGCAGATAGAGTTGCAAATGGAAGAGACTCTCTTCTTAAAATGGTCAGGAATCACGAAGAAGTGGGCAAAGGAGCGTTCCTCTACAAAGCAGCGGAGGAGGCTGCTGAAACACTCGGACTTGACTTCAGTATTAGGGGTGAACAAAATCCATCAAATCTTATCTATCTCGAGTACTCACTCCTGAAAGCCCGGATTAAGAAAGCACAAGAGAAAAACTTTCGTTAACAGCTCCTCGATAAGAGGATGCACGGTATCTACCACAGAAATATGAAGGATCAGTCAATGTCTTGTGAGCTAGAGTTTTCTTTCCTTAAATCGCCCGCATATACTGGAACTTTATATGCTCGACAATTGTTTCTGTTGCTCACTCGAGGCCTGACATGGTTCTTGTTGACTTCGAGAAGCGAACCATGTTCATTATGGAATTTTCGGCACTAGCTGACAAAAACATCATAACCAAGGAGAATGAAAAGAAAGAGAGGTATCGAGACCTTATAAGGGAGTTGCAACGATTGTACCCGGAATATTCTGTTAAATTGATCGTCCTTATCATCGGCGCTCTTGGAGGTGCCAAGCTTTCACGTGCTAATGGCCTAAAAAGCATCCCTGCGTGTCAACAATATGCTAGAACACTTGCGGGAAAAATGCAGAAGGTGGTTGCCCTTGGGTCGCTCCGTGTTCTTAGGGTGCACGAGGCTTTTGCTGGATCGTCGTATTGATTCCTTTACAGACTGTAACCACCTATCTCACGGTCGTGAGACGTGGTTGTGGCTGAAATTTTACCGCGATTTCGCTGGAAGCGGGTGCAATTTTCCAGAGTAGCACCCGCTCCCGGCGAAATCCTGCGGTTGTCCTTATGACAAATTTTTAATTATATGTATGTATGAATGTATATATCTATGTATATCTTGTTTTGTTGTATGTGTTTATTTTAGTCCTAAATCTTTGAATTTATAGTTTAAAAGAAGTTACCCCTTCCCCGGTCGTAAAATTATAATAAATTAATATGAATTTAAATATTAATTAGTTTCAATACAAAGAAAATGGAAGTGACTATCGACCAATTTATCTCTTAGTAGGCTGAAAAAATCTGACGTCTGGGAAAAAACGGAAAACTGATTTATATTCAGCACAAAAAACTGATTTGGAAATGACAAATATCTCATTTTGTAGATTTAAACATCAAGTTATGTTGAACAGTTTTGTTTCGCATGCGTATTCAGCGTATCCTGCAGAGGAAATATTTTTTCGATTTTCTCATCACAAAAATAGGTTAAAATTTTTGCAATTCTTAAAACATGTTGAATTTTTCTTAAAATTCAGAATAATAACATTGATTTCGATATTGTTCAGCTAGAAAAATAATCTTTAGAAGGGGCATTTAATCTTTTAATTATGTATGCTCTTATTTTTCAAAAAAAA
Source organism: Belonocnema kinseyi (assembly GCF_010883055.1). Lineage (NCBI taxonomy): Eukaryota > Metazoa > Arthropoda > Insecta > Hymenoptera > Cynipidae > Belonocnema > Belonocnema kinseyi. The sequence goes on along the minus strand of NC_046664.1, from coordinate 127,395,102 downwards.
AGTCATGTAATAACGAAAATTAAACCTACGAGGAATTGTTCCGACATGTAGTGGAATGACTTCATATACTAGGCAGTCTGATAAGTAGCTGAAAATTCTAAGAGATGGCATTAGTATTCAATAATGTGAACCATTTTCATCGAGCTTGATCTTTCAAATGACGCCTGTCAAAACTTCAGCCATTTATGTTTACGCATTTACAAGTTACAGCACTGAGAAGCGACTAACCTCCGAGTTTTTTTTAATATGGAAAAATCTGAGTTTCGAGTTTTGATCAAACACTACTATCTTCGCAAGAAAACGATATCCGAGACCAAGGCCAAGCTGGATAAGCTTATCACGGACTCTGCACCGTCGATTGGAACGATTCATAAGTGGTTTGCCGAGTTTCGTAGTGGCCGTATGAGCACAGTTGATGCTGAACGATCTGGGCGCCCAAAAGAGGTCACTACACCAGAAAATGTCGAAAAAATCCATGATATGATGTTGAATGATC
>NC_046664.1:127390973-127394506 GCF_010883055.1 Belonocnema kinseyi | reverse complement strand
ACAACTTCCCAGCAGAATTTGGCATTATTTTCGCGTAAGCCGACCGAGTTTTTGCGCCGATTCATAACCATGGATGAAACCTGGATCAAGTACTACACTCCTAAGTCAACGCAACAGGCAAAACAGTGGGTTCTACGGGGCCAAAGTGTTCCGAACCGTCCAAAAACGCAACAATGGGTCGGAAAAGTTATGGCCTCCGTATTTTGGAATGCATATGGCATAATATTCGTGGACTATCTTGAAGAAGGTAAAAACATAACCGGAGCATATTATTCATTATTATTGGACTGATTGAAAATCGAAATCGCCGAAAAACGACCGCATTTGAAGAAGAAAAAACCGCTTAATCATCACGACAATGCGCCTGTTCATTCATGCTTAGTTGCACAAGCAAAATTGCATGAAATCGGCTTCGAATTGGTTCCTCAGCTACCGTATTCACGAGACCTGGCCCCCAACGACTATTGTTCCTTAACCTGAAGAGATGGCTCACCGGTAAGCGTTTTTACTCAAATTAGGAGCTCATAGCTGAAACTGAGGCGTATTTTGGAGACCTTCCGATCGAGTACTTTTCGGACGGTATCAAAAAGTTAGAAAATCGTTGGACTCGCTGTATCGACCTAAAAGGAGAGTATGTTGAAAAATAAAACCGACTTTGGCCAAAAAAACGTCTCCGTGTTTCATTTTTCAGGGACTTATCGGACTGCCTAGTATGTTCGATCGTACACCCATGCCTTGTTCGACTTGTTTATCAGTAGTCCACATATGCATTAGAAAGTTAGAATAATAAATTAGAAAATTTTATATTTTAAATAAAAATTTTTTTATTCAGCGTATACAAGATTGTATGTTAAAAACTTTACCGAAGATTCCAGCATTTTTACAGGCCACAAAAAATGAAAATTCGTCAGATTTAAGTTAATTAGAAATTAATCCTTTCTGTTTGGAATATCAAATATTACATTATTAGTTTAAAATTAATTTTTCAGTTGAAAATTCAACTATTTCATTTTTGGTTTATTTATTCTTTGTACAATAAAAAATCAACTATTTCATTTTTGGTTTATTTATTCTTTGTACAATAAAAAATCAACTATTTCAATGAAAATTCTTCTTTTTTTTTAAATTTTTTAATTTTAATACAATTTTTTACCTAAATAATGTTACTTCCCTTTTTGTTAAAAATTTGATTTTTAATTCTTTGGTAGAAATTTCTTCTTTTGTTGGTTAAAACTGCAACTGTTTGGTCCAAGATTAACTCTTTTGGTGGTAAGTTTATAGTTTTGGGTTGAAAATGCAACTGTTTTAAAAACAATTCGTTTTTTGACTTGAAAGTTCCATTACATTTTTTTCTCCTCGACTGAAAAATCTTTATATGTTGAAATTTTGTCTTTTTGGTTAGAAAACTCATTTCTGGGTTGAACTACTTTGTTAAATTTCTTCTTGAAAATTTATTATTTGTATTGAAAATTCTTCTCATTGGTTGAAAATTTAATTATTTTGTTTAAAGTTTGTCGTTTTGGTAGAAAATTAATAATTCAGGGTTGAAAATTCAACTGCATTGTAGAAAATTCATCTTCCATATTGAAAATTTGTGTCTTTTGGTTGAAAGTTAATCTTCTTTGTCAATAATTTGTTAGCTTGTCGATTCATCATTTTAGTTGAAAATTCATGTTTGGTTGATAATTAAACTGTTTGATTATTATAATGATTATACATTTTTTTTAAATGTATCCTTCGAAATTGAAGATACAACTTTTTATTTTTTTAAATTTTATGAACAGCTAAACTGACTTCTAAAAAATTAAACTTCAATAAGCTGAAAAGACTATAAATCAGTCAAGTTCAACTAGTTCTAATAAAAGGGAGACCATTATATACGAAATTCCACTCACTTTGATTATATCAACAGCAGCACATTATTGGATTGAAAAATTTAATTAAATTGTCGAGTTGGAAGAATATGAAACTTTAAAATGTTTTCGATTTTAGCTTTGTGATTTTTCACAGTGATAAATTGAGCAATGCCTGAAAAACGTGTTGTTTCCATAAACTAAGATTTTGTGGGCGCATAGAAAATGTTGCATATGACACATATTTAGGAAGGTATCTGGAAGACTTATTTTTTGTTCTTGAACATTTGGAAAATTTCTATAATTTTTTTCGCAGAGACGCTAGACACCCTGGTTATGTTTTAAATATATTTTTCTTACATTCAGTATTTTACCTATGTCTAAGGTCTTGAAAGTTGCCTTTATGAATTTTATTTTTTTGTCTTATTGGATACGAATACTTTTTTTCTCGCGCAGATTGTGTAGATGGAATATTTGTCAATTTTCTATATTTCCCTTCAGCTGAGCAGGTAAGCCGAGAAACGGGAACTCAAACCAAATTCAAGGGTTCAATGAAAATGGTTGAAGATTGGCTGTCTCTCTCCTTGCTAAGCTTCTCTCTATAACAGGTCAAACATCTTACCAACAGAATACTACCGGGTTTCGAGTATGGGGTTGTATTTATAACTTCCAGGGTGGACTTGACTGTTGTGTGCCTAATTTAAGCGTTATTGCAAAGCCGTTGTATGAATTGCTAAAAAATTATGTCACTTTACATTTCAGATCGAACGAACTAATATTATTTGAAACTTTAGTAGAACGAGTGGTCAGCGATCTGTTTTTGGCTATGCCACAAGCTTATACGTAATTACACATAGGTGCAACTGCTGAGAGTCTCTGAGCAAATTTGTTATAACGGAAGAGCGATAATCTAATTCATTGTGTACTTTCTTTTAGTAAACGCACATCTTACGATGAGAGCCACTACCACAGTTATGAATTGGAAACACTAGCTATTGCGTATACGCTAGAAAGATTTAGAGTATATTCGTTAGGGATTCCGTTTGTAAAACACTGATTTTAGTGCGCTCAAAATGACCTTAGATAAGAGCCCCTATAAATATAAAATTGAGCATAGGCCTACTGACCGAATGGGACACGTCGACGCGTTCAACCGAGAAATTTACGTAAATGAACCGATTAGTTCTAAACAGCAATACTAGCACCTTTAGATCAGTTTGAGTCCCATGTACGAATCTTGCAACAGAATTGTTTATCTAGAATACCATGATTCTCTGTTGTTTTATGTTCCTTTGAGCATGATTAATAGCGTGCTTCGTACCTGCCAAGATGGCAGGGTTCATACCGGATTAGGCAAAACTAAGGTTTTAATATTACGAGTGTATTGGTTTCCAGGACTGCGCGCAAAAGTTAAAAATATCTTGGTAATTGCTTAAAGGGCATCAGTTATACAGTCAGTCAGGTAAAAGAGAAGGGGAATAATAGATATGGGATCGAGCGAAAAGACCATTCGAGGCTTACTTTATAGACCATTTTGGTCCATTAGAAAAGACAGTTTTTTAGTGGAGGGACATTCTCTTCGTACAGTCTGTCAAGTTAAAGCGTGGGTGGCTTTACTCGCAGTCGGTAAGGTGTATCGACATGATTTTGGTGTCAAAATATTAAGAAGAGCTCCCTCTT
>NC_046664.1:127381096-127390873 GCF_010883055.1 Belonocnema kinseyi | reverse complement strand
GGAGCTCTTCTTAATATTTTGACACCAAAATCATGTCGATACACCTTACCGACTGCGAGTAAAGCCACCCACGCTTTAACTTGACAGACTGTAGTTGACGGATAATCGAAATGTGGGGTTTGTATTCGATTAACTCTAAGACGGCAAAATATGTCTTTCCGTTCGATTATGGCAATATTGACGAAGAATTTCAAGGATTTTTATTAGAAATATTACACAGCGACACAGCAGTTTATGAATCTCAATCTAAATTACACGAGTAAGCTGACATGAAAAGCGACGTTGATGGCTTTCAATTAATTCAGAAGCCCTTTACTAGCCTTCTCAGCGCAGAAAGAATGATTCCTTGGAAAGGTAAAAAGACCTTCAAAATCGAGATCACTAAAGATGATCGGGAGAATCATTAGTCAGCCTGACCGAACTGTAGGCGATCGATATTTCTATGTCAAATTGATTTAAATTGTCACGGGCAAATATGGCGATGGAATACTATTCTCTGTAAGAGGGCGCTGGGGAGATCGCTGGGGTTCCTATTATTATTATTGTAGTGCGCATGCTCGTACACGATTGGACGAGGTGCGTCGCGTTTTCTACTCCGTCTCTTGTAACGCAGTCGTATTTGTGCATTCGCCAAATAAGGATCCTTTAAAAGCATCCCCCACTCGTTTTCTTTTTCATAAAATAATCTCAAGAGTTTATGGGCCCAGAACGTTTGTCGGGTTCATGAAAAAGAATAAAACGGGCTGGCAAAAGAGTGATTACGCGCGCAAAGCGTAATAGACGAGATCTGTGCGAGGTGCAGTTTATCGTCGCGTGAAGTGTCGTTTGAAAATAAAAATGGACGATCTTATTTCAACGTGACACATGGACAAGTTCAATGGTTCGAACTACCCAGTATGAAAGTTTCAGGTGAGAGCGATTCTCGTCGCGCATGTTATTGATGATTTTGTCAATGGAACGCGAGTGAAACCCCAGGAAAATGACAATGCTTTGAAGACCTGGAAGAAAGACGACGCCAAAGCTTTGTATTTCATTTCGTCGAACATGGAACCGGCACTTGTCCAAAGAGTCTTGAGGAGCAAATCGAGTCGCAAGATGTGGACGAAGCTAGCTCTGATTCATGACCAGAAATCGTAGACGAACAAATGCAGCGTTTCCATGAATACAAAATGGAGTCGAATGATACGATAAATCAGCACATCGTGAAAGTGCAAAACATGGCCGCGCAGCTGAATGATGTCGGCGAGACAGTGTCTAACGTAGCAAGCATGTCCCTAAAAACAGCGTGGAACAGTGATCATCCCGAGAGGCAGACACAAAAAAATCTCCGGGAAAGACTATTGAACGAAGAGTCAAGATCCACGACGGCGCGACGTCGGCGTTCGCAATGGCAACGAAAAATATGAAAAAGTTTTAGAAGAAAGACACGAAGGATTTGACCAATGCCGAATGTTTTTTTTTTTCATAAAAAAGGTCATTATGTTTGGCAATGTTTGAACAAGAAAAAGAAAAAAAATGACAGCGCGAAGTAGAATGGCGCGAAATCGGACGATTGCGCAATCGTCATTACCGAGAGAAAAGATTTTCCTCACTTAACCAAGCGATTCGAAAAAATGGACATTAGTGACGTGTGGCTCCTCGAGAGTGGTGCCTCCAGACACATTTCCTTCAGATGCGAATGGTTCACAGATTTCTCCATCACTTCCGGTGAGTATGTAACGCTCGGTGACAATGGCGAATGTGAAGTGCGTGGCATTGGATCTGTGAAAATCGGAAAACTCGTGAAAAATGAGTGGACTTCTTCGAAGATATAAAACGTACGATATAAAGTGTACGCGACGAGAGATTTGGAAGTAACTTTCTCCGAAAATCGCGCAGTGTTTTCGAGACGCGGAGAAATCGTCGCAGAAGGTGTGAAACAGGCGAATGCGATTCATCGAATGTTTTTCGTTGTGCCTACCCTTCACAAAGACTGTATTACCGAGATCAACGTGAGCGAGTCATCAGCTGATCTAAAGTTGTAGCATGAGCGTTTCGGTCACACGGGAAAGAATATACTCAAGACGATGTTTTCGAGAGGATTCGTCAATGGAATCAAGGTTACCAGCACGGAAGAATTTTTCCGTGAGACCTGTCAAATTGACAAGGCGCATCGTTTTCCTTTTCAGAAGTCCGTCCAGCGTGAACAGTGGCTTGTCGGTGAGTGTTTTCATTCCAAAGTTTGCGGGCCGATTCAGATTGAATCTCTAGGGTGTACTTCGTGCGCTCGAAAGACCAAGTTGTCTAGAAATACCGCGAATTTGTAACGTTCATCAAAAACAAATTCGATAGGTCGATAAAAGTTTTCCTTTGGGGACAGCGAGGACGATGTTGAAAGCGAGAAATATCCGCATTTCACTTTTGGTAGAGGCTCTCAAGACAGCAGGATATCCTCAGAATCATGTCGTGTCAAGATATCATGCTAAGAAAACGCCATTCGAGTGTTGGAACAACGAGAAGCCTGAAGTAAGTAGTCTCCGTGTAAGTAATAACCGTGTCAAGAAACGTTATTTCCAACAACAAAGCAGCCGTTAGATTCTCAACGACGACCATGACGATGCAGGATTTTTGGGCTTTGCAGAGGAGAGACCACAGGGCAACGAGAGTGTCGGCGGATCGAGAGATTACCAGAACGTGAGATAGCAGAGAGAAATATCACGTCCGTACCAAATTCGCGAAAGAAGCAGTATTCGTGCACCATAATATTATCAAGTAAATTTGGTGGAATATCCTTTGATTTCGTACGAAGAAGCAGTCAACCGTCCCGAATCCATCGAATGGAAACATGCGATCGAGGCCGAGCTCGACTCGCATCGTGAAAACTCAACGTGGGAATTCAGTCCTCGAATGTCCGATATGAAACTCATCGCTTCCAAGTGGGCGTTTAAGGTCCTTTGAGACGAAAAAGGTAAATCAGTGAAGTACAAAGCCCGACTTAGCGCCCGTGGTTTTCGCCAAGTCGAAAGCCTTCATTATAAGGAAATTGTTGCTCCTGTGATCCGATACGATTCCCTTCGTGTTTTTCTCACTCTCGCTAAACATTTGGACCTCGAATTGGTGCAGTTCGACATCAAAATCGCTTGCTTCTATGGTGATCTTCAGAAAGAAATTTGCATGGAGGTGCCGCAAGGAATCCGCAGTGAAAAGAGTGAAAACAACGTATGCTGATTCTTGAAAGCATGGTATGGCTTGAAGCTAGCAGCGCGATGTTGGAATGTGAAGTTTACGAATGCCCTAAAATATTTGGGACTTGAGCAGTACGCAAGTGAGAAATGCATTTTTCGCGGTTTTGTAAACGACGACGAGATCAAGCTAGGTGATTCAGCATATTTTGTCGGAATGGAGTTCATACGTGACAGGCTCAAAAGGAGAATGTTTCTTCATCAAAGTTCGTTCGCATTGAAAATTGTGAGCACATTCAAAATGGAGAGTGCGAACCCAGTATGCATCTCTGCGCATCCAAATAAAGTTTTATGTGCGCCCAAGAATGAAAACGGGATCGAGAACGTGCCTTATCGCGAAGCCGTCGACTCTTTGATGTTTCTCGCCGTTGTAACAAGCCGCGACATCGCGTACGCTGCAAACAATGTGAGTAAATTTATCAAAAAACACGACGAGAGTCATTGGAAAGCGGTTAAAGAATCATTAAATATGTGGCGTGTTTGATCGACCTCGGTATTATTTACGAAGGAAAAAGTAAAAATTTCATTGTGACGGATTTCACCGACTCCGATTTTGCGAGAAATGTTGACATGTGACATTCGACGTCTGGTTTTTTTTTCTTTTTATGTGACAGAGATGTCATTTAGTGTTGTCAAAGACAGAAAACCGTCACACTGAGTACATGGCGGCAGCTTTGGCTGCGAGCGAAGCAATTTGGTTGCGACAAGTCTTGAAAGATCTTGCGCGAGAACAGACCGATGCGACTTGCTTGTTTATCCACAACCAAAGTACGATTCGATTGTTTAAAAACCCAGAGTTTCAGAAGCGAACGAAACATATCGACGTAAAGTTTCATTTTATTCGTGAACTGGTCGAAAATAACGTTTTTGTCACGAAATTCATGTCATCATGCAAGAAATGTGCAGATTTGTTCACGAAAGCGTTCCAAGGATCCAGGTTTTATTTTTTACGTGAATGTCTTGGAATGAGAACAAAAAAGGAGTAGTTCGATATGTACGAACATTAAGTTTTTTGTGTGTGTTTATTCGTAAAGCGTTGCGATTTTCATTTTATTTTGTTTTGCGCTAAGTTCTCAAGCAAGTTAGATGTTGTCATTTGTCTTTTTCGAATCTTCGCGTTATTATTTTTGATTGGACGAGGTGCGTCGCGTTTTCTACTCCGTTTCTTGTAAAGCAGTCGTCTTTGCGCATTCGCCAAATGAAGACCCTTTAAAAGCATCCCACTCTCGTTTTCTTTTACCTAAAAAATCTCAAAAGCATCTGTCGAATTTTTATAACGCTATAAAAAATTTTTTATATAAATATTTGGACTTTTAACATACACCATTAGCCTAAGAACAGCACAAAGCGTAGCCGCTGTAGATTTCTTTATGAAATTCTCAGAATTGAATCACTGAGTTCGAATTGAAGTCAAAAAAAAAAAGAATTAAATTTTGGCAGAATTTTCCCTCAATAATACTTCTCCCAAGCGCCCAAGGCGAACCTATAGAGAATGCGGACTGTGGTATATTCTTTCCAAAATGTCAAAAATATCTCTAGTAAAGCTCAATTGACGCTTAATTCAATAGGCTTTTAAACGTTTTTTTTTTTATGTTTCTCGTTCCATTTTTGAACGAGTTGTCACGTTTCAAAGTTTTTAGTAGTCCTCTTACTGATCGTACCGACAATATGCGATGTTAGTGTATTATCTCCTTAATTTTCCCGAATAAAAATAATTATTCCAATGTCCCACACCCACTATCCTTTGCTGCGAAAAGTTCAGCTTGATAACCTATTCCCTAGACTTTAACCGAGAAGGTGTAAGTCCCTCTTAACGATTCCATGTTTGGTTAAACCTTTATCTTCTTCAGGTAAAAATTCAGCTATTTGCTTACAACTTTCCCTGCTTTGTTAAAAATTTAACTATTGCATTAAAAATTCAAGTGTTAGTTGAAAATACATTTATGTGATTAAAAATTATTTTTATTTTCATTGAAACTTCATTTTTATAAATGAAAATGTAACCATTCCATTTTTAAAATTAGTTTTTTTCTATTAAAAATTAATTTTTGTGTTTTTTTTTACAAAATACATTTTCTTAGATTTAAATGCAAGTGTTGCGTTAAAAATTGTTTTCTTTGGTTGAACATTTATTATTTCAGTTGAAAATTTATTTCCTTGCCTAAAAATGTAACTATTTTTTTTTAACATGCGTGTTTTTTTTTTTTTTTTAAATGAATTTTTTAAATACAAAATTTACCTATTTCATGTTTGGTTTATGATTTTGCTTTGTCTGGAACAACTTTTCATATTTAATTATTGTAATTCCTCTCCTCGGACATCAATAAATGACTAGAGCATTAAATCTAAAGATTATTAAAAATTGCATATATTCTAAATAAAACACGATTTTTATGCACTTAATTCATTACTTTTATTCTTGAAAATACTACTTTTAGTTTACGCTTCACCTATGCATCATTTTTTTCTTCTTTGCCACAAAAATACTCAAATAATAACATAATAATAACTCCCGCGCTGGTTTCGCGGTAGGGCGCGAGCTTTCCTGTCATGACTTTGACCGTCATTATGGCGGTAGCACTGCTACTAACAGGGTTTCCCAGGCTAGACAGGCAGATAAAGAAGAGGAGAGGGACTAAAAAGAACACCAAAACCCATAAATAGTAATGGAGAGTATCATATGCTCATTCCTGATTTCTAAGTTGTTTGACCGTTCTTCCAACTGTTTTATCTCACTATTCTCTGTTCGTCAGCCTCTCTCTGTCTATTCTTTATCCCCCCCTTGCATCGGTCCCCTACATATTCATATCATCCAGTCTCTTGTTTCCTCTCTAAACCCTTTTCTGAGAGCTTCTAACATTTTCAAACATCCCCCAACACCCTCTACCTCTTTCTGGTGTTTACCGTTTAATCCTAACTTTCTTAATTAATTAATAATGTATAATAATAAAACTTATTATTAAAAAAAATTAAACGTGTAAAAATTTAATTTAATGAATTTACTGGTAATAAATGTATAGCTCACTCTACTCGCAGAACCCCATAGTTTTTAATCTATATTTACTCGTACATTAAGATTTTAAATAATTTTATGTCGTAATCCCTTTTGAATTTGCTAAAATTACTTGGATTTAATTCTCAAACTAAAAAATGTAAAGCTTCAGCCATTTATGTGATGTAGTTTAAATGCATAGTCTCATTTATTATTTTATTTTCGAATCGTGCTAAATATGTTGCAAAGCAAAGTGCACGTTTCGGTCGTATACAGATCCGCTCATGTAGGAACGTTTCCGATCATGCCCAAACGCTTAGTTGCAGTCAGCCTTAAGGGTGTCGTCTAGTTGGTAGGCTAAGAAAATGGGCTATTTCGGGAATTTTTTGTGAGCATGCTATGAAAGATATGGATATAAAAATTTATAGGTGTGATAAATAATCGTGCGGTCAGGTAGTACACTTATACTGCTCAGATCTTCCTAAACATGTAATACGATATTCTTAGATACATACACGGAGAAAAATAGATCGAGAAACTTCACCAAACTCAGTTGGGTAAACTGGGGACATATGGACGCTTTGATAAAGGGTAATTTCTAGTTTTGTAAATCATAATTCGGTAATACCTCATTCAGAAACATGAAAGTGTGTCAAATTAATACTAATTTCTTCCGAACTGCACTTTAATTAATACTGTACTTGGTAGTTGGCATTTTAATATATATAATTATAAAATATATAATACTTTAGATGAAGATTAATGAAAAGTTGGGTAAAACGATGTCGAGGACTCAGTAAAAAATATAAGAGGGTTTACAGGAAAGTCACGAGGGAATCACTGACACACATACACAATTTAGCTTAAACAATTACATTAAATTACAATACATTACATACGATACACTCGCAAGCTTTGAACAATATTAACGCTACTAAAAATCGAAAACGCTGGCGACGAGTTTCGAACCACCTAACCAAAGTTTAACGCGTTCTATCGCCTACGATGTAAGCCTCACGGCTAACCTAACAGTTGGGATACCGGGAAAAAATCTCGACTATAAAGTTGAAGTACGAGTACGTCAGAGGGCCGTGAAAAAAATATCTAGGGCCCGTTTCAACACCAATTTTTATTGTTACATTTAATTGATTAGCGGGTTTTTTAATTCATGAGAAATAAATAAAAACATTGGATAATTTTTTATTAAAAATTTTCTAACCTTTAAACCGTAAATTATTTAATTTCTAATATTTTAAATGTTTGAATCGTCTACTTTTTAAAAATCTTTTTGATGTAAAATATTCAAGCCATTAAAATTGAGCATTAAAAACCTAAAAATTAAGTTTATATAAAATCTCTGAAATTAAATTAGGTTAGAATTTCAGGAATTAAATCAAGTATGCAAGCTAGTACGATTTACATAATTTATTAATTATATTGCATTAAAACTTATTTATATGAAAATATGTATGTATTTAATTTCTCCCATTGACGGGTTTGAGGGCCTCCGCTCCCTGTACATATATTTACAATTCCATCCTTAGTCTAACTTAACTACTACTTATATTCTACTCTTTCGCATTACGCAGGATAAACAATAGTAATAGTAGTGATATTAATTACTAAAATGAGCGAGCTTCCAGGGCTTCCGTTTCCTCTTGCCATAAGAAAATGCATTTTCCACGATATTGAAAACAATTTTCGTTTTTTACAGTCCCTTTTCAGGATCACCCGTTTGGCTCTGCCCTACTCCCTTGCTTTCCCGTACTTCATCCAATTTCTTCATCCACATCACTCCCTGTCCACTACCATCCCAGATCCATCTTACACACTCATCCACACTCAACTGTCCCTCTTCCTCTCCTGTACATCTCTAATACATGTGCCCATCACTCCATTTCGTCTCCACATACTCTACATGAATTCTCCTCTTCATTCATCCAATATCTGCATGCTCTCACTCCTTCTCCCATTCTGAACCGTACAACCCTTCTCGAATATTACACACCCTTCTCATTTTTCTCCTTTTTACCTCCCATTTTGAATTTCCCACATTACTTCTCGCTTCATTGTTCCGAATTTCGCCGAAACATGCTTGTGCAATTTTACTTCCCTCTCCCCTTTTTAGCTTCTCTTCAAACCTCCATGCTCTCTTAATTTCTCTAGTAACCATATTTTCTCTTCCTAACGCTTCTTTTAACACATATCCTGGGAAACTCCAGCTAAACCCCATTACCCACCTCAGGAATCGCTCGTGCATACTCTCTACTTTCCTATGTTCCTTCCACCCCCAGATCTCCACACCATAACACAACACCGCCCACGCCAACGCATCAAACAACCAGACCCTCATTCTCCAATCGTTCTTGAACCTTCTCTTTCCTATACCCCACACTTGGCCCATTACTTTACTCGCACATTCAATTCTTTTCCTCACCTGCAGCTCGTGTCCGTTTATCTTCCAAACGTAATTTATTTTGCTCTTTCTATTTCTGAAACACATCACCTTTGTCTTATCTACGTTCACCGTCAGCTCTTTTGTTCCCACATACTCTTCGAAGGTTCTCATCATTAGGTTCATCCCCTTCTCATCATCTACTAATAGAACTACATCGTTCGCGTATGCTAGAGAGTATAGTTTGCTATTACCCAAAACCGTTCCTCCTTTCCCTTTCTCCTTTAGCTTCTCCTCTAAGTCTGCTAATATGATACTAAATAGTAACGGACTCAAAGGGCACCCTTGCCTTAGACCTCGGCTTGTCCAGAAAACCTGCCCATTTTTCTTTCCTATTTTCACTCTAATCCTGGTTTCAGTAAAAATGACCTTTATCCTGTCCACTAACTTTTCCTCTACACCCCTCTCTTTCATTGCCTGCCGTAGTAGTTTTCTATTCACTGAGTCAAACGCTGCTTTGAAATCTACGAACAAAGCGACTAGTCTCCCTTTCTTTCTCCCCAAATTTCTGGTAACTAAATATTTAAGTACGTAGATGTTGTCTATAGTTCCCATTTCTTTTCTAAATCCCGTCTGATTATGTGGGATACTTTCTTTTTGTTCTACCTGACTCTCCAATCTATTTCTTAAAATTTCTGCATATATTTTATAGCCGACTGACATGAGAGTGATCCCTCTGTATTCCTCTACTTTCTTTCCTTCTCCTTTGTTGACAAGCGGTACCACCAGTCCCGTCGTCCACTCTTCCGGCCAACCTTCCCCTTTCCATACCTTGTTGCAGATCTTCCACATACCATCCCGAATCACTTTTCCTCCAAACTTCATCGCTTCGTTCTCCATCCCATCTTCTCCCGTCGCCTTGTTTCTTTTTAACCTATTTATTGACTCATCCACTTTTTCTCTTGTTATCTCGGTCCCTTCCTCCATTTCTCCTTGGACTATCCTACACTTTTCCCCGTTGATCTTATTTTGCTCTCTCTTTAATAGACCCTTAAAATAATCCGTCAATTCCTCCATTTCTATTTCTTCGTTAACGCCCTTCCTTTCCCCTCTATCCCTATTCATCACATCCCACACCCTACCTTCTTTGATCGCTTTTTCTACCTCTG